>NW_006159690.1:562667-640869 GCF_000334495.1 Tupaia belangeri chinensis
CGGGCACAGGCCGCCATTTTAAGGAGCCGGCGAAGGGCGACGTTCCGCTCCTTACATGGCGGCTGTATTTACTCGGCCGCAGCCAATCAGGCGGCCGTGCCAAGCCACGTGACGTGCCACGAGGGCACGCACAGCCATTTCCTTGTGTCTCGAAAACTTGCTACCTCCACAGAGCACTTTACCTTGTTTTGCATGCCAAATGTTCCTGCAGAATGTGTCTAGCAGACTGGCATTTGTCCATAAAGTTATTTTAGTAGGTAAAAAGTCTCTGAGCACTTGAGCTTTGTGCATTCTTTATGTAAAATGGATTTCCCTTCCTGGCCAGAGGCCAAGGGTACAGCACACTCGCTGGGTGAGAAGAGAGCTTCTCTGCTGAGAAACTGGTGGACCGACACACTCTAATTTTTTGGCTTCTGACCAAACAAGCTAGATGGATGCCAAAATTCAACAAAATAACACATTATTGTGTGATAGGAGCAGTGCTTCAGGAGAGCAGGAACTCAGAGGAACTTCATACTGCCCTTAAAATAAAAAAAACAAAACACCACTGTCGCTTTGGGTAGCTTTCTTAGGGAAATGAGAGGAAAATGGTAAAATGCAACCTAGAGAGGAAGGTATAATTTGCACGTAAACACGAAGGAAGGAACTGAAAGAAAACAGAGGAGTTTAAAATTACTTCTATGAACTTTCTCCAGACATAACACACAGTTCTCTGGCTTCACGTACATCCTTTTAACCCCGAAGGCTCCCTCTGTGGTTCTGAGCTGAACACTGGACCACTTAACAATATGAGAATGAGTGTGAGATTTAAACATTTTAAAAAGAGTTTCAAATCTAAGGATAGCTGCAGATTCCAAAGATGGAATTTCAACAAGCGTATTCACAGTAACAGAAAACTTTGTAAGCTTACTTATTTTATTATGCTTTGCCCCCTGACTTTAAGTGCGTGAAATCTGTTAATTACTGATATTAGCAAATCATGTAAGCTCTCTCTACCTCAGTTTCTACATATGTACAAGTAAAATACTAAAGATAGTTAAAATTCCTCTGAGCCTTGAGGACACTAGAAGTTGAATTTGAATAAATGTCTGGAGCAGGTATATAATGCATTTCCAGTTTTTTATGGAAATTTATCAATCAAAAGAAAACAACAAAGAATATCTGTTTCAAACCACCATCATCCCTACTCAGACTACTTCATTAATCCTGAGTATTCCCCCTTCTTCCATTCTTGCTTCTTCACACAGCAGCTAAAGTGGTATTTCAAAGAAGTAAATTAGTTTACTAATTAGTTTCTATCACCCCTCTGCTTAAAAGCATTCATCAGCTTCCCATGCATTTATAAAATAAGACTCAAACTTGTTGCCATGGCCTACAAGGACGCTATGTGATTCAGTTTCGGTACCTGCTTTTCCAACTTCACGTTCTTGCCGGGATTTCTTCAGTGTTTCAGCCTTATGGGTCTCCTTTTAATTTGCAGAACTTGCTGTCCCTTCGCTACTTATTTACTTACAATGCATTTTTCTCAGCTCTTCTCTGGGCTGGGTTATTCTTACCTCTCAGCTCTCAGTTCAAATAATAACTGTGCAAAAGAGTTTTCTATCTAGAAAATGGTCTGCCTATTTATGGTTTTTATAGTGCTTATAATCGGAAATGTTCTTGTTAATCGATTATTCTTTTGATTTATTTATTTCTCTTTTCCATGGCAATGTCAACCCCACAAAGACAGGAATCAGATTTACCACACTGTTTTTCTACAAGGCAGCGTCACGCTGTGTGGACATGCCTCAGCCTCCTAACTAGAACCACAGGTTCTGTGGCAACTGGCTCTTTAACGGATGGTCTTGCTATGTTGCCCGAGACGGCCTTAGCTTGAGACTCTTCTGCCTCAGCCTCCTGAGTCATGGGGATCCAGTGTGTGCCATCAGGCCAGGCCTTTATGCTAGACCAGGAGTTAAGCCTGAGCCTCCCGCATGGTCCTTGCCTGAGGAACACAGCTTAGCAGGGTGCACCACAATGTCTGGGCCTGTTTTCTTCTTTCGCACTGCATTTAATCACGTTGGGAATGATGTTTTGGACAAGTCAGAATGCTCCGAAATACATAACTTACCTTAGATTTAATGGCAGAGTTCTGCTTTTCTTTTTCTTTCTTTTCTTTTCTTTCTTTCTTTTTTTTTTTCTTTCTTTTTTTTTTTTTCTTTTTTTTTTTTTTTTTTTTTTTTTTTGAGAGGTTTTTGCTATAGGTCGCATGCGCTCACCAGAAAGATAGAGAGAGATAGAGAGATAGAAAGTGAGAAATCACCCCCAGGAGGGAAGGCCATGCTGCAATCCCTTCTCCTCCATTTTCCTCTTGGGATCTTGGGCACACACGCACACATGCCCGGCGTGAGTTTTAAGCCACCGGGTCCGGGACGTGAGCCGCAGTCGACTACATGGGAGTCTGGGGACATAGCCTTTACGCTAACTGCTGGTCCCATTCTGCTTTTCTTTTTAATTGCTAGAAGGCATGTGCGCTCATTAGAGAGAGACAGAGATGCAGGGGGTGGACAGCTCCCCATGGAGCATGGTGATGCCGCAATCGCTTTTCCTACATTTCTGCATGCATCAGGATTTGGGGCATGCACACATGCACAGCATATTTTTCAAACCAAGGTCAGAATTCCAGCCACAGTTGTCCATGTGGGAGCTGGCTCCTGTAGCTGACAGGCAATGGGCTGCCGAAGAACCCTTTGCTTTATTACTTATACTTACAAGATTATTACTATTAAATGCCTTGTGAAGCTGATGTTTGTAGTTCTCCTCTGAGAACTGACCCTCTGAGGGTCAGTAGTCTACATTGGTCCAGAGAGGACAGAACTATGGACCATCAGTCTGCCTGTATCCCTATCCTGGCTCCACCATTGACCGGCCTTGTGAACTGCTGCAGGTGATCCAGCCACACTCTCAACCTCAGTTTCTGCGTCCATATAGTGGGATTTAAAAATTGTGCCTACACCGTAGGTTTAGTGTCAGGATTAAATGCGTGTCATAGGACTTTGTCACATAATACAACTACTACTATTTTGTTGCTGTTGATGTACACTAACGACAGGGTGGCCGGCTCAGTACTAGGCAGTGGGCTTGCACCTGTGGTAAGGACTAATCCTCCCCATTAACTGTGACAACAGGTAAATGATAGGCTGAGCACTCCCAATCCCCAAACTCAAAATCTAAAATGCTCTAAAGTTCCAAACTTCTGGAGCACCGACGTGAAGCCACAAGTGGCAAATTCCACACCTGACTTCACGTGAAGGGTCACCGGCAAAATGCTACAATCCAGAAAAACTGTATAAAATTGCCTTTGGGCTGTGTGTATACAGTGTATCTGAAACTGATGTGAATTTCATGCTTAGACTTGGGTCCCATCCCCAAGACATCTCGTTATGTATATGCGAATATCCCAAACTCTGAAAATATGTGTAATCTCGAACCCTTCTGTCCCAAACATTGCAGATAAGGGTTACTCAACCAGGACCTAGCATACGTAGTGCCAGGAGCTGCAGTATGTGACCATGATGTTCCAGAGCGTGGTCGAGGGAGCACCGCCTCTCTCATCAGATAGCCAAGTCGCCTCAGGGGAAGTAGCCTCTGAGACAGATCGAATTGCCTTTGAGGTAAAATATGTTCCTCACACAGACTGATGAAGCAATAGCAGCTAATACCTGTGTGATTCTTCTCCAAATGCCCAGACTCTTCAGTGTTCCCAGCTATTATTTCATTCCATCCTGGCAGTAATCCTGTGAAACGGTACTGTCATCTCCCCCATTTTATAGAGAAAGAAAACAGAGCCAAAGAGAGGTTAAGCAGCACGTCCAGGGTACAGAGCGATTTGGTGGCCGTGCTGGGCTCTCCCATGCTTTCTGTGTTGAGTACAGGTGCTGACCCTGCTTAGGCGCTTAGACATTCCACTAGCCTTTTGCTTTTGGAATACATGGAAGTCCTAGGAAGTTTCTGTGAAGAGCCAGTTTCGTCCTATTAACCCTTACTGCCATTTTGGTAAAATGTGACCTGTAAGAGTATCCACCTCTGTTATATGATGATTAGAAGAGAGATAATGCAGGTGACATGCTTAGCGTATTGCTTGGCAGATGGTAAGCATGTAACAATTGTTTGCATACTTATTGCTGTGACTGTTATTGTTGTGTCATCACCCAGGGACCTGCCTAGGCGCCTCTTCTGGAAGCCTCCATATTGGGATCTCCACTTCCAAAGAGGGCAAGTGCCCAGCGTAGAAATGGCCTTCCACCCAGCTTGGTAGCTCCATCCCTCAGCTGCCTTTGCACCTGCCAGAACTGCCTTAGCAATTTCAAAACGACTCTTCCCGTTTTATATTTCAACTCAGAGATCAATACATCTGTGAGGCAGTTTGTTTTCCTGGGGAAGTGTCGGGCGCAGTGGTGGTGGCATGGAGATGCACTCCGTATTGCCACCCACTCCCACGGTGGAGGCAGAGAACGGTCTCCGAAAGATCTCCTCCATGCCATCAGCTGGACTAGCCTCCGGGATCTGCTTCTCTGCAGGGGAGAAAATGATCGATTACCCACAGGCTTATTCCTATGGAGCAAAAATTTAAAGATCATTTCATGTTTGCCTTGTCTTGACTTCAGAACAGAATAGAGGCCCCTGGCTAAAAGAGCCAGTGTCCTGGGCCTGCTAAAACCAGGGCTGGTGCCCTCACCGCCTGCTTTCTATTTTCCTGGTGGTGAAGGGGATCTCAGTGGGGGTGGATGTGCCCTCCCCTCTGTACTGGGGGTGGGCGACCCAGCAGAGCCTCCCACTTTGTCTCTCGATGGTGGGCCTGGTCTGGCCAGCTGTTTAACTGAAGCAGAGTTCGCTTATCCATGACCGTTTCCTACCTGCCCATCTTTAGATTCCACAGAAGGAAGGACACAGGCTCCCAGAGCACCCAGAGTTACAACACACAAACAGCACTGCTGAGCAGAACAAAAGCATCTATTGTGTGCTGTGCTACAAAGCCAGATATATACTGGAAACTAAGAATAAGCTACTAGGATTTCTTTCCTTTACTTTGTTCTTTTAGCTTGAAAATTTCGTTTTCTCCGAATGAATTGTGCATTCACTCTCGATCTTAAAACAGGATAATTTAATAATCTAGTTCAAATCCTGCCCCTGCCACTTGCTTGCTGTTTGATTTTAGGCAGATTATTTAACTGTGTGCTGCCTTTGTTGTCATTATCATTTAGGTGACTTTTAAAAGATTTTTTTTAACTCTATTTTTTAAGAGAGATTTTTGCTGTAGGATACGTGGGCTTACTGTTACATTTGAGACAGAGAGACAGAAAGAGAGAAATCACACCTCCCCACCCCCAGCGGGGATGGCCACGCTGCAGTCCCTTCTCCAGTCTCCTCTCGAGATTTTGGGCACACACGCACACGTGCCCAGCGTGAGTTTTAAGGTGCTGGGTTTGGAACTCAAACCTCCGTCAACTACATAGGAGTCCAGCAGTGTAACCGTTATGCCATCTGCTGGTCCCTTTTTAAAAGTTAAAAAAATAATGTTGCCAGAGGTTATGTGCCCTCACCAGAAGGATAGGGGGGACAGAGAAAGCAACCCCACAGGGGAGTGTGGCCATACTACAAACCCTTTCCTGCATTTCTCCTTCCCATCAGGACTTTGGGCACGCATGTGCACATGCACCCAAGGGTCGGGCTTTGAATTGCGGTCGGCCACATGGGATCTGGCTGCCAGCACACAGCTACTGTACTGTGGGGTCAGCCCCATTTATGTGAATTCTACAAATTAACCTTCGAGGGCGTTCACGGAAGATATAAATCTGTTCTGAGTGAGTGATCACTCAGTGTATCTGAACATTTCTTCTTCATCAGTTAGGGCTGAGGTGTATTTTTCCCCCTATGTTAAATAAATGATGGAAGGTCACGTCAAGTGCTGCCCTAAGGGTGTTCAAAGCCCTGTATGGCGAATTCTATCCACAGGCAAACTGCTTAGGCACAGTAAGTGCTTTCTCATCTGTAAAACAAGCGTAGTAATACTCACTTTGTCAGTCTTCCTATGCAGGTACATACAATATATGTAAAAATGACCACCTGGATGCATTTTTAAAAAGTCGGGGCATCACAGTTGGGCAGGCACTCAGGGTATTGAGGGGCCAGATATATCTGAGCAGGTGAAAAGTCCAGAATCAGTAGGTACCGCAGAGTGGAGGGTCCAGGAGTGGGTGGTCTTCTGTGGTTGGGGGATAGCAGCTATCTTAGCAGGTCAGGGTGCGCAAGCTGTGGAGGACACAGAGGCAGAAATCGAAATGGAGTCTGGAGCCCTGGAGGTTAAGGTGTGGGGCCGGGCCCTGAGTGTCCTGCGGCAGCTGTGTGTCTCTCCTTTCTCTCTTTCCTGCTCTCTGCCTGGGTAGCAGATGGCTTCGAGACCTGGACTAATGGGAAGGGTGAGAAGGCTCTAAAATGGTTCAAAGCTCTGCTGTAGTTGGCTTCCCCCATCTTCCAATAACTAGATCTCAGTCTTCAAGTTCACGGATTCATTTCGCACATCCTAAGAAGGCTTCCCTTGTTTATTATTATTATTATTATTAGGAGTTTAAGCCACCAAGTCCAGAACTTGAACCGCGGTTGACTACATGGGAGTCCAGCGACATAGCCATTACACCAACTGCTGGTCCCAGAAGGCCTCCCTTGTTTTTGTCCACCCAGAGATTGGCTGACGCAGGTGCTTGGAATGTCGAATGCATAGGTACTCACTGAGCACGTGATGGATCCATGGATTTCTATCCCGTCTTGGATCTGGGAAGCTTTAGTTTACATGTACAGTTTTAGGATAAAGGGAAACACCATGTATTGCCATATCTGATGACATGGATGGCTATTTAACTTTTTAAAAAAGATCTTTACTCACAATAACGTATGTGCATACACGTCAGAGAGAGAGAGAGACACACACACAAAGAGACAGAGGGAGGCACCTTCCTTAATCGGGTCATGCCATGATCTCCTTCCTCCAGTTCCCCCCGCGAGGTGCATCTTGGATACTCTTATGCATGCCTGGCGTGTTTCAGGCTGATTGGCCGAGGATTCGAACCGTGTCCCCACATGAGCTCTGGCTTCTCTTGAGCAGTTACATTACCATTACACCACGGAGCCAGCCTGCTATTTAATTTTAATAATAATGATGTTAAATCAATTTAATTTCATTAAATTGATGATACCAAATAACAGCAATTAATAGCATTTATTGAATGCAACTATATGGCTCACAGGCAGCGTTCTAAGCCTCTTCATCAGTTATCTCATTTAATCCTCACGCTGCCCCTTCAATGAGGTGCTATTATTGTAAGTTTCTTTCTTTCATGGTGGTGAGAAACAAAGAGCCAGAGAGATACAGAGAGACACAGAAAGAGAAAGAAACAGTCGCCTTCAACAGGGTCTCGTGCCGCTCTCCCCTCCTCGCCTCCCAGCAGTCAGGTCATGGTACACATTCTCTGCATTTATGGATCAGCTGGGAGAACCGAACCCACATTCTTCCGTCTGGCTCCAGGATCACTCAAGCACCGTGTTGCCACTGCACTGCCAGGCTTGCCTGAAGGAGGTTCTATCATTCCTCCTGTTTTACTGACCAACGAGTTGGCTCTAGGTAGATGTCTCCAGAGGCCACAGCTGTAATCATCACAGTGACACTGTCTGTCAGAATAGGTTGCATCTCTATGGCACTTGGGACGAATTCTCACCCCACCATCATGAGGGTGGCGAATTATTTTACTTGCCAGATATTTCTGTGCTATCATTATTGTGTGAGGCGTGGGTTGGAATACAGAATCCCTCCTGGAGGACACGTCATTTTCCTTAGCAGGACTGCTTCTCTGAATTGTCAGATTTAGGCCCAGCTATGGTGGTATAGGCCGTAGGATGCTGCTGTGTGCTACTGGAGCTACCTGAGAGGCGAGGGTTTGGATCCTGGGTCATCCTCAGCTCTGAGGACATGCCTGGGGTCCTGGCTGTCTGGGAGGCTAGGGGGAGGATTGCCACATGGGGGGACCCTGCTAAAAGTTCCTTTCCTTCTTCCCCCAAGAAATAAATAAAATCTATTTGCATAAAATGGGATTTGAAGTTCTAAGTCCTTGACTTCCAGTCTTGCTTGGACACACATACCTTGTTTCCTTTTTGGGTTTCATCACAATAATGTTTCATATTTAGTCAACCATAAATAGAGCAAAATGATCTCTAATCTGCTCAGAGTTTGTTGCAAATTGTATCATTTACACATCTTGTGATGCAACTGATTGTGTCCAGCTTGGGGCATCCACAGAAACAAGACATTTTCTGACCTTTAGACATTACAAACTTTGGAATCAGAATACTATATGTGGGAAATTAGGGCCCAGGAGCATAAACTGAAGAGCATACGTAAGAAGCAGACTATATTTGGTTATGCTAATACTCAGGATTGGTGTTATAGGACTTCGATCTGGAGTCCATGCAATACCAATTCCTCTTTTTTTTTTTTTTTTTTTTCTTCATGGTTGTCTAGGTGTATTCTTCCCTGAGCACCAAACACTCTAGCAATTTTTTTTTCAATTGAAGTTTTGTAGTTTTAATGGTCTGGTACTATAAAAAGCCAACATTGTGCCAAAATTTTTCCAAGGCCAGACATGGGTTTTGACATTACAATAAATTAAAGATAAATAAAGAAAGAAACTGGCAGTGAAAATGAGGGGTTTTATTTGTCTCTTCTTTTAAAGCTAGCAAGCAAGTGAGGCCTACTTGTAAATTTCAGGCATGTTTTCTTAGTACTTCAGTTCAGTGTTACAACGCTTAGCTACATTAATCTGTTACTGGGTAACTCCAGAAAGAATGTTAGACCAAACCATTAGGCTTGGCGATTTTTTTCCCCCTTGAGCATTATTGAAATTTGACAACATTCTCATAGGCTCTGCTTTCTTTTAAGGATTTGGCTATCAAAAATACAAGTAAGTGAAAGGAACCAAGAGAAACTAATGACCAAGTGAATAGTAGTATTTAAAGTCGCAAGTTGCTATGATACAGGCTTCACCGTGACCTGGGTGAATAAATGCTAAACACGATTTGCTTTCCGGAGAATCTGGGTGCCTGTTCCACCAATTCTGTTCATCCCTAGCCTGGTTTGTTGGCCTCCTCCTTTTCCCAGCACCATTTATTTGGTTCTGAGAAACAGCTTTCTTCCATTACAGGCACCAATTCAATTAGGCGGGAGATAGTGCTGAAGGTTTTTGTTTCCGTCAGCTCCTGGTGTGTAGATAGTAGCTCTGTCTGAAAAAACTTTGAGGGGATGTGGTGGTGTGCATCTTTCTGGGCTCTGAAGCCTTCTCAACCCGATGACCCATTAGCATTCAAACCAATGGCTTTCTCCCCTCTTCCTGCCCCTCTGCATAGCCATCACACCGCGGGGGTGATTGCAATGATCAGCGATCGGCATTGGTTTACAGATATTGTTAGATCACCGGGAACCCCACATATTCTTCTAGATCTTAAGCAGTGCTAACACTTTCCTGAGCACTTGGGTTTGGAGATTCTCTTTATAGGGACCGGTTTCCTTTTTCTAAACTGGGACTTAAAATGTACAAAGCAGGACTGAAGAAGCTTTGACAACGTTCTCATAGGCTCTGCTTTCTTTTAAGGATTTGGCTATCAAATCCTTGAAGCATATTAAAAGTAACCCAACAACAGCAAAAAAAGCCTTCCTTTTTTTTTTTTTTTAAGTCTACTTAACTGTGTAATTTCAGGCCACCATGTAGAACTGAGCCTTTATTGAGGTTTGAGATGTCAAACTAAGGAGGGATTTGTGTACATTCCTCTCTGACTTCATTTATGGGATGTGCCGAAGCATCGGATGGGAGGTGGTTTGGAAGGTGTTTCTGATCTCAGGAAGAAATTCCATGCTTCACCCATGGTCAGGTTGTCTTAGCCTTCCAAGCTGGTGTCTGTCATTTTCATCATGCATCTCGCCGTTTAACTGCATACCTGGCGCCAGCCAGCATGCCTAACTTGGAACATTTCTTTCTCACTTTTGAAAACTTTTATATTCAGATTTTTAAAATCCTCTATTAAAGGGGCTGACAGGTGGCATGGTGGTTAAGGGTGCTGGACTCTTACATGGCTGACCACAGTTCAAGTCCCAAACCTGGTAGCTTGGTTTGTCACTTTCCCTTTCTCTCTCTCTCTCTGGTGAAATTAAATTAATAATAATAATAATAATAATAATGTGGATAGTTATTTTTTAAAAATCCTCTGTTACATTTTTGTTTTCAGAGTGGTCTAGAATAGAGTTCAAAGCTGGTGCCTGCCAGAACCCTCTGATATGGGGAGAAGCATGGCTATTATCCTTGAATGTGCCTTCAGAACCTACCAAAGTTGGCAGGTGGCCATGTGTTTGGTTTGGACCAATTTATAAAATGTTCAAGTGCTTATGAAAATTTTTATCTCTGCTATTCAGAACAGTTGAGTATAAAATTGAGCAGAAAAACATAAGAAAAGAAGCTTTTTCTATGCCTTTCCGTATTTCTCTTTTAAAGACTGAGTACTACAAGAAGGATCGTATTTGTTTCTTTCTGACTGTTCTACTTATGGAAGTGTTCAGGTGAAGTTACAACTAATGATGACTGGAACCACCCCTGCCTGCTGTTCTGGTTCCTCCTTGACCTCCCCACCCAATGAAAGCTGGAATAGCCCCTGATTCAGGTATAACAGAAATAAGGGGTTTTACACACATAGTCAAAGATCATTCTTCCACTGGCAAAATGCGTAGTAGGTACATTTCCATGTTATCCTGCAAAAATTTAATTTGCTAATTGTAGGATGATCACCTTCACTCAATTGTATTTTGTTTTTTACTAAAGGTGGTACACAAATACATTTTCTTTTCTTTTTAAATTGTATTGCCAGAGGGCACGTGTGCTCACCAGAGAGAGATGGAGAGACAAGAGAGAGAGGGAGAGGAAGCAAGCACCCCAGTGGAGTGCTTTCTCAGTGCAGTCCCACTCTGCCAGGATTTGGAGCATGCATGCACATGCACCCAGTGTATTTTCCAAGCTGCTAGGGCTGAGATTTGAACTACAGTTAGCCATATAGGATCTGGGATCCCTTAGCCACTAGGTCATGGGGCTGACCCCATAAATATATTTTACTGAAAAAACTGCAGACCTGCTACATCCCAGAAATAAGATGGCTAGTGCACTTTTTAAAATAATATGACCACTTTTTTAGTTACAGTTTTTCCCATTATTGCCTTTTACCAGAAATACCAAAAGGCAAACGCCCTATCCTACCAGGACTGATAATTTCAGTACAGATTATTAGGAGTGTGTCTCTTTAGGCATGCATTTTTATTCAGGGCTTTGTCTACATACATCTAAAGTCAACTTAACTTTTTGACCCAATTAACTGATTGGTCTAGTGAATTTAATTAAAATGAGGAAAGTGCTTTTGCAGAAAAGAATAGCATTAGTATAATATGGTATAAGATGAACAAGATTGATTGGATTTGATAATTAATTAATTTGATTAACAAGATAATCCAGTGTTAGGCAGAGACCGGGGTTCAAATCCTTACTAGCTAGATGACCTTGGTCTTAATCTCTTTCAGTCTCCTTTCCCCCCATCTATTCAAACCCTGTAAAGCACCTACATCCAACATTTGGCCCGGAGTCACTAGTGGACAATAGTACTTCTGTTGTGAACTAGAAGGTTCAAAGTGTGTGTCCTCTGAAAGTTACCGTGTTTCAGATTGCCGCTGGGTTTCTCTCCGATTAGAGAATCACTTCTTTCTCCAAAGATGTCAGTACTGCAAGCATTGTTATATTATGCTTTTATTTCATCCACCTTTTTGCAGTCAAGGCATTTCTTTCTTTCTTTTTTTCAAAAAGAATTAATTTATCATTATTATTGTTTTTCAATTTGCTACAGGGCATGTGCGTTCACCAGAGAGAGAGAGAGAGAGAGAGAGAGAGAGAAAATGAGAAAGCAAGTCACCAGGTATAGGACTTGAACCATGGTCGGCCATGCCCTAACCACCATGCCACCTGCTGGCCCCCAAGGTACGTGCCTCCTTGGGAAGGTCTCTGCATGGATGGGAATCCAGAGCCATCCTCCTCACCCCGAGTCAGCCTGTCACAGGGCCACAGATTGTCACTGCACCACCTTCTGGTCCCCTGGGACTCCTATCTCTAAAAAAAAATAACATCTTGGGACCAGCAGATGGCATAATGGTTACATGGCTGGACTTCCATGTAGTCAACCGCTGTTTGAATCCTGGACGTAGTGGCTTCAAACCTACGACAGGCATGTGTGTGTACGTGCCCAAAAATCCCAAGAGGAGAATGGAGGAGAAGGGATTGTGGCATGGCTATCCCCTTTAGGGGGTGATTTCTTGCTTTCTATCTTTGTTTCTCTGGTGACTGCATGTACCCTATAGTCAAACTCTCTCTAAAAAGAAAAAAAAATTTATAACGTCCACATAGTTGACCTTAATTAATTTTCATAAAAATGATGTAAGGTAGGCCAAGTAGAGATTAGGTCATAGGGATTAAAAATGTTGGAGCATGAAGGAAATGGGGTACCTCCACTTCACCCTGTCAGACTGTAGGTGAAGAATCATGCCATTCGAGGTTCTGTATAGAGTAGCTGGAAAGATGGCAAAGAAGAGCTGAACTCCACATCCTCCCTACTGTCTCACCCTGATCACTTTTTCATTTAAAAAAAAAAAAGCAGCCCTATTTTGGGTCTCTTATTGACAGTTGACTTGTAACTCTTCCTTTCTGGGGTACTGTAAACTGTGTCATGAGCATGCCTAGATTAAATCCAGATACTCTGGCTATCCAGCACTCTTTTTGGTTTCAAAGATATCTGAGTAGAGCAGAGGAGCCATCACGAGTTCCCTTCTTAAAAACTGTGGGTCTTTTTTAGTCATGGTTGTCTCCATTACAACTTCTTACCTATGTTCCTCTGACTTCAGCAGACACGTTTAAAATGATCACCAGGTATCGGGACTGAAATATGTTTAACATTTCTTTTTTATTCTGTAGGAATTCCGGGTATATATGCATTTACAGTTTTGTTTTTCTGTTGTGTCATATAGCATGTTAATTTTGCTCAGTTGAGATTTCTTTGCCAAAACTGTGCCAATTACAGGGTCATTTAAAATGTATTGGAGTGGCCAACATGTGGCATGGTGGTTAAGGCACTGGACTCCCACATGGCAGAGCATGGTTCGAATCTCAGACCTGGCAGCTTGAAAATTACACTGGGTATGTATGCGTGCACACCCAAATCCCAGGATGACAATGGAGGAGAAGGGATTATGGTGTTGGTCATCCCCCATGGGAGATGATTTCTTACTTTCCCTCTGTCTGTCTCTCTTTGTCTCTCTCCAGTGAGTGCACAGGCCCTAGGACAAAAACCTAAAAAAAAAAAAAAAAGGGTATTTGAGAATTCTACTTTCAGTTTAGATTTAGGAATTCTTTTATACCCTGACCATTTTAGTCTATTAAAAGGTAAAGCTTATTTTATTTTTTGTCAATGTTTTCTACAACAATAAATTTGCCATCTTGGTGGCCAGCAGGTGCCATGGTGGTTAAGGGCACTGGACTCCCACATGGCTGACCTTAGTTCAAATGCCACACCTTGTGGCTTGCTTTCTCACTCCCCCAACTCCTACTCTGTCCCTCTCTGGTTAAATTATAATAAATAAAAATAAATAAAGTGAAATAAAATAATTCATAAAGTGAAAATTTTTTTTTAAAAATTGCCAGTCTGTGAGTCAGGTAAAGTTGATATTTAATTAACAGTGAATTTATTTTTTATAACCCAAGAAATATCTCTTGACCTTGCTTTGGTATTAGAAAACAAGTTTTCATATAAAAATAGAGTAAAACACTATATTTTATAGTTTTAAAAAAGCCTAGTTTTAGACTATCTGAATTTTTTTAATTATAGAAACTTGCTCTTTTTAGTTAGCCTTTGTTTTTCTTAATCCACTAATACTGGTTGCAAAGTATATCTTAAATGCTATAGTTTATACTTTCCTAAGTTTTTAATTTTATAAAGAAAATTAATAATAACTTTGTAGGTGTGTGTGTTCTTCTGTTTAAGTGCTGTGAGTGTGTTTTAAACAGAATTTAGTGGTGACTCCTGAGAAATTATAACTGTAGCATTCTGTTGAAAATCCAAAGTTGGGGTTCAATACCAAAAGTTGATTGGGATAAGAAGCTTGTATGAACTTGACAAAGAGCATCAGCAGAGCAAAACCCTATCCCCCTCCCCACAGGATTCTGCACTAAGGAAAGTCCTAGGTCAGGCTATGGGACCCTTAGTCAAGTTAAAGAAATCCTCACTTGGACTGGTTAAAAACTGGTATAAGGTATATTTGAAAATATCTAGTAGCAAAGGGACCAGCAGATGGCATAATGGCTACGTCACTGGACTCCCATGTAGTGGACTGCGGTTTGAGTCTCAGACCTGATGGCTTAAACTGATGCCAGACGCATGTGCGTGTGTGCCCAAGATCCCGAGAGGAGAATGGAGGGGAAGGGATTGTGGCGTGGCCACCCCCCCGGGGGGGGGTGATTTCTCGCTTTCTGTCTCTCTGTCTCTCTCTGTCTTTCTGGTGAGTGCATACACCCTATCGCAAGAACCTCTCCAAAAAATAAAAGAAAGAAAGAAAGAAAGAAAGAAAGAAAGAAAGAAAGAAAGAAAGAAAGAAAGAAAGAGAAAGAGAGAGAGAAAGAGAGAGAGAAAGAAAAGAAAAGATCTAGCAGCAAGAACATATTTCCTTATGTTTTCTCTGTTGTTCTTAAGGGCATAGTTCAGTGCATTTCTTAGCATGAAGCGAATCTTGCAGACAGTATGACTGGCCAGTAACACCGTATTTTCAAAGCAGCGCGTTCGTGCTAATATGTAGAGGATGGTATTTGTTTGGTATCAGCGTGCTGTATTTTTTAAAGAGTAACTGCACACTAATGCGTATCTGCTGTCCAAATTAGTTAATGGGCTTACAACTAGAGGGTGCAAATTCGAGTATCTGTGTTTTCCAGCCTGTCCCAATGTTGTCTGAAGCCTGAAATGGCTGATGTTAATCTTGAGCTCATTTTGTTCAAGCTATCCAAAAATGAACTTGAAGTAGAATAAAAGGTGATGTAATCTACTTCAGTGCATGTTCATAACAATACTAACAATGAAGAAAAAGTGAAATTGTCTACATATCATAGTATTTAACATGTTATAGGAGTGCGTGTGTGTGCATGTGCGTGTGCGTGTGTGTGTGTGTGTTTGAGTAAGGGAAAGCAATAAATGACTGTTTTTTAATCCAGTGGCTGAATTTTGAATTAACCCCCTCAGTGATAGTTGTGTCTTAAATTCACTTGGCTGATTTGATAGCAATATTTGGAATGCAAGGAAGAGATAAGGGTCTGGATCCCATATTTATAATATCCCAGAAGAATTTCATTGCTTACTGGTTAGAAACTCAGATTTCCCACAGAGCGGTAGGGGGTCTATTTGGCATGTTTATTTACTACTGTAGTTCTCTACAGTCAGATTTGTATCTCAGAAGGGGGCAGAAGATAGAGAATGTTCCAAAGAACGTTCCTTGGACTGGAGAAGAAACCTTTCTATTATTCTGGTTACTGTCTGTCCTGGACTTGCCCAGAAATAACAGACTTAGATTTGTTCCCTCTTCAGATACAGTGAATAGGCTGAGGGGGTGAGGTAAGGAAAAGCAGATGAAGAAGCCACAAGGCAATTCATTAACCTATTTGAAGGTATTTTTTTAGACAACTTGTTAAGCTTCAAAGGCCAGACTCACCACCATTTAATTCATCCCAGAAAAATTATTGGGGAAGTAGAAAAAAGTTAGCAAACTTGGCCTTTAGTGCTTCGCAAGTTGTCTTAAAATGTTTTTTATTCAGACTTGGTACTTGGTTAACGTGATTCATCGAATGTATGTAAATCTGACTTTTAAACCATATTTGGTTTATTTAAGGGCCTCATTCCTCTAGGCTTTGGAGAAGGTAATAGGGTTCTTGATCCTCATGGGTTTTTATTACAGTTGCAGAGAGAGCATCCTCTAGGAAGATGATTTAATGGGAAAGTCCTGGGATCTTTGACTTGAGAAGTCTCTCTCTCCCTCTTTCACACACACACACACACACACACACGCACGTACACACAAATATCAATGGCTATGCAATTTTGAATGTGGTCTGTGCTTGAAGCAGAACCTGGGACCTGAGCTTTGAATCCTTTCTCATGTCTTTTTCGCTCTCCTGAGTTGTTGTCGTGGTGCTCTGGCAGGCTGTGTGTGTCCCGGCCGGAAGGCAGTGCCGTGTAGTGGGGAGGTGTTGGCAGAGCAGTTTCCAGGCCTGCTAGCACCTAGCGCACAAGCAGAGAACTTCGCTTCTGCCAACTGTGACTTCAGAACCCAGGTCTGTTCCTGAACCTGGACGCCCAGCTGTCAGTGTGTTGCCATATGTCACCAGCACATGGCACCCTAATTAAAATTTCAAATTGCATGCATTTGTGTTTGCTGGCTGGCTTGCTTAAAAGGCAGAGACCTCCGCACCCCAGCGTGCCCCCCTTCTTCATGATCCTGAAATATTGTGTTTGCCATCCTTAGGAATGGGTTGGAAAATGGCCTTTTCTCACTAAAAAACCATCGTTTTCTAATTCTCTCGCCTCCATTCCGAAGTAAGAAGAGTCCCGATTTTAAGGGAGAGGGAGGATTGCAAGGCAATTGCGACCGATGCCCTTGACTAGAATCCTAAAGGCTAGAAATACGGTCCCTGCTTTACCAGTGGCCTGTACAGAGTCCACGTAAGCCCACACCTTTCTCAACTGGAAAAAAAAGGGAATATTATTGTCTTTAAAATATAGTGTAAAACAATTTCAGTTGAAGCACACTTATCATGATATATACATATATGCTTTAGGATTAGATCATGTGAGGTCATGTTAATAAACACATGTATTTTTTTACATGTGCTATCTTTTTGTACATATGAATGGCTCTTTGTATGTTTACACTGGAAATTTATAAAAAGCAGGAAGAAGCAATGGTAAAATCCGATGCTCTGTAAGGCTAACCCACATGGGAAGGTTCCAGGTTCTCACCCAGAGACCTCGCTGAGTACACGTGTGCGTGTCACCTGAGACTGGTTGAGGCTGGGGATGGATCGTGGTGTCAAAATGCTGTTGGAAGTGCTGTCTGTTTTTCTGTCTGTCTTTATTTGATAGAAGAAATACATAAACCTGAGCCAGCACTGTGGCTCCTAAGGGATTTTGGATCCCACATGGCTGACTGTGCAGTTTGAATCCCAGACCTGGCAGCTTAAAAAATAAAGCAGACACATGTGTATGTGTGCCCCAAATCCTGGCAAAGTGGAGCAATGGAGGGGGTGGGATTGTGGCATGACCATGCTCCATTGGAGGCATTTTCCCCTTTCCCTCTTTCTTTCTCGGGTGAATGCACGTACGCTCTGGCAAACAGAAAATAGACAATAGCAATGATAAATAAACTTCTAAAAAAAAAAAAGGATTAAATTGAGCCCTTCTGGAAAACAGCAACAGAATTCTCTGAAAGTCTGTCCTTCTTTACAAAGCAGGGAAGATATACTGCTGATTGGAGATAGTGATTATAAATAACTACCATTTATTGGTCATTTGCAAAATGCTAGAGAAAATGCAGATTGGTTTATTGCTGTCCCCTTACTCAGGTCTCACCTCGGTGACATAGCAGCTCTGGCATCCTCATTTCAGACACGGAGGTACCGTGGCTTGTGTATAATTTCCAAAACAACATATCTAGTGTATAGTAAAAATCACATTTGAACCCAGATCTTTGGGCTGGAGACAATACATACTATATTACTCCCTCTCTAGAAAGAAAGAGCAACTATCTTTTTTTTTTTTCTGGTTTTTATCTTAGTTTCCTAATTATGGAGTATATCTCCAACTGTATACTTTCACTCATGCACTTAGCAAGTTTTGATAACATGTTTAAAAGAGTTGAGCTCAGGGAACCAGCAGTTAGCGCAATGGCTATGTCGCTGGACTCCCACGTAGTCGAGTGTGGTTCGTGTCCCAGACCCGGTGGCTTAAAACTCACGCCGGGCGCGTGTGCGTGCGTGCCCAAGATCCCGAGAGGAGAATGAAGGAGAAGGGATTGCGGTGTGACCATCCCCCCTGGGGGATGATTTCTCGCTTTCTGTCTCTATGTCTCTCTCTCTGTCTGGTGAGCGCACGCACCCTATAGTGAAAAACCTCTCCTCCCCCCAAAAAAAAATAAATAAAAAGAGTTGAGCTCAGAACTAGCAGATGGAGTAGTGGTTAAGGCGCTGGAGTAGTGGTTAAGGTGTTGGATTCCCATCTAGTTGAGTGCGGTTCAAGTCCCAGACCTGGAAGCTTGAAACTCACACCAGGCACATGTGTGTGCGTGCCCAAAATCCCAAGAGAAGAATGGAGGAAAAGGGATTGCAGTGTGGCTATCTCCCTGGAGGATGATTTCTCGCTTTCTGTCTCTCTAGCAAGCACACATGACTTATAACAAAAAATCTCTCTCTCTTAAAAAAACAAAAAGAGTTGAGCTCTAAGGTCTGGGTGCAGTGGTAGGGATTCCAGTTTTGTGTCTGTAGACTTCCCTGAGTACACTGGGCACACGTGTACCCATAATCCAGAGTTGGCTGAAACTGGGGGGCAATCATGGCCTTGGTACCCTGTTGGGGGTGTCATCTCTCTCTCTCTGTTGCTCAAGAAATAAACCAATAAACTTAATTTTTAAAAAATGTTGAGCTATAATTAAGCAATCCGTTTCATACAGAGCCCTAGTCACCATGTGTAGTGGTGACAAACTAGGGGTATTTTCAACTACAATCAGATTGGAAACATACCGCCACATGGCAAAATATGCCTGTGGCCTATTTTAAATCTCTGATGAGCTCCAACACTGAGTTCTATGAGGATGTAATTGCCAAGATTGTCGATGCCCAGGCTCAATAAACGCATGTCATAGGATGTATTCATTTACTACTGAGTGGTGCTTAATGATGAAGCCACTCATCCACTGAAGGGGTTTCACGTGGCTTCATTCTCACTTCCTAGGAGACAGGTGATTACTGAGGGAAGGTAGTGCAGTCATTAGTAATGTGGATCGGGATTCCAAGTGTCCCATCAGACCTGTTCTCCCTTCACTGGTGTCGTAGTCTCGTGCAAGCCACTTCACCTCCCTGTGCCTCAATTTCCTCGTGTACGTAAGGGGGATAATAATATGAATGAATCTATGGGAAACACCATGTTTTTCCTTGAACACTAGAAGTACCTGATAGATGTTAGCCAAAAGTTACTTAGCACATTTTACACTTCACACAGGAAAAAAAAAAAAAATTCAGGAAGATCAATGCATTCTACAAAGAATCCTGATATTAAAACATTGACCTTTGCATAGCATCTGACTAAATGAGTCATCCTCTTGATGTGATCTACAATCAATCGTTGCTGGAGCTTCTGCTGTGAGACTGTATGTGTGGACTCCACACCAAAAACAGTATCACAAACCTTAAAAAGACATCAGTCAGCCCAGCAGGTGGTGTGATGGTTAAGGTGCTGGGTCCCATATGGCCAACTCAGCAGTTCTAGTCCTAGATCCAGCATCTTGGGGGAGGGGATGAGACCTCAGTCCTGTTGGATAGATAAGGGATATGCTACTTTTGTTTCACCCAGTGCCCTAGGATATTTACATATCCAGACCAGTGAAATCCCAAAACATAATTAAATACATACTCATCCCCAAGAAATGGCAGAAAGGATGAAGAACAACTAAACAAACCAACCAATAAACCTCCAGAAATGTTGATAATGTGTATGATGCTAATGGTAATTTCTAGTAATGGTGACAGCAGGAGTGGAAGAGGGAGTAGACATTTAAGTGGCTTCTCTTATGGCTCTAGACAAGTTATTTACATACTTAGCAAAGTTATGAAATTTATCCTCTATAATCTTTTCAACTATCAACTATTCATTTCTTGTGAAACTCCCATTTATTCCATAGGGGTGCTGAAACACAGCAAAGTGTGAAAGAGAAAACAACTACTCCCTCTACATTTTATATAAAAATAGAAAATTCTGATGAGACTCTGTAACATACGCCAAGATATATATTAAGATTTCACATATTTTCTCAGATTTGGCTTTTTTTTGGTTACCCTAAGTATCACATAAAATACATCTCTGATAACTTCAAGAATATCAATATATTTTATTATATCTATGAAAAATATAATTATTGTTGATAATTTTATAAGATTTATTGTATTGTTTATTTAATTAGCAGAGGGTATGCGCATTTGCCAGAGAGAGCCTGGAGGGTTGGGGGAACACCCCCCAATGGGGTATGGTCATACTACACTCCCTTCTTTATTTTCGCATCTTGTTGGGATTTGGGGCACACACACACACACACACACACACACACACACACACGCCTGGAATGTTTTCTAAGCCATAGGTGCCGGGATTCAAACTGAGTGGTTGGCCCTGTGGGATCTGGCTTCCCTTAACTGTTAGGCTATGGAGCGGGCCCATTTGTTGAACTAATTTTAATCAAGATTTCTCTCCTCTATGATGTCACTGCCTGGAGATAAAACTGGCTAATATCAAATGACCTGAGCTTTTTTGGTTTTGTTTTGTTATTTTTTTTTGTCATTGAGCTTTAAAATGTAATGCTTTTCTGGTGCTCAAGCAGATATATTTGTTTTACATTGTGTATGACACTGAGAATATTAGAAAGATCTTGATGAATGCATAAGGCAAACTCTTAAAATGGCGTTTGTTAGGTTACGTTTCTGAAGCTCCTAAACTATTGGGTTGCTGGAAAAGTCATGCCATGTGTTTGCATAGAAAAACAGAAAAAACTGCATTACGGCTTTTCCAACAACCCAATCAATGGAAGGGTGGGAGGGTGAAAGGACAGAAAGAAGGGACAGAGGGAGGCAAGGGCAGGGGCCGTTCGGAGGCTGGCAGGTAGCAAACGTCTGTTTAATGTAGCATCAAGTGTGGAGAAAATATTAGGTACAATTACATGAGGATTGCATGAGAGGGAGCACCCTGAGAAGTGTAATTTAATTAGAATTAATTTATGAGAGAGAGAGAGAGACTCTGAGCCATTAGACCAAGGGAAGGCACTGGTGGTGTGCTCTCCTTTGAGGAGAACATTTTAATACATTTCCACACAAAGTATTTTAGATAAAAGATTTGTAGCAGGCATGAACTAAAACATAGCTCAAAATAAAAACTGTCCAATAGCCCTGGGAGCAATTTCTGGGCTGAGAGTACGAGTATGAATGGTTTTAATGAACAACTATCACGTGTAAGCCAATCTCCTTAAAATCAGATCCCAGTGTGTTCTGCAACGTGTCATTAAAGTCCGAGTGCCCGGTCCTGTTCTTGCTTGACTCTCATCTTAGGCTGGTATCAGGCCCTAACTTACATAGCATCTCATACCCAGAGAGTTCTCACGTATTCTGGAAGGAGAGGAGCCAATAACACCTTTAGGTTGAGGTTTTTGCCTTTATGGCTTGTGTTCCAATTTCTGGTAAGAGGGAACTAGGTGTTTTCTCCCTGCAGTGTGATTGTGGTCATAAACTGTATCAGGGTTTTAAAAAATTAAATCCAAGTAGGTGAAAAGAAAGGAAAATACTGTGGTGAAATCTGGGCAAAGGAGAATGCAAGAAAGGCATGACCTTCACCTTGGTCAAAGTACGTTCCCTAAGACCCTGGGGAATCTCATATATATAAGATTCATACAGAAGGGTTTTTTTTTTTTTTTTTTGAATTGAGAAGAAAGTACTTCCTTGTTTAAGAATTTATTTGTATATGTTTCTCAGAAGGTATATATTTTTGAGATTTATTGAGAATAACCCCATTAATCTTTTTCCCAGATATTCTGACACACCAGAGGATGATACATACCAGCCCTGTAGAAATACATAAATTATTACACAGCTATATCCATATCTTTGATATCCATGACTAACTTTTAAAATGGCAAAATTATAAATATCCGTAAAGTCTCCATGCATTTGTTACTGATTATTGTGGCATTAATGTGTTAAGAACACGTTTTTGTTTTACATTCCACCCTTACATTTTATTTAAGAAAAAATAAATTGTATTTGCACGGAAAAATTAGCAGGGTGTAAAATAAAAATAAAAGACCCCAATGAGGGGGGAGGGGGTATTTGAAATGTCTTGCAGGGAGTGGAAGAAAGAGCTTTGCTTAAAAATTTCACCATATGCTAACTATATACAGCGCTTCAAGTTTATTTATTGTTGAAGCCTCATGTAAATCACGTCATTCCGAAAGTCATGGAAACTGCACATTTGTGCCTTAAACTATGTAAACAACAAAAACTGGTCATCCATCCAATTGTTGCTTCACTTATTTTGAATTATAGTGTAATTTTGTGGAGGGTGAAATGGGGATTACTCAATATAGCGATTTCCTGTTAACACCTACATTTTTGCTGATCAAGCAAGGTCTGCTGGTATGAGAGCTTAACCTTTATTTTATTTCAAAATGTGTTTTTTATTCCGAGTTCTGCTGGTGTCTATGGTTTCACTTTTCTCCGTAAGCCACATGTTGAAGCCTGCCCCGTCTAAATGAAGAAGTCAAGCGGTGGAAAGGACATTGTAGGCAGATGAATTTTATACTGGAATATGTTCAAGAATCCTTTGAACCTACCAGCCTTATTATTAATAGGGAAAAAGTGTAAATGCTAACACTTCAAAGTACTCAAGCGTACGTGTCAAAATTAAAGCACCGAGTTACATGGGACTCTCACCACCCTCCCTTAGATATAAAACAGAAATGTCTTTCGGACAGAAAGCATCCTCTTCCCCTTGAGTTGTGTCTATTCTGCCTGCATTGCCTGGTTCTTCCTCAGCCTGGTGAAACCCTGCTCATTTTTCCCGGATCTTTTGTGGAGTAAGCCAGGGAACACATCATTCTGCTTCTGCCAGCCTCCCTGGGTTAGTCTTCTTCCTCGCCTTCTTCCTCTTCCTTTGACCCACTGCCCATGGTAGAAGTTGTCTTACGGTAGTTAAGTCCAGTTTACATGGTAGCTAAGTTGTGTGTCTCCTACACCAGGCTGTGTTTTCTCGAACACTGAGACTGTGCTTTCTTAGGGCTTGAGACAGTTCTTTGTAGCAGTGGATGCTCAATAACTGTGGTTTGAATTGATTGAAAAAAAAAAATGAAAGAAATCTGTTTGGTAGGATCCAAGCATTAAAGTGGTCAGGGTGCACTCAGGGAAGTCTGTGCACCTCCAAGCTCATGGTCATTAGCCAAGCTCCTACTGGACGGCGTGAGAATTTAATCCTGTGTTTCAGGGTACAGTTTTAGGTGCATGTATCTGCCGAGGTCTGTGAATACTACTTTCCTTCCTTTCTTTTCTTTTCTTCTTCTTCTTATTTTTGTTTTTATTTTTTAAAGACAGGCTCTTGCTGTCATGCTTCTCCTGTCTCAGGCTCACATGTAGCTGGGACCACAGGTGTGCACCTGGCTGTTAGGGTGGGCAGAGAACCAAACCCAGGCCTCTCCTGTGGCCCCAGCCTGCTGCGCCCAGCAGGTGCTCCTGTACTTGGGCCTATGAACACTCATTATCATCCAAAGAAGGTATTGTTTCTTCCTAGATGTGGCTGTGACTCTTTCTTTAGTGAATTATGAAGGATGTCTTTTGCCCCCAGCTGCCTAGCGATTTGTGAAATGATGAATGGAAATAGGGACTTTTCTCCATCTGAATTGCTCATCACTTTTCCTCTGGACTGTTGAAGTGGGCCTCATCTGGAAGAACCTCTGGTCAGAGCCTTGTCTTATGATCCTTTTCTTCTTAGATGTAGGCCATGACATCAGAATTTAACTTAGATTTTGTTCAATGTCTGCAGTAAGTTAGCTGGTGGATTGGAAATATTTGACTGAAACTGGTTCATGGTTAGTTTCTGGAAGCTATTTCTGGGCCACAGGGCTTCCTATAGACAGTCTTATTCATGCTCTGCTTGGATTTAGAACATCCATGTAAACAATCCTAAAAGTTTTACCGGAGATAACACATAGCAGGAGGAGCTATCTTCTTTCTTTTCTTTCTTCCTTTTTTTTTTTTTTTAAATCCCTTTTCTAGGTAATTCTGGATGGTTAATTGAACTTCATTTTACTTCCATTTCTCTTCATTCCTTACAAAAACAGAACAGCCAAAATGAACTAAAATTTGCTTTACCTTCCAACTGTGGGTGTTTGTAATCTATCTGACGGAGTCTACTTCTGTTCCCTTTGGGTTGATGTGGTTACTGGAGATAATGGAGCTATCTGGAGAGCCGACATTGACCTTCACTTAGAACAACTCAGTTGCTGTTCTTTCCTACCAGGAGGGTGAGTTGAGAACAGCTGCAGCTGCAATTCACTTACCGTGCGAGCATTCCTCAGTAATATTGAGAATATTTAGGAAGCACTGTTTTCTTCTAGGCACTTGTTTGTTCATTCACTCCATGGTTATTTACTTGGGTGTCCAACATTCTAACCACTGGGGTTACATTCTGTTGGCTCATACTTTTTTGGGAGGGTTTAATGGTAATCAAATTACTGGGACAGATGATTGATTTAAAGCCTGTTGCTAATCACGAATTCATTTTGCTGCCAATTTGGTTAGGTCTTGGCTAAGCCTTGAGGTTATACTGTTCTTATCCCCATTCTCCAGATGAGGAAACTGAAGCAAAAAGAGGTAGATCAATTTACACAGGGCCATATGGCTAGTACATAAGTTAGAAAAATGGAACTTGAACTCAGGTAGTCTTAAGCCCTTAATCTATACTTTTCTTTTTCCTCTTCCTCTTCTTCCTCTACCCCCTCCTCTTCTTTTTTTAGAAAGAGATATTTGCTGTAGAACGCATGCGTTCATTGGAGAGACAGAGACAGAAAGTGAGAACTCACCCCTTAGGGGGCTGGCCACACTGCAATCCCTTCTCCCCCATTTCTCTTTTGGGCATGTATGCACACGTGCCCAGTGTGAATTTGAAGCTGCCGGGTCTGAGACTTGAGTAGTGCCCAACCACGTGGGAGTCCAGTGATGTAGTCATTACACCATCTGCTTGTCCCTGTACTCTTATAATTACTCTAAGATGCCTAAGACTTTTAAAAAAAGAAAGAAAGAAAGAAAGAAAGAAAGAAAGAAAGAAAGAAAGAAAGAAAGAAAGAAAAGAAAAAAAGATTTAACTTATTTATTTCTTCCATGAGTGAAGGAAGGAACCCTTCCAGACAAGAAGGGTTTTAATGCTGCAATCCACCGCCAGCCTCAACTGGCCCCAGGTCATGGGGACTTGCATACTCCGTGTGTGAAGGGTGATTTATGGAAGCTAACACAGAACCCTCTCACGTGGGTCAGCTTTGCAGAGCATCACCTTTTACTGCGGTGCCACCATCTGATCCCAAGTTGCCTAAGACTTTTTAACAAGCTTGGCCTAAATGACGTAAAGCATTTCATTTTCTCTGATGGTCTATTTAACAGCTTTTCTTGATTTGGAGGTATGTTTCATCAGAAAACCCAGTTGTCCTAACACTTGTTACACATTAGCTTTTAGAATTGAGCTTTCTCATAGGAATGATAGTGATTATATCAAAGTATAGAAAATTCTAGAATCATGCATCTTTGGCACTCCTACCAATGACCTAGTCACTGGATCTATTTTCTTCATTTTGAAAAAGTGAACATAGGAGGCCAGACAGTTATGAGATTGAACAGAGTTTGAACACTTAGTTAACAAAAGAGGCAGAACCCACAGGTTTGCTGAATTGAACTGATGAGCTCTCCGGGTCCTAGCGGTTATTCCGTCAGTATTGGCACAGGTCATAGTATTCTACATGGATTTACATTTTACAGTATTTGACAAATGCCCTGCAATGAGGTTTTATTCTTTTTATTATGCAGCTTTTTTTTTTAGATA
Organism: Tupaia belangeri chinensis; assembly: GCF_000334495.1. Classification (NCBI taxonomy): domain Eukaryota; kingdom Metazoa; phylum Chordata; class Mammalia; order Scandentia; family Tupaiidae; genus Tupaia; species Tupaia belangeri. Next base: position 588,702 of record NW_006159690.1, read on the forward strand.
TAAAACTCATTTATATAAGGCTTTCCATGGGCAAAAAGTGTTTTATTTTTCAATATTTTACTTTCATGTGAAACCAGCCTTTTTGCCAACAAAAAGGCTTGTGGAATCAGACTGGATGCAGAATTTGTTTCTGAGCTGTTTTCACGGCTGTTAACAGCCATGGCTAGCATGGAGAGCTCAGAATGACCTTGGCTGCTCACAAGTCTTCCTCTCAGACCGGATGGACTTGATCAGGACAGAGACTGGTTGAACGTCCATGGGAACATCATGGTAGAACTGAAACCAATGACTGGAAGTTTCTCTTGGTTGTAAGTGTCATGGCCATCTTCAGTCTAATGAAGATTTTCTTTAACTGATTTTAGTAATTCTTGTCATTGTGATCTCAGAGACACATTGCCTGGTTTTCTGTGCATCTTTGGACCAGATGGAATCTCTCCTACTCTAGATTTTTACCAAAAAGCATTTTCAAGATGCAGCGTATATCCTAAATAAGGATGACTTTATTGATTACTGACTTTGGAAAAGAACTGAAGATAGTCACACCACTCTTCTTTTCCTCTTTGTCTTTCAGAAATACTGTTTTCCACCCACCATTGCTCTCCCGAGCCTAGCTCATGACAACAATGCCTGTCATATGAAAAAATGAGTAAATAAGCTCGTTAGCGCTCTCTCTCCCCTTCTCTCTCTCTTTCTCTCTCTCTCTTTTTAATAGTTTTTGCTGTAGGGCCTGTGCCCTAGCTAGGGAGAGACAGAGGACAGAGAGGAAGAGAGAGAAAGAAAGAGAAAATGAGAAATCAGCTTCCTATTGGGGATGGCCATGCCACAGTCCCTTCTCTTCAAGTCTCCTCTCAGGATTTTGGGCACGTGTACACATACACCTGATGTGATTTTTCAAGCCACTGGCTCCAGGACTCAAACTATGAATTTGACCTTGTGGAATCTAGCCACCTTAACCTTCATGTCACCTGCTGGTCCTCTCTCTCTCTTTGTAAATATATATAGTAACTATAGATATACTATATATAGAAAGAGTTACTAAATACATATATTATATATACTATATATAGTTACTATATATATAACATATATATATACACTATAATTATATATACTATAACTATATATAAAACTATATATATACTATACATATATACAACTATATATTATATACTATAATTATATTATACTATATTTTATAGTATACACATATTAGAGAGCAGACAGGAGTCAACTTAGAGTGAAGAAGTCTGTCACAGTTGAAGAAGACCTCAGGTGATCCCGGGGACCACTATATATTATATACTATAATTATATTATACTATATTTTATAGTATACACATATTAGAGAGCAGACAGGAGTCAACTTAGAGTGAAGAAGTCTGTCACAGTTGAAGAAGACCTCAGGTGATACCGGGGACCTGTGTCAGGGAGAGAATGGTTCTGCTGAGGAGGTTCAGAGATTTCTTAGCTGGGAGGTATTAGAAAATTAGATGAGAAGACTTTCAACCTTTTGTACAATTTAAAAAGTTTTGAAACAAAATTTAGTGAATTCTTGGTTTGGAGAAGAGCTGATATTGTTCTGTGTTCATTTTACTTCTTTCTAAGTTAGTACCTACTCACTGGGAAATTTTTCCTGGGCAATAATCTAGACCCATTGCATATCTACCCATATGTCCTCTCTACCCATGATGTTTAAATTTAAAAACAAGACTGCAAGGCAACTTTAAATATTGAGTTTTCAGAAAAATCATGATGCATTTTTGCATAGAAAAAACAGAAAAAATACATCATGACTTTTCTGGCAACTCAGTCGTTCAGCCAAAACTATCGTGTATGTGTCATTCTTTTTAGCTTCATGATTTTTAGAAAATTTACTAATTCCACTTATAATGCCTCCCTGTCAACTCCCCAGTGTGCTGGCTGTCATAAAACAAAAACAAAAACAAAACCAAAACTTGCTTACTGATGGGACATCTAGAGTTCAGCCAATAGTCCAGACGTGTGGGCGGAGTCTGGGAAAATACGTAGCTGGGAGCACTCATCTTTGACTACAGAAGCACTGTTCAGATGTGCCCAGATGGAATTCCCATGACTGTCTCTTCAGTGAAGTGGGACTTCTGTGGTACCAGCAGCAAAGCTACTCATGAATGAAAAGCCTTCTCTGGTGTCTCCATTGCTTGTTCGTGTTCTGCCTCCCATTGCTTTTGTTACACATAGGCCCTTTATTTATTCAGATGAATGTTCTTAAAAGATTAGAACACATGGGGCCAGCAGGTGGCAGGGTGGTTAAGGCACTGGATTCCCACATGGTCAACCGCAAGGTGATTCCCAGACCCAGTGGCTAGTTAAATCCTGACAAATAAATAGACAAATAGATAAATAAATAAGTGTAAAAGAAAGAGAGATTATAACTCATTTCCATAATAATAACATTCTACAAGTTATTTTGGGAGAAGTGAGCACCTTTAACTTTGGCATTTGTGTGAGGATTTTGCTGAGGAAAAGGAAGAGAAGATTTAATGATATCCCACCCAGCTGAATAGATGGTATGCCTTGTAAATGTACTGAACCTTTTTATTTTGGACTCAGCTTTTTCACAAATGGATAAGATAAGGCACTCTGCAATGCGTGAAGCACTTTCTAACAAGTGAGAACTCCCGGTAGACCTAGTGTTGCAGGAGCAGGTCAAGTGCTTCCTTTCTTTAATATTTAGCTAGGAGAGGCCACTTAGCTACTCTGAACCTTCCCTGTCACTGTTCACCCTTTGCTTTTTTCTCTGCACAACATTGAGATCAAACTTTTGTTCTTGTACACCAGTAACATCGTGTATCTGAAAATCCTGCTGCAAGCGAGTCTGCCCATTCGTCATTCTTGCCGCCCTGCTCCTGAGACCAGCTACCTTTCCAAAGTATGGGCCTTGCCAGGCTGAGGGGGAGCTCAGCAAAGGAAGGAAAACATATATAGTGTTTTAAGAGCATGAAGCAGAAAAGATTCTTCTGGGGGCTTTTCTGTTTTCATGTTTTTTTTTTTTTTTTTTCCCTAAAAGACTCCAAATCATCCCCCCAACCCCTTTTGTTTTACTTCAAAGGAAAATAGTTTGGTGTATTAGAAACCTGGTCCTTGGAGTCTGGAAGATCTGCGTTTGAAGCCTTGCATTATGACCTTAACACGTTACTTAGTCTTCTGAAGATCCAGTTTGCTGTCTGTGCAGTGGGAGTGATAATATTAGCACAGCGTTGTACTTATGCAAGTTAGGTAAGGCATTGCACGTGTCGTCCATAGAACAGGCCCTTCCACGGAGTAAGGGGCTTGCTGTTGTTCTTGTATTAGCTAGGCTGTTCTGGCATTGCTTCCTGTTTTTAGATTTCATAAAATACATTCTCAACTTTATTATTGAACATAGTTTTAACATTCTAATAAACATGTCTGGAGTCTAAGATATAAGACTTTCAAAAGGATTTGGACACGATTGGTTTCATGGTGATTAAGTAGTGGGTGTGGGAAGATACTTGTTTTATGACAAGTTTAGGAGAAAGTACGGAATAAAGCTTGTGATAGTTACAGCCCCTTTAATTAGAGGACCAGGTTAGAAGACTCATTCCCTACGCTGCCTGAGAGGGGAGTGACTTTTCTATTGCCTTGGAGTAGTCCTGGGCAAAGGATCCCAAAGAATCACTGAGTTATGGAAAATTGGAAATAAAGTCTTTTCTTTTTCTTTTTTTTTTTTTTCTGTCACAAAATGGTCCTTTGCATTCCAGTAATATTAAGTAGAAATTGATTTTTCAGGGGAAAAAATTAAATATTTGAGAGAATTACATTGTCTGTTAGAATTACACATTTTTCTTTAGAGAGATGAAACCTGTCTATTCCGTAAAAGCACTTCTATGTGTGCACATTGCTCTCCAGGAAGCCATTAATAAGCATATATGGTTAAGTGGTTTTAGGTTTCCCCAAATCTTTTTGTGTGTTATTTATTTATTTTGTGTTTTGTTCCTTTATTCGTAATAGAATGCATGAACAAGAGAAGGAGTGAGGGAGGGAGGGAAGAGAAAGAGAGAGAGAGAGAGAGACCTTCCACAGGTCTGGTTACACCATGATCTCCTCCTCCAGTCCTCCAGCTCATCAGACCTTGGGCTCTCATCATGTGCTCAGGATGATTCAGCTGACAGGCCTAGGGATTTCAACAACGGTCCCCATGTGGGATCCAGCTTCTCTGGAGCAGCGCATTAGCCCCTTACAATCGAGCCAGCTCTGTTTTGTGTTTTTGTTGTTTTGATCAGAGAGCATGTATACTCTCCGGAGAGAGAGAGAAAGTGAGAGAGAGGGGGAGAAATCACCCCTGATAGGGTATGGTCATGCCAGTCTCTTCTCCTTTTCTCAGTCCTGTCAAGATTTTGAGCAAGCATGTACAGGTGCCCTGTGTGTCTTTTGGGCTGCAGGGACTGGGATTCCAGCTGGGTGGTGGGCCACGTGGGATGTGACTTCCTCAGCCGCTCTACCACAGGGCCAGTCCTTCATGTTGTTTCAAATTCATTTTTCCATGTAATCTCTGTGAAGGCAAGGGTCATAGAGCCCTCAAGGTATCAATCACAGGATGTAGAGCAGTTCAAAATAGATAAATAACCTTTTCAAAAAGAAATACAGGATCACTCTAGAAAATGTGGAACATACAGAAAAATAGAAACAAGAGAAGTCATATCCATATTTCTCTGTCCTACCATCCACAAATAAGTACCATTAACATCTTAACGTATTTTTCTTCCGGATGTTTTTTCCGTAGAACAGAGCACAATGATGGCTATATGATTCTGTGCTAGATATCTGTGTCTCCTCAAAGACCTCATGCTGTGTCCTGGACAGAAACCGGGCAGAAACTGACCACAGCCAGTCAAGGTGCCTGGACATAAACACGAGGAGGGAGGAGTCGCAGGGAAGGGCAGGCCACTCTTGACCTCCTTAGCCCAGGCCCTCTCATCTTTGCAGGAGGAAATGAAGTTTTCCTCAAGTGAAATAAGACTGCCAAAGGGCAGGTTGATGAGCTTAAAATCTTCCAACTGCCCCTGTGGTAGGTAACACAGGGCAGTAAAACAACCTGAGTTTGCTGTGTTGGGCTTTTCCTCTATTCAGAAAATAAATAAAAATTAATTTCAACAAGTCCAGTTTTGAATGCACTCTTTTCCCCTAGCATATGTCTTCTGAGGGCTTACATTATTATGAATTATTATGAATCGTCATCAAAGCAATTCATTATACAAAAGTATATTAACAGGACGTATTATAAATCATTATAAATAATTAATTTCAAACTTAGAGACTCTAACATGACAGGATGGAGGGTTGTGAGGCTTTTCCAAATTTCTCTAGTGTCTCTCTTGGCACTGAATCCTGAAAGACTATTTTGTATTACATCTTGTCTTTGCTGACAGGTGCTTTCTAGTACGGTGCATGCATGTCTGACATTTCTCATTCTGAGTCATCCCTTATTCTGTTAAATTTGTCCGTTATTAGACAAAGACTGGAAGAATGGATATGGTGTTGGGAAATGTACCAGATTTCCAAGATCGCTTGCGTGGAAAGATGATTTCATTGTCATTTTTCCCGATGGGATATCTCAAACCTGCCATGCTCATCTCCACACAGAACATTCTTGTCCCTTTCCCCTTGGGCCTTCTGTTTTCATCTGCATGTAACACTCAGGTGGACTTTTTTTTTTTTTTAAACAGAAGAGCAGAGCATGTTATTCTAGTTTGCCTACTTCTTTGGCATTTAAACAAACCAGAGAAATGAATAAATTTAGCAAAGGAGCAGGGCCAAAGTGATGGCTGAACTGGCATCGCCTCACATTTTTCATGCTCTGTATTTATAGCAATAAATTTCAAGTAAGGAAATAGATCGCAAGGGATATGTTGTATTAGGAAGGAAGTTTGGACACTTCTGTGGCTTATGGGTATCTTAGTATAACTTTCTCACTTCCCTGGCTGAGCGAACTGCATTATTCTAAGAGCCTGAAGACAGCAGCTAATGACAGGTGCCTCAGTAGCACCTACGTTCTACGGGCTTTGCGATGCATCGCTTATGCTACCCTAAAAACAAATGGTACCTATCTTTGACGGGGAGATTACAATAAAATTGTAAATATATAAAATTTGTGTTTCCCACTCATTGAGATCATATGAAGCTTAGCTTTAATAATATTGAGAAAATTTTTGGTTCCATGATTGGCTTCCTTTTTTTTTTTTTTTTTTTGAATCAGCAATTGGTCACAGTTCAGAAATGAATTGCCTAATTACTATTTATTTAGCAATGATAATATTTAAATGGTAATGATGATGATAAATAGTAGCAGCTTATTTTCAAAAAAGATGCCAAGCTAAATACTTGTATGAATGATCTCATTTACTTCCCTCAACAACCTTTCAGTCTTACATTATTATTATTTCCATTTTATACAGGAAGAAAACCCATCTTTAGAGGGCTTAGCCTCTTTTGGAATGTGGATCATAGATATCTAGAGTAAATGAAGGACCGCAGTAAATAGTCCCTTCAACTAAACATGTTTCCTCCTGCATGGTCTAACAGAGATGGGGTGGGGGAGGGGTGAACGGGCCTTTAAAAAAAATGAGAAAACTTCCTTAGAAGCTTTAGTCTTCATTAATCCTGTACATTTGTGTTGTGAATTTAAATGAGGAAACTGAGCTGGATTTGTGGCTGTGGAAGAAGGGGGTTGGTTGGTTGTGGGAGATTTTAAAGTAGGAGTGATGATGAACATAGGGATAATGACTTTTTTAAAAAAAGAATTGCTTATTTAAATTTATTATAATTATTTTTAAATCTAACCAGTGAGAGACACAGAGGGAAAGTGAGAAGCAGGCCACCAGGTCTGGGACTTGAACTATGGTCAGTCATGTGGGAGTCTATTGCCTTAACCTCTATGCCACCTGCTGGCCCCTAGACATATATTTGTAAAAGAGAAGTGAGCATGCTAGCTAGCCTTCTGGGCTCAAGGGCACTGGGTGAGGCAGAGCATCAAAGACTGATGCCTCCTTCTGCTGAAATTTCACCTTTTATCCCATTGAAAATTTTCTTATATCTCACCTTTGAGATATGCACTAAAGCTTATTGTTCAGTAAAGCTGCCAAGTAAATTATGTTTACTTCAAGAACAGTGCAATATTAATCCACAAGGGTATTTCTAATTTTAGAAAACATGACTTTTGAATTTTTTTTTTTTTTTTGGAGAGGTTTTTGCTATAGGGCGCGTGTGAGAGGTTTTTGCTATAGGGCGTGTGTGCTCGCCAGGCAGACAAAGAGAGACAGACAGAAAGTGAGAAATCACCCCCCAGGGAGGATGGCCATGCTGCAGTCCCTTCTCCTCCATTCTCCTCTTGGGATCTTGGGCACGCACGCACATGCGCCCGGTGTGAGTTTTAAGCCACCGGGTCCGGAATGCGAACCGCGGTTGACTACGTGGGAGTCCAGTGACATAGCCATTATGCTAACTGCTGGTCCCCTGAATTTTCTTTTTTTAAGAGTGAGATTTTTGCTCTAGGGTATGTGGGCTCACCAAAGAGACAGAGAGACAGAAAACAAGAAATCATCCTCAGGGGGAATGGCCACACCACAATCTCTTCTCCTCCGTTTTCCTCTTGGAATTTTGAGGATGCATACACACGTGCCTGGTATGAGTTTCTAGCCTCTGGATCCAGGACTTGAACTGTGGTTGGCCATGTGAGAATCCAGTGACGTGCCATTATGCCTTCTGCTGGTTTCAGCACTTTTTTTGGAGAGGTTTTTGCTGTAGGGTATGTGTGCTCGCCACAAAGACAGAAACAGAGAGACAGAAAATGAGAAATCACCCACCAGGGGGGATGGCCACACCACAATCCCTTCTCTTCCATTCACCTCTTGGGATCTTGGGCATGCATGCACATGTGCCTGGCGTGAGTTTAAACCACTGGGTCCAGGACTCGAACCGCAGTTGACTACATAGGAGTCCAGTGATGTAGCCATTATGCCATCTGCTGTTCCCAGGTCCCAGGACTTTTGAACTTTCAGTGTTTGTTGTCTGGCATAGTCTGGGAGCTCCATGAGGTAGGTACTAAATTGTCTTCACTGTTAGATCTGGGGTGCCTGGAACAGCGTCTGATAAGTTGACATTGGAATGATTTCCATAAAGCTTCTTGAATCAGTGAGAGAATGCCTGAATAAAATTTATAAAGGTTTCTATCATTTACTAATCACTGCTTATAAATTTTAAAGAACATGAAACATTTTATACAACATTAAAAGAGTGTGTGTAACATAGTTTTATTAACAACGTTCATTCATTTATGTTGCAGTTGTCCTTACTGGCAAATGAGAACTTTGTGGCTTGGTTTGTAAACGGGAGTTCACGAGTCAGAGTAGCTGGGACCACACCTTTAGACACAGACGCTACATTCAGACCTGCAGACCCCTATCCTGCTCAGTGTCTGGGTTGTAGCCCAGACTGAGGTTGGGCTGTAGGAAGAAGGAGGCCCTGTGGTTAAACCACTTGTGGATAATCGAAAGTAAACCATACTTATTTCCATTTTGGCAGCTGCATTAGCTTTTTACCAAAGTGCGCAGTTTCCCCTCATTCTACTAATGTCGTCTTCCCACTGTGGCCTGCTCACCATTAGTGGTCTGGCAGAGACATCTGAGGGGCTCACTGTTGCTCCCCATGACTGAGCCTTTGCCCGTTTCAGTGTTTCTCCTGGCTTGGCTGTGCTTTCTGGTATCAGGCAGTTGGATCCATCTCAGGGACTGCATCAAAGGATAAAGAAAGACAAAAATCAAGAAACTCTGCATAACCCTGAGGATAGCAATAATGACATTTTACATTTAAAGTGACCCGAGTTTGATTTATACCATGTGAAGATGTTATGGCTCTTCCAGCTGTGTCACATCCTTTGATTCAGACCCTTAGAACCTTCTGGTGGGCAGTTGATACTTAAGTCCACTCATGTATCCATTCTGGTGTTCCAGACTGCAATAGCGTTTGAGTTAGGTGCATGGCGCACCCGGTGTAGGTTACGTGTGAATGCTCCAGTGTCAGCAGGAGACGGGATTGGGAAGCTGTGTGTTTGTAGGGGACAGAATGCAAGTCCACATTTCCAAGGATGGGCTAGTGTTGGAACTCAGTTCACGACGGGGCCTGTGTTTTGTTTCCCCTTCCTGTTTTCTTCTCCAGTTGGTGGTACACCATTTCAATCTCCCCTGACACATGCATATGGTTTTCCACCCAGGTTGAGCTTGAGGTTGCTCTATGGTCATCTTATTTCACTGGTGTTGCTGGATAAAATGCCCTTGATGTCATATACTGTATGTGAAATTTTTATTATTTCTTGAGGACAGTTCCTTGAAAATGACACCAGTGGTTTTATAAAGTGCTAGTAAAATCCACATTTCCCTCTAGTATTTATCAACAATCTTGCAATCCAGTGGCTTGAAATAATGGTCAGAGTGCATGTTACTCAACTCCTCCTGGCTGCGGCTGCTCTGTCATATTGCACACAGATAATGTCCCTCCCCACCTCCACCCGTCAAACAGCGTGAGTCCTGCTGACCCATCGCGTATACCTAGGGACTTGGCTGTACCATTAATGACTCTAGCAGGGAAGCATGTACCCCAGCAAAGTGGGAACCAAACTACTGACCTGCATGACTTGAAAAGCAGCACTGAATTTCATTGGAAGGATGGGAGTGTGAAAGCACTCCTTAGTTAAATCGCATCTACGAAGGGCAGCCATGACCGGGCTCCACATTTCTTACATGTGCCTGGGGAATGTCATTTCACGTCTGTGCCTTGGCCTGAGTGGACAATTGATTAAAAAGGAATTCATGAGGGACCAATAAATGGGGTGATGATTATGTCACTGGAATCATACGTGGCTGATAGTGGTTTGAGTCCCAGCAGCTGGAAACTTATGCTGGATGTATGTGTGTGTGCTCAAGATCCCAAGAAGAGAATGGAGGAGAAGGGATTGCGGTGTGGCCATCCTGCCTGGGGGGTTATTTCTCACTTTCCGTCTCTTTTTTTCTCTGTCTCTCTGGCGAGTGCACATGCCATATAGCAAAAATCTCTCTCTCTCAAAGAAAAGAAAGAAATAAATTCATAAGTTAAAGCGGTGGTGGTGGTGGGGGGAGGTGTGAGGATTCCATTATTCTGGTCAGGAGGGGGCCCATTCTTGTGTTCTGCTAAGGGCTTAACAGGTTATTTCTTGCAGGAAGTTTTTGTTCAGTTAAGATCAAACCATCTAAGTTCAATGGAGTTCCACCCTCAGCCCTTACAAAGTAAAGAAAAGAAAATACTGGAAAGCAAGAGCTTTGCTAATATCTTATATAAGATCTCATGATGAGGATTGAGATTTGAAACCAGAGAGTGGTGTTTGGCTGATGCAAGTTAACAGTTGGGCTAATAATAAATTGTATTTGCATATCAGTTAACAGCTTGCAAATGCCTCACATATATGATCTTTATACTTGCTTACTGAGGAAGAAGGAGCTATTACTACTTCAATTACCCTCATCATTGTCTTCCATTTTAGAGATGAAAAAACTGAGGCTCTGAGGTTTTAAGAGATTCCCCCCCAAATCATTAAACTTGTTTCTGAGTCTGGGAATGTGACAAGACTTTTGTCCTCAAATCCTGTACTTTTCACTTCTGTATTAATAGTATATGGTAAGTAAGTCTAGTTTTCTGAGGACTTCCCTGTTATGTCACATTTTACTTTATAAATTATGAAGATGTTTCATAAACATCTTTATAAGCATATTTTAATACCATAGTAGCTAGTAAGCAGAATATTTGTGAAATAGGTCTTAACTTGGAATTACCCTAGAAGTTATTTCTTACATTGTTATTGTTATTATTATTACTACTGCTTTTTTTTTTTTCCTTTAAGGTTTTTCCGTAGGGAATGTGCACTCTCTGGAGAGAGACAGTGAGAGGGACATACCCAGGAAGGATGGCCATGCCACAATCCCTTCTCCTCTGTTCTCCTTCTGGGATTTTGGCATACATGTTCATGTGCATGAGAAAGCATCCCCTATGGGGGATAGTTATGCTGCAATCCTTTACTTTTCCTCCATTTCTCCTTTTGGGATTTTGGGCACACGCAGTATGTTTTTCAAGCTGCCAGGTCCAGAACTTAAACCGTTCAGTTGGCCATGTGGGACTCAGCCACCTCAGCCACCATACTACCACTGGCCTTATCTCCTCTATTATAACAATCAGGTTTGCAAAGCACTACAAAGATCAAGCAATATACTTTTCCACTTCCTTAATACCAGGTAGTACTATGACAGAGTCTTAGTGGTACTAGGTAGTACTAAGCCAGAGTCGTCAACAAAAGAAGTGGCTGGCAATGAATTATCTATGAGAATACAGGTGTTTCTCAGTGTATACATCTTTTTAACTTAAAAAAAGGAATCTAAACAATTTTTAGCATTGCTTTAGGATGTATTTTTAAATGGAGAAATGTATGAAGATACATTTGATGGATTCTTCAACATTGTCAAACTGCTAAAAATGATTATAATGACATTCAAGGTATGAAATCTTTCTACTTATAAGAATATTTTCATTCTATATAACATAGCTGGAACATTCTAATGGGGCCATGTCCACGCAGTTACTGATGGTGTAATGCTGCAGATTTTTGATATGCATGTTCCAAGTTTTCCTGTTCAGAATTCAAAAGCATTAAAATCACCCAGCACCCAGTGTCGAAGACAGGACCAACTACAACTTTATTGAGAAAGATCACTAGATAAGTTTAGAACTAGGTAAAAAAAACCAAAAAGACTAAGTAAAAAATCAGAAGACTAACCCTACTGTCAAAAATTCAGTTCCATCTGTAGTTGAACAGTATAAGGTCCTTTTCAGTAATAACTGCTGAGTATAAGTGACTTAAAGTGAATCTCACCATCATTGCAGAAGAAAGAGAATCTTATTCAAGTAGGTGAAATAAACCAATTCCATGTCTGTCGAGTGTAAGTAAATAAAGATGATACCATTTGACCTATACGAGACTTCTGGTTTATGTTGCCTGGGCGAATCAGGTAACTACAAACAAACTGTTGATTAACTTCTTTCAGTAAGAAGTATTTCCAGACTCGCTCATCCCTTTGCCATGTGACTCAACACCAGGTTCTGCCCTCTGCCCAACTGAGGTCATTCTGACCCAAACAGGTAAACTGAAAAGGACATGAGGACCCAAACGTAGGTGCATGTGGTCAGCGCTTACGTATCTTGCTTTGGTTAAATAAACTCTTGATATATTTGATGACTTATTTGCCAAGAACTTGATAGTCCTCAAACCGCTGATGTTGTCAAGTGCAATACCATTGGTTATGAACATGGCGGCGTGCTGATGTGCTGTGATAGTGTCCGCACCATTAAACCATGTGGAAATGAGTTAGTTCAAGTTGATTTTTCCATTCCCTCCTTCAGAGAGTTTGGGCATCACTGTGATATTAATATTTGGTCCGTATCTCTAAAAGGGCTGTGAGGTCATGTAATAGTAAGTGCGGTCATCGTAGCGTCTTTTCCTGAAAGATGCTTCTGTAACTTCAATAACTTTTAACTTCTTGGATTGCCCAACTCAGTACTGTGGGGTTCAGGTTTTACTTCCTACCCCCAACACCATTAAATAAAAAAATATGTACGTGTGAAATGTATCCAGATGACTATAGGAATTTTAAAGACAGACATGTCCTTCTTCTTGTTCTGGGAAACAAGTAGATGGACTGTCATGGCAGATTATCAGGAGTTGTCCCAGTTGACCCTTGAAGTGCAAGTGTTTCTCTGTTTCAGCTGAATTGTTTATTTCACTTAAGAAACAAAAACACAAACAAATAAACAAAAACAAGAAACTGGGGGCCATTAGGTGGTGTAGTGCATTAAGGTGCTGGACTCTCACGTGATCAACTGTGGTTCAAGTTCTGGACCCAGCGGCTTGAAACTCATACTGGGCACATGTGCGTGCATGTCCAAAATCCCAAGAGTAGAAGGAATTGTGGCGTGGCCACCCCCCCACCTCCCCGAGGGTGATTTCTCACTTTCTATCTTTCTGTCTCTCTGTCTCTCCAGTGAGCACACATGGCTCTATAACAAAAATAACTCTTACACACACACACACACACACACACACATGTTAAACTAGCTGATCAGTTCACCAAAATACAGTTGATTGCTCAGGTAAATTAGTTGCCTCAGAGACAAATGTTTGAATTAGTTATTCATGTACTACCTCTGGTATGAGTATGTGGCAATAATCTTCCCCATCCTATTTTGTTTAACTATTTGTGTGTATACCCTCCAGAAATGCGACTGGTCTTTTAAATAGTTGTTATCTCCGCTATGAACTCTATTCATGTGCTTAATTATACCTGCAAGAGAACTTTAAGTAATTGTAACATCTATGGTTAGCCTAGATGATCTATATTTTCTTTTTTGCAGTCCTTGAGCTGTGTTTCAAGAGCTATTCAGGAGTACAAGTTGCGGTTAATAATCCATGACAGAGCTGAAGTTAGGAGGGGAAGGTCCCACAAGACTTGAGCTGGATCTTGTTGGGAAAAGCTCAAGATTGGGAAATGGAAATTTGGCAGGCATAGGTCAAAGGAAGATATGAAATATTTGCCACACCACCCCATACATGATTAACCTTTATTTTGGAGGGGGAAAGGCTTCTTACTGCCAAATGGAAATAAACCTCATTTCAGTGGTTTGTACACTTTTAAACGTAACAGAATATAGGCCTAAGATTAGACACTGTGTTCAGCCAGAGCTCTGCCACTTTAGAACTTTGGGACTTCGGACAGGCTGCTGATTATCCCCTAAGCCCAATTTCCTCAGCTCTAAGAAGGGTAATGATGATACCCATATTATGGCATCGTTTTGAATAAGAAGAGGAAATGTCTGAAAGTGGTTAGCACAACTACTGGCACATAGAAGACGCTTACTAATGTTGGTTTCCTTCTTGTTCAGCAAAAGCTTAAGACAGCTCATGAGGAGTGTTTATATATTTCATCATTTTGGTAGCATTTGCCAGGCACATTTACCGTGTTGTTGCTAAGTAATTAAAACAGGAGGATACGTACCTAAACATGCAGAGATGTATTTTTTAATTGAGGTACCTCTCCTTTCACAAGGCATCACTAATTCTCACTTTGTCTGTACATCTCGGAGTATTTTGCTATTGTAATATATGTTTGAAGAACTAGGGTCTTCTTATGGAAATAGGAACATTTTATCTAATGTTTAGGCGCTGACTTCAAGAGACCTGAGAATCCCTGAATTGATACTCAAGTGGAGTATGTTTGTGTGTGTATTTATTTTCCTTATAAAGAAAAAAGAGAAGCTTTCCAAAAAAGAGAAGCTTGCTTGCTTGCTTGCTCTCTTTCTTTCTTTCTTTCTTTCTATGCTGCAGTGAGAAAGCAAGCCTCCAGGTTCGGGACTTGAACCATGGATAGCCATGAGGGAGTCCAGCACCTTAACCACCATGCCAGCTGCCATACCCAGAGTTTACTATGTTTTATCTCAATGGATACTGAGACTTTGACAAAGACTTTATGAATCTTCAACTCTAGAGCTTCTTGGTAGAGCACTCAGGAATTAGAAATCAAGACAGAGTTTACCTTAGCACTGTATAATACCACAACCAGAGATGGACAGTGAATCCTAGCTTTTATTTTGCATGTTGTTTCCAAGATATGTGAAATTGTATTTTAAGAATAGTGTTAAGGGTGCCAGTGGATACTGGACTCCCACATGGCTGACCATGGTTCGAGTCCGGGACCTGGCGGCTTGCTTTCTCACTCTCTCTCTTTCTCTCTCTCTCTCATACACACACACACACACATACATGCCCTGTAGCAAACTAGAAAATAATTATAATGATAAATAAAATTAAATAATTCTAAAAAAGTTTTAAAAAGAATAGTGCTATGTTTTCCTGTCAGTAATGACCATGTATAAAAGGTACTAGAATTCACCCACCAAGCATTGGAAAAGTATGATGTTAGAATTATTTCATTAATCATAGGATATGGAATATACTTTAGACCACTAACTTCAGTGGGACTTCCTTCTTTTCTTTTCTTTTCTTTTCTCTTTTCTTTTCTCTTCTCTTTCTTTCTTTCTTTCTTTCTCTCTTTCTTTCTTTCTTTCTTTCTCTCTTTCTTTCTTTCTTTCTTTCTCTCTCTCTCTCTTTCTTTCTCTCTCTCTCTTTCTTTCTTTCTTTCTTTCTCTCTCTCTCTCTTTCTTTCTCTCTCTCTCTTTCTTTCTTTCTTTCTTTCTCTCTCTCTCTCTTTCTTTCTCTCTCTCTCTTTCTTTCTTTCTTTCTTTCTCCCTTTCTCCCTCCCCCACTTTCTTTGTTTCTTTTTCTTTCTTTTTTTTTCTTTCCTTTTACATCAGACATGTGCAAAGGAGAGAAAGACAGAGAGAGAGAAAGCAGCCCCTATGTGGTCTAGTCATGCCCTGATCTGTTTTATTCTATTTCTTTATCCCATCAGGATCCTCAGCATGTATGTGTGTCCAGTGTGCCTTTTTATTTTTAAACAATTACTTATTTACTTTTATTATTATTGTCATTATTTAGTCACCAGAGAGAGACAGAGAGAAAAGGAAAGTGAGAAAGCAAGCCACCAGGTCTGGAACTCAAACCTCAGTCTGCCATGTGGGAGTCCAGAGCCCCAGCCACCACGCCACCTGCTGGCCCTGGCCCAGTGTGTTTTTCAAAACTAGTAGCCTGGGACTCAAACTGTGGTTGGCCACGTGAGGTCCAGCTTCCTCTGTAGAGTGCTTAACCACTACACTATAGGGCTGACCCTTCTTTTTTTCCAAACAAGCATGAAAACTCTGCTGTTGACAAAAACAATCAGCTCAGCTCTATTCCCCTTTCATTCCCTCTATGAGGTTATGTGTGTTTGTGTTGAGGGGGATCCGTGAAGAGTCAGATTCCCCTTAAAACCCACTGCAGGCAGCCTTTCACCTTGAAGCAATCCAATTACAGCTGGGAAAATAAGAATTAACACATAGGGGGACCAGCAGATGGCATAATGGTTACGTTGCTGGACTTCCACATAGTGGGCCGTGGTTTCAGTCCCAGACCTGGCGACTTAAAATTCACATTGGGTACATGTGTGTGTGTGTATGTGCCCAAAATCCCAAGAGTAGACTGATAAAAAGGGATTGTGGTGTGGCCATCCCCCCCTGTGGGGTGATTTCTTGCTTTCTGTCTCCCTGTCTCTCTTTGTTTTTTTTTTGGCGAGCTCATGTGCTCTATAGCAAAAATCTCTGTAAAAATAAAAAATATATAACACATATTGCCAAACAGCTGGATACTGGCCAGTTTGAGGAAATATTTAATGTAGCATCATGGTTAATTCTTACTTTGTTGTAGAATTAACCCATCATTGGGCCAGCAGATGGTGTGGTAGTTAGGGTGCCAGACTCCCACATGGTCAATCACAGTTCGAGTCCTGGACCTGGCAGCTTGCTTTCTTGCTTTCCTTCTCTCTATCTCCCTCTGGTGAGCACATGTGCCCTGTAACAAATTAAAAAGAAATAATAGTAGTGAATAAAATTAGATAACTAATTCTTAAAAAAAAAATGTACTCATCATGATGTATGCATAGATTGAAATGGTCAGATCTTTTGGGCTGGAGATGGGGTTGCTTTTGTTTGTTTAGAATTTTTCAGCCTCACTGGGACAGTATGTTTCTTTAATGAATGTCCCTGAAATAGCCCTCTTATACCTGGAGTATGTTCATATATATATTGTGTTTGAAACATTGCTAGTAATACACACCTGGCACCATAGAAAAGTAAGCCATAGGGACCAACAGATGGCATGATAGTTAAGTCACCGGACTCCCACGTAGTCAACCACAGTGTGAGTTCCGGACCTGGCGGCTTAAAACTCACCCCACGCGCATGTACATATGCACCCAAAATCTTGAGGGGAGAATGGAGGAGAAGGAATTGTGCTGTGACCATCATCTCTGAGGGGTGATTTCTTGTTTTCTGTCTCTCTGTCTCTCTGGTGAGTGCACATGCCCTATAGCGAAAATCTGTCTCTTAAAAAAGAACAAGAAAAGGAAAGTAAGCTGTACTAATGTTTTTCATCTCAGTAACACGTTCACTTTTGTTTATAAATCAGAGACTCAGTAGAATTCTTTCATCTGATATGCAGTTCTGATGGTTTCTGTAGGTGTGACCTGAAACTTCATCCATTTCCGTCATTCACCTGGTGAATGCATATGGAGCAGCTATTTTATCTAAAACAGTCTTGTGTTCCAAATATTATTTCATTGCATTTTTAAAAAGGATGATTTAATTTAATTTAATTTATTGTTACTTTTTTATTTTATCAGAGAGATACAGAGAAAGAAAATGAGAAAGCAAGCCGCCAAATCCGAAACTTGAACTGTGGGCATCCATGTTGGAGTCCAGTGCCTTAATCACCAGGCCTGCTGGCCCTGTTTCATTGCTTTGTAAAATACATCTGAACACTTCAATAGTTATTGACTATGTTTTATCTCGTCAAATAGATGAGAGAGAACAAGAAAATTCAGTAATTTTGTGACTATCAAAACAAGCAGTAGTTTGGGCCATCCTTTTTCTAAGACCACATGATTCTTCTAACAGTTTAGATGTAGCATGTATTGTAAAGTGTTTGTAATAGGAGTTGCTGTTTTTCAAAAGACATCTTCAGAAGATGTTTTTGAAAGATTTTGAATATTTAGAAGATTTAAAGACATTTGCTTTGCTTTGGCTAAAAATTTGGTGTCTTCATTGAAGCTTTAAAACCAAACCACACTGCTCTGAGTTCTCATTCACGGTTTAGAATGTTAAAAAACAAAACAAACAAAAAAAAACAATGTAATGGTTACGTTGCTAGACTCCCACATGGCCAGCTGTAGTTGGAGTCTTGAACCTGGCAGCTTGAAACTCATGCTGAATGTATGTATGTATGTGCCTGAGATCCTGGGAGGAGAATGGAGGAGAAGGGGTTGCGGTATGGCCATCCCCCCAGGGGGTGATTTCTCACTTCCTGCCTCTCTGGCAAGCATACTTGCCCGATAGCAAAATCTCTCTTGAAAACAAAATAAAAAAGCTAGTTTTACCCTAATTTTGCATATTCATTAAACTTCATTTTAAATTTCTACCAAGTTTGACTTTGCTTTTCATGAACCCTGTTACAGATAAGTTACTTAGAAGACCATTGAGAAAAGAACAAGCCTTAGCCTAAAAAATCATACTTTTCAACCAGGAGTGTTAACTAAATGATGTATTCTCGATCAAAGTCACATACTGTTTCTGGCTCCTGGTCTTCTCGACAGATTTTATGTTTGCTTGTTTGTTTTGCTGGAGAGTGCATGCCCTTGACAGAGAGAAAAAAGTGGAGAAAGCATTCTGCCATGCGGAATGGTCATGCCACAGTCCCTTCCCTTCCATATCTCCCTCCTTTTGGAATTTCAAACATAGACCACAAGGATCTGGCATGTTTCTCAAGCTTCAGGTCCAGAGCTTGAACTGTGCAATCAGCCATGTGGGATCTGGCTACTTTCACCACCAGGCCACAGAGCCAACCCGAGAGTTTTTAGATTTTAAAAATCTTTCTTCTACTTCATTTGTCTACATGAAATTTCATGAGTAACAATCTAATAACAGATCATGTCTACTATATCTCTGAACTTTTCTTTCTTATAGAATTTGAGAATATAGTATAATCTAGTCATTAGTGATTGGCATTGTCATACCCCCCCCCCCCCCAAATTGCTAACTTTTCTAAAATATACTTATTGTAGGATTGATTTTCATAGGCGTGATATAAATGACCAAGGTACTTGTATCTTGTGTCATATTATCTTTTTAAAAAATAAATGTAAAAAACACTTACTTCTGGGGCTGACGACATCGTGTAATGGTTAAGTGCTGTACAGTGGAAGCCAAAGCTCACATGGCTGACTAGAATTTGAGTCCTGGCCCTGGCAGCTCACCAAACACACTCGGCACATAGTTGCATGCCCAGGATCCTGACAGAACAGAGAATTGGAGGGAAAAGAATTGTGGAATAATAAGAACCTACTGGGGGATGCATTCTCTCTCTCTCTCTGTTCATATATCTTTTGGCATTAAAAAAAACCAGCAAAAATATTTATTTCTGTTTATTATTACAGGCTTTATGTGCCCTCATTATGTAAAATTTGCTACATACGTTCTGTGAAAATGAATAAAATAAAATCACCTAGGGAAAAAGAAAGTAAAATTCACCTAGAGAAAAAAAGTATTAAAATTTTACTCTTTCAGGGTTTAGTCTTCTAGACATACTACTTTTTTTTAAAACCTGGCCTAGCGATTGGCATGGTGGTTACGGTGCGGGACTCCCAGATGACGTGGTTCAAGTCTGGACCTGGCAGCTTGCTTTCTCCCTTTCCCTTTCTCTCTCTGTTATTCTCTGGTCAAATTAAAACAATAAAAATAATAATAAATAAAAATAAATAATAAAAACAAACAAAAATCCTTTATAAAAATGTTTTTCTGTTATTATGCATTCTTTTATAGAATCATTTTACTTGTTGTATTTCATGATATGGATGGACCATTCTTTGTTAAATTCATTCTGCAATGGATATTGAATTGCAAGTTTTTGCCATTATAATTAATGTGACTACTAATACTCAAATAGCAAGATCCTCTATTTATAAATCATCTTTATAAAAAAAATTAAGTTGTGTTTGAAAAAGATTTTTTAAACCAAACTAAGTGATATTGCATTGACCATCTGCTTTCTTGTATCCTTTATTACATTTTGCACACTTTGTAAAAGAATTGTTTTTCAAACTGCTAACCCCAGTTTTTCTAAACTAATTTTTAAAATGTATTAACAGGACCAACAGTTGGTGTAATGGCTATGTTGCGGGACATGTAGTTGACTGCAGTTCGAGTCCTGGACCTGGTGGCTTAAAACTCATGCCAGGCACGTGTGTGTGTGTGTGCGCGCGCGCGCGCGCGTGTGTCCAAGATCTTGAGAGGAGAATGGAGGAAAATGGATCTCAATGTGACCATCCCCTCTGGGGGTTGATTTCTAGCTTTCTGTCTCTTGGTCTCTGTCTTTCTAGCGAGTGCACGTGCCCTATAGTAAATACACCTCTCAAAAAATGTATTAACTACATAGTTTTTTTTTTTTTCTTTATTCATTATAGAGTGAAAGCATGCACATGTGAGAGTGAAATAGAGAGGAAGAGAGAGAGAGCATGCAACAGAGCACCCTCCACAGGGTCTGATTACCTTGCGATCTCCTTCCTCCACTGCTCCATCCCACTGGACTCTGAGCATGTAGGCCTGCCTGGTGTGTTTCAGGCTAACTGGGCCAGGGATTTGAACCATGATCAACATGTGGGACCTGACCTCTCTTGAGCAGTGCATTACCACTGCATAGTGAAGCTGGCTTTTTTATTAAGCTTCTAGCTCTCTTACATTTAACTTCATATCTCATATTATTTTAAATGGAAGAACAAAGCAGTTTTTACTTAGGGATAGAAGGTAAACAATGGCATCTTATATTGGCATTTCCCACCAATAACATGGGGGCATGTTTTTATGCTGCTTTCTCCTGGTGGTGAGAAGTAAGTGAAGACTTCTTTGCATCCTAAGGACTAGAAAAACCACAATATTAGTGTTCATATTTTTTGTAATAAACTGTCACTTTGTGTTTCTTTCAAAAAACCATGGAATCTCTCTCTCTCTCTGTGTGTGTGTGTGTGTGTGTGTGTGTGCAATGAGTGCATGTGTGTGTATGTTTTTCTATCCATGTTGACTCCATATCCACCACACAATATCTTAAACGCCATTGGCAGACTTTACACTGTCCCCTTCAATTTGTGGGTTTGCGGACTAGTCCTGCAATAAGCTTTGGAGAAGTTTCTTGCTACCTTATTATAACCTACTTAAACTCAATAGCAATTCAGGCCTTACTGGGTATTTACCTAATTTATTGTGGCAATGTGGTATTTAGACCACTGATTAAGTGAAGTTTGTCAGTATAGTTAAAAGAAATTAGAGACACTATCATTGCTAAATCACTTTACAATTCAAAGAAGAATTGTAAACATATGAATCCATTTAATTATAATAGTGCCAATTATAAGAGAAATTGTAACGTGGAGAACAGTGGCTTTTATGTAATCATAATAATGGCATGTATTTATCTTGGTTTGGCAAGTTAGGCCTTTCTTTAATACTTGGCTTTGCCTAAATAGAGTGTGGTTTGCTGAAACCCACAATAACCCCCACACCCTCCAATTTGTTATTGCAGAAAATAGTGAACAATAATCATGTGGTATGAATGATTAATGTATGCATGGGTTAGTAAGTATCTTTGAGGTTTAAAAAGTGTTTTTATTTACATTCTTCTGTTGGCTGAAGGTATACAACAAATAAATACAAATCCACGTGTTAAATACTCTCATCCTTTTCATATACTCATTTGCCTTGTAAGTACAGCCATAGCTTTCATTCATTGTTTTCTGTTTCGTTTACTCAAAACTTTATTTTTTATAATTATTTTAACCATAATATGTGATGTGTAATCCATTTTCAGATTTGCTAAGTACTTAGAATATAGCTTCCCCCCCAAACATAGAAATAAGCAATTAAATAATTGATTTAAAGACTGGCAAATTTAATTTGTAATGTGCTCAAATAATGCCCATTAGAATAAAGGTTATTTGAAGAGCATATGTAAAAATATTACTCGTATTCTCTATCTAATAAGATTATTATTATTATCGAGGAAGAGGTGCTATCTAGTGGTATCAGCAAAATTACTGTGGAATTGGAATATTTCTCCACTGTAATCTCAAGGTTTTAATTTATTTCTGTTTCCTGCTTTCAGAAAGAGCCTTTGCTGTAGTTTCACACTGTGTATTAGTAGGAAGGAAAGGTAAGCAAAGAAAAAAGAAATTTAAGTTTAAAAAGAGCTCTAAAACTTTCTTTAAAAAAATTATATATTTAATTTCAGAATATGTAGATCTCCCACGGAAACATAGAATTGTTGATAAAAGTTGTACATAATTAAAGATTATCAGAAATTGAAACACTCAGTTTTTGTTGCAAATCACAGTCCCCCAAATAAAGATAAACCAATGGAAGATTGAAAAAAAAAATTGGCATCTTGAAAGGGTTAATATTTTTTATTACTTGAAATTTGATATAAAATGGTGGGCAACCCATGACATGGTTTGGAGTACTTGATTATTCTTTTCTCAATAAATAAGAGTGGCATACAGTTAATTTCAGCACTGTAATTGAGCAATGCATTCTGGGAAGCTGAAAAGCACTGTAAGATGAGGAAATGTTTTAGGGACTAATCATGAG
This sequence comes from Tupaia belangeri chinensis, assembly GCF_000334495.1. Classification (NCBI taxonomy): domain Eukaryota; kingdom Metazoa; phylum Chordata; class Mammalia; order Scandentia; family Tupaiidae; genus Tupaia; species Tupaia belangeri. Next base: position 611,109 of record NW_006159690.1, read on the forward strand.
AAGAAAGGAGCCTTTCATAGCCCGTATGATGCTGTTGTCAGAGCTAAAGGCAGATAATGATTCCGTAATAATGGCACATTGTGAATATTTAAGCTGAAAAGATTTGGGCAAAATGAACAGACATTGTTGGTTTGTTAAAACTGAACATTTGGTCTTTGGGCTTCAAAAGCACTCTGAACCCAGTACAACATTTTTATTCAAAATTTTCCCTATAACAAGATACTTTTTTTGAAAGTTATATCAAACACCATCACTGTACAAGTTTTTAAATGATGCACTTGTTTTCATTTTTACTGTAGAAATGGATAGTATAAGCTCTTTTTTTTTTTTTGTTAGTGAGAAAAAAAAGTTTTCTGTCGTTTCTATCTTTTAATGTAGTTGGCAGAAGCAATGCCTTCAAAGAACATTCTCATAGCGATGATGCAAAATATTAAATATAAAACCAGGAGTGTCACATTGCAAAGGAAGTGAAGCAATTTGCATTTTGTTTCTAAGGTTTCCATTACACCGTTTAGAGTCTTACAGCTGGGCTCCTATGTCCCTAGTCTTTTCTCCTCATTAGTATATTTTCAACCTGTCTGTTTTTGCTCTTGAAACATCTGTTAAATGCAGATTTATCCAACTTTAGTTTTCCATCTTAGGGTGAATGTTTTACCAGGAGCTTAAGTGTTGGGTTCTCATAGTCTTTTTTTAATTTAGGAAGAGAATTGAGTCCTGAGCTGAGAGCAGTACATCTTAAAACTTAACTAATTTTAATTTTGAGGATTTAGAGGTGGGAGCACATATAAAAAGTGAGATCCCGTTTTGCCAAAATATAGGTAAAAACTGTTATACTGCAATAATGCTTTTTAAAACTTTGAAATGTGACTCAATTAGAAAACTTTTAGAGTAAGCTTGAGGACAGAATTTAACCTTTATGTATGTAAGATATGTGTATCTCCAGTGAGCACTCATTTATTATATATATGTTACAATGACATAAATAATTCCAAGTCTGGTATTTCTTTTATAAATATACTTTTCATGTGCAGTTTTACACAAAGACTGAAATGAAACAGATTTCTGAGGCGATACAAATGTTTTTTCTTGAATACCAAATGATGACTTATTAAAAATGGCTTCACAATTTAAACCAAAATAACTTTTTTTTTGTTTCTGCTCTCAGATTTTTTGAAGGAAAAAAAAGTTGTCGTATGTTTACACTAACATTCATTTTTACCCATATGCTTTAAATCTGTGTATTTGTTTAACCAAATATTGTTTATTTTTAGAGCTGTTTAATTTTTCTTTTTAACTGGAATTTTTAAACAGCAGTTCTTTCAAAATTAAGTTAAATAAAATTGCACTATTTAGAGGACATTTTCTTCAGGAGTTTGAACTGAGAAATAAATTTTTTTATTACCATTAGGTGAGACTAGTCTTTGAGCAGGAAATAGGCAGACTCCAGTAGCAAAAATAAAACAGAGCAAATGTTTACCAGGAAAATATGATCCAAGCATATTCTTATATCACTGTTCATAAGAGTAGCTTTCATGAAGGATGCCACATGCAGCTTTGAGCAACAGAGCCTTTCCCTGCACCTCTGCAAGGTGACAAAATTTGAATTTTGATGTCCTACCTGTACAAACTTAGAACTTTTCAACTTTGATAAAGGAAAATGAAAATATAAAGGATATAATATGAGGTAGGAAATGCCAAAGAAACTTACCTTACTTTTAGAATATAAGCTAAACATTGCAAATTACATTTAAAAAATTTTTTTCTGTAATCACTTTTTGACTTTCTCTTAGATTCCACATAATAGCGGATTTTTTTTTTTGTCCTAATGTTTTTCTTTTGAGAGCATGGAATTCTCATTTGATAATAAACAGCAATTTTTTTAGAATGGTAGCTATTACCTCTTACCACTCCTCTATATTTTTTCGTTTATTCAGATTTGTCCTTTGTAATCAGAAGCTTCTATGACTGAAATCAAGATCATCAGGGGTATTAAACTCTTTTAATAAATACTCGGAGGTTTTCTAGAATATCAACTAAAACTTCATCACAGAAGACTCCCAGGAAAATTAGCCTTAAATTTTGTTTTAAATAATTTAAAGTCCGTATTTAGAAACCAGGCTGTTTGAAAACTGGCCTCTCCACTTGTAAATTACCAGATGGTTCTTGCCTAATATGAAGAGAAAAGCTCGAGTTAAAGTTGTTGTGGGGGAGAAGACTTTTAGTGCTGCTAGAAGAGCATTTTACTTAAGATGTCAAACAATAAGGTCAGTCAGACAATGTATTTAAAATAGGAAAAGTATTAAAAGATTTTCAATTTTTTTTTTTTTTTTAAGAGAGATTTTTTGCTATAGAGCATGTGTGCTGCCGGAGAGATAGAAAGCGAGAAATCAGCCCCCAGGGAGGATGGCCACTCCACTGTGGCTTCTTCTCCATCGTCCTCTCAGGATTTGGGGCATGAACGCACACGCCCCAGGTGTGAGTTTTAAGCCACTGGGTGTGGGACTTGAACCGCAGTCGACTACGTGGGAGTCCAACATTGTAGCCATTGTCATCACCTGGTCCCCTCCGATTGGTTTTATAAAGATTTTAAATTCATTTATTGCTTTGAACTCAGGTTTTCAATTGAATTTTAAACGCTTGGCTTATATCTAACTTTTAAAAGCTCCATATTATATTAACTATAATATATTTCTCAAAACTTGCATCTTAGAATATGCTCCATGGAAAAAATGTGTGTATTTTTTTTTGTTTTTCCATTTTATTTATTTATTTATTATTTTTTTGGTAAAACAAATTTAAGATATGTATGTGTACGCTTGCCCATCTTGGCGAGTAATGATGCACATTATTAAAGGACCTGGGAACTTTGTTTAACCAACAATAGCCGAATACATTTGTCAATGGAATCCTGTTTTTTTGTTTGAAATCCCTAATAACCTCCCCAAACATACTTTGAGAAATTGTTCCCTTTGTCTTTTCTCTGTATTTGAGTGAAAAAACTTACTCTGGTTCAAACCTTTGGTATGAAAATCATCTTCCTGCTGACCCTTCTGCACATCTGGAGCCCTTAAAATTGAACATGTTTCAGCTCCATTTGGGTGCCAAATGGCCACTGGTGGGGGACTTGGTCTCAGAAGCAGTGACACTTGATTCAGTTGTCTCACCTCCTCTCTTCATCCATCCAGTCCACTGCAATTTACTCTAAGTACTTCAAACTGTGTCCTTGGAAGACAGAGTTGCCTGGACCTCTTCCAAGTTGGCAAAGGGATGTTCTAATACAGCTCTAAGTGGTACTACCTGCTGATCAAGAGAAGAGGATAGGGTATTGAAAATGGGATGCTACAAAGGTCATTTCATATGGCTCCAAGGTCCATTTTTAAAAGGTCTGGGTTTCTTTTACCCCATAATTTTGAGTGTTAGAGAGATTTATTGATGAAGTTCTCGTTTATTCTGACATTTCAGCCGAGAAACAAATTTAAAAAGTATTATTTTTCAAATGCATGACCTTGGAATCCACTGAACATTCTGCTTTAAGTTGGCCCCATTCCTCAAAACATGTTTTTATCCTCCCAAAAGTCTATGAGAGGGAAATCGATTTGAAGGTTTTAACATACAACTTTGTACTCAATGTAAAAACCATTGCATGATTTTTTATGTACTTAATATTTTTGCGTGTGGGAAACAGATGGAACAACTATAGCAGGAAATTTTACTTTTTGTCTCCCAGTAGAGAAGTTTGCTTGTTCTTATCTAAGACTGACATCTTAGTATTTGCTGAATAGGCACAATTGATTCTTTTTCTATTATAATATATATGTTTGCATCTCTCTAAGAGATTGTAGTTTTCTGAGTGTATGAACCCTTGTTAGTATGACAGATGAATTTATTTCAGTGTTCGAGCTGTTACTGAGTAAAAATCTTTAAAGAAAACCTTACACAATATAACCCCCCACTTTCTAATCTTCCTACCAAGTAGACTGTAGTAATTCCAGAAGATTGACTATGGTTTAGTACATAAACGCAGTGGGAGAGACTGTAACAATGGTCTTGTAATTTTAAGAGACCACAAACATATATTTAAAAATTGTTGTAAGTAAAACAGGATCCTGATAATAATTCATGTAATCTCATTAGTTGATCTATCACTTGTTAATACTGTGAAAGATACTTATTCAACTAAAATGAAATACTGGACATCCCACCAGCATGTGTGATACCAGAAGATCCAACTCCAGCAGGAAAACAGTATTTGTGGAATATTTAATGTGGTACTATAGTGGCATTACAGGAGATTAGTGACCAGCTGGGCTTATTAAACCTACAGTTTGCCTCATGCTATCGATGTTAAGCAGCGCCTTGGTTGAAGCCCGAGAAGTAACACGCACCTCAATAGTTAGCGCTTAAAGACTGTGTTATAACAAGTCTTCAGATATGTATTTACATGATAGACTGTACTAACACCTTTTAGTGTTATCTGTCAATCAAGATTTAATAATATCCCCCGATCAAATGTATCTGGTGTTCATTCCTATCAAGTGAACTCTACTTATTTTGTATTTTAGTGTACTCATTAGGTATTCAGGGTCAGCTGACCTTTTGGCAGCCTTGCCTAAACTTCACATTCACCCTGCCACCTGGGGCCATTTTAAGCCCTATGAAACTGAAAGGTGCAAACCATCGAGCCTGAAGATGGTTGAAAAGGGGCCTGCAAAGTCTCCCCTGCAAAAGAAATGCTTTCGTGTATGCATTTGGCAACCGCCCTCCTCCCATTTTTTATTTTTATTTTTGGTAAAAGGATTTTACATCCGACAGATATTATTAAAAGATTTTATTTAACACTCAGATGCATTTTGTTCTACAACGAATGCTTGCTCAAGAGCCTAAGAAGACTTGGTGGGAAGAGCAGAGCAATCTAAGCCATATGTATTGGGCAGCTTGCCAGTTGTTTGCCAATATGCCCAAGCCACCTGGCTGTGCATTCAGCCAAGTATGCCATTCTGACCAGCCAGCTTTAACCTCCCGGCTGCTTTTCAGTGCTTAGGAAACTCCAAAGGCCTGGGAGCTGCACTTCATTTCTCCCATGCCAATAGTTTTCACTCAGACGGACCGCACAGCCACACTGACCGGTAACTCACAAACGCCCATTTTGAATGAGCTCTCCTTTTGTTTAAAGCACCATTCACTGGTGTTGAACCAGTGCCATAAGATGAGTCTGGAGATAGCAGACTGAAACCTTTACCCATATGCCATAGACAGACACTTTGACTGACAAGCAGCGTTTTATTCCCAAGCCTGTAGCGACAGGGTTTTGTGATTCTGGTTTGCTGAGATCTGGATTGGCTTTATTTGCCGCTGGTTTCGATTTTTATTTTGGGTGGCTCAAACTTTTCAATGTTTGGAAACGTTTGTTCATTTGGTTTTTCCTTTTAGTTTAGTTTAGAAATTGGTTGAACTATTTCATAATTTATTTATCTAGCTTGATTTCATCATCTTTGGCAAACTAGGGTAGGAATCATGCAGAACAGGAATGATTTGTTTATGGAATTGTGAAGACTGATTTGTTCTTTATTAAATTCACAACAGAGAAGGTTTTACTCCTAAAAGGTGGTGTTCTTTCTTTTATCAGAATGTAAGAATTGTACAATGTCTTGTTTCCCTTTTTGCTTTGGCTCCCATGAAACTCGGAGATAAATTAAATTCTTAACCTCAGCAAATATTTCACCCTATGTTTTTGCCCCCAGTACTTCTCTGTTCTTTAATCCCATACAGTTTCTGTTCACATTCTTCTTCTTTCGTGAACTTAAATTTACACATATATGTATGTGTGTATGTGTGTTTGGTGTATATTTGTGGACCATGTGAAATTACTTTTTTGGAAGATAGATGAAGTAGCTGGTAAGTAAATAAAACTTTAGAATGGAAATTTTATTGCTAGTGAAAAATTTTAAATGAACCTTTCTGGTATAATTAGCATGTGTCTCAGATGAATCATCCCATTATAGGTAAGGAGAGCTGTGGTGATTTAGGCCTGGAATTGTCTCTTTTATACATTTCTGTGCTAGCTTTTGGACTAGCCAATTTGTTGTTTCGCGTCAGCGTTGTGGTCTGTACGTTCTCAGTTGATGCTGTTTCCCTCTTCCCGGCTCAATGACCACTATCTCTCAGATCTTCAAGATCTGTTTTGGCTTGGTTCCAATTTAATCAGTCTGAATGGATCCTATTGAGTAACTTGACTCATTCACCCTGCTGAAGAGAGTCTGAATACACTATTTCTGAGAGTTTCTTTTTTTTTTTTAAACCTATTATAATGTTCTTTTTGATTAAAATTGTCAGTCATTTCAAGAAAAACAGGTGATCTGTGTGTATGTGTGTTGTGGGAGCCCATTTTTCATTCCATTAATAATACCCATTCGAACTGTAACGTTTTGGCCAAAGTCCTGTGACACACTCAACAAAGCCCTGAGCAAGGTGGAGTAGCACCAGCTCACAAGATGGATAGACAGAGCTGAGGGAAGTGTCCCGGCGGGTTTTTGCAGTCTGTCAGAGGAGCTGCAGCTGTAACCACCCATCTGTGCATCCTTGGCTTGGACCAGGCTTCAGTGTTGAACACTTACCCTGAAGAACGATGTGCAAAGGAAATGGATGGTGTGGCTCAAATAATAATGGCCCCAATGTGACAGGGCTCTGTTTGGAGAGGAAAACTATTTCGTGTCACAAACTGTAAGATTTAGCCTTTGGGCATTTCTAAAATTCTAAAATTTGTGCAATATTCATTTTGTGCTTGTTTTTCTGGATTTTGCTAGTGATAAATACTGGGCTTCCATTGTATTTTTTTCTCTTGGACATGAATACCATATTAATAATATCGTCTCCAATTCATGTTCTTAGGACTTGGGCTTTCTACAGGAGGTGGGCATCTTACATATCTCAGTTCCTGAGCATCTATCACGTCTTTATTAATTTGGGGATGTAAATCTTTCTTTTGAAAGCATTCATGTAGCACATTTGCTCAATAATTCTAGACAAAGAAATGGCTATAAATTATTTGTACCTTTTAAAGTGAATGATTTGATCCTTATAACAACCCATTAATAACCAAGAATGTAAATATTTCTTCAAAATAGTACACAAATTTTCATCTTTTTGATATATGAGAAAAAATGAGTATGTTTCATCCAAATTGTCTGTAATAAATCATGAATGCAGTCAACATTAAAAGAAAACTACACAGTTCTTTCTTTCTTTTATCAAATCCAGAATTACTTAATTTCTCTGTACAAATCAGCTTGACTAAAAAACATCACTTAAAAGATATTATTGTAAAAATAAATTACTATGCCAGTTTTTTTCTCATATAGTCCCCCCAAACTACCTACTCAATTATATATTCTCAAAAGAAATATTTATGTTTAAAATTTTGTGATGCATTTATAGTACAATGGGATTCCTAACCCAAATCTTAAATATTTTCCCATACACAGAGGCCTCCATTATATCATTGCTGTCCTAGGCAAGATCTTAGAAATTATTTTATTAAAAATAATTCTCTGTGTTTGATTGAAATAAACCAGGTGAGTGTATCAAACAAAAATAGAATGTTCCAATAGCCATCATTTCAATGAGCAATCACTAGTGATTCATTTATTGAGTGATTATTTGCTATGTGCTAAAGACATCCTCTCTTTAAGGTCAAAGTCTGATCGAATCAGGTGGCATGTGTGTTTCCTTCCTCCCTAACATGGATTTATTAGTGTTTCAATTTCATCTTTTGGAGAAATGTTTTAAATGTTAATTTTTTTACTAAAACCTATAACCAGAGGTTATAGGAAACCTGTTTCCATTGGAGCATTAAAAATCATCTGAGGCATAAAGGATTTGTAAAAATTGACACTGATTTGACTTTTAAAAACTTCAAAGATCCATTAACAATGGAGAACACTACCCTTAAGATGGCGAAATTATCTGTCACATCTACAGAAGGAACCATGTTGAGTTATGAAATACTGAAGTCATCCCCACTAAAATCAGAAACAAAACAAAAATGATTGTTATTACCATTATTATTTAATATTCTTCTAGAAGTTCTGGTCAACATAGTAATATATGAATCAGAAGTAAGTGTTAGAACTATTTGAAAAAAGAAACAAAATTACCATTATATGTAAATGACAGAGTTATCTATTTAGACAAAGAGTTCAACCAAAAACATTGGAATTACTAAGAAAATTTAACAGGATATCTAATTAAAAGACAAATACCCCAAAGCAATACATTTTTGTCATGCAATCATCCCTATAAGAAGTTGTGACAAAAAAAATAGATCTTGTTCAGGGAAGCAATAAACATACACACAGTATCTAGAAATAATTTTAAAATAGTTTGATGAAAAGGTTTTCTATGAAGTTGGTGGTCTGTATTATTTGAGTTATATAAATGGGAAGGAATGGGATCTAATGTTATCAGCACTTATTTCTCTCAAATCACAACTTGAAAGTTATCTTTTACGCTTCTTTTATGTTTTATATCTAATCAGCCACTATGTTCTGTAAATCTACTTTCTTATTGGCAAGCAAATCCATTCCCTTTTACTCCATGCTCCCCTTAGTTTTAGACCCTTAATATTGTTAGCCTAGACTATCTCTATTGCCTTCTCTCTTTGCTTTCATTCTTTGCTTATCGTTCATCCGTCATTTCCAAAGAAGAACCATCACATGTTTAGTGAGGTCCCTTCATTAGCACTCTGTCACCTGTCATATAGCACCCACCCCTTTTCTCCCCACCCCACTTGGGTACTTGGGTGGACCACGCTCCAGCTCGGAGTGAGCTCTGTTGGCATGCTTAGAGTTTACAAAGGCGAGGTGCTTTGTTGGTCACTGTACTGCAGTGTCAGTGTGGTGTCATTGCATATTCCAGTTCCTCTGCTTAGAATGCTTTGCACTGAAATGGCTCCCCAGCCTAAGCAACTCCAGCACCTTTGCAGCACTCAAACCTTTTGGCATTTAGAAAATCTTCCCAGAAACTTTCTTGCAAAGTTAAGGACCTAACTTCTCAGTTTCCTGAGAACCCTTATATACCTCTACCGTGGCACTTATCCCACTATGCTGGAGCTCTCAGAGCCCCCACTCAAGTATGAGCTCATGCATCTCTACAGTGTAGCCCAATGGCTAGAACATACTAGGTGTTGATTATTATTTGTCGAAATGTATATATATTTTAAAATCTTGGAATGAATTGGATATTCATGAAGTTCTGTGTTTCTGAGAAAATTTTATAGTCACTTAGTCATTTTCTGGGACAAACTGCTTTAATTGAAAACAATTTTGTGGCATATTGGAACTAATAACTAGATATAAAGTGTAACTATCCACATATTTGATGTCACAGCTAAAGTTGAATAAATATGTATGTTTTTCCAGGAACTAAAATAAAGTTTTATGAATTAGGATATAATTTCTATTTATGTTGTCAGTGCTAATAGTTTCTTTATTTAATGTTATACTAACTAAATTCATTAGCTTATTTGCTGACATTGGTGGTCACATAAATGTGTAAACCAGTAAGTGACACAAAATCATAAATATGAAAAATTCAGATCCAGTCAGAAAGCATTTATCTAGATTCTTTTATATACTTAAGACTGAACTTGGTGCTATTGTATTTCAGGAAGGTATACAATAGCTCAGCCTTTAAGAAAGTTGAATAGAAGGTAAAGCCTACTTATGTAACAACCAGATCTAGATAAAAACAGTCTTGGTGATTAAAACGCAAGACTCCCACATAGCTGACTGTGGTTTGAGTCCCAGAGCTGGAAGCTTGCTTTCTCACTCTCCCTTTCTCTCTATCTCCGTCTCTCTCTGGTCAAATTAAAATAATAATAATAATTTAAAAATAAATATAAATAAATAAATCTTAAAACAACATGGTCTTATATTTTGAGAAAGTCTGTATCATCCCTGTTTTATAGATAAGGAAACTGAGTTTCAAAGAAGTTTGGTTACTAGCATTCTCAGCTCTATTAATGAGGGTTTTGAGGCTGGAACCTGAGTTTTCAGTCTCCTGATTGAGGGCTCAAAATGGCATTCCATATGCTTACATAGAACTCGGTGAATCAGGAAACCATAAAGCCAGTACAGAAAAATGAGGAAATAGAACAGCGATTCATGATTTTCCTAATTGTTTCTACTTTCTTGTATAGATGGAAGTAACCGTTGTGCAGGTATATCCGAATAGGAGGCATAGCCTTGGGTGGCTCTTATATTTTGTAGCATTCAACAACCACTCATTAATCTGAGTTCACAAATACTCCTCTGAGTGATTGGGCTCGACCTATTTTAACTGAAAGAGAAAATTAAGCCATATATATTATATATGTACATATTTATGTAAAGCATAGTAGAGTAATATTACATAAAAGTTTTATTGCCATGAGTTTGGGATGACATGTTATAAGTGGTAAAGCCACAAGTGAATTATGCCGGTCATCTGAACTAAATGCTAATAAAATGTTTTTACTGTACCACATCATCCGCTATTCTGCCTATGCTACAAATTTAAAGAGAACCAATTTTAGAAATTTCCAGAGTTGTAAAAGTTTTTATTGGCACTATATTTCAAACTTGCAGGCCTGTAAATATTAGTTCCATTAATTGTGGCAAAAATTAATCACAGGGATTTTTAAAAAAACCACTCATGACAGGGGTCTTTTCTTAAAACATGTTTTTTTTTTTTTTCCCCAAGTTTAGTGCAGTTTTTCCTGCTCTGAGTATAAACTTTCTTTCTTCTCTCCTCTTCCCTTTTTGTGTAAGTCTTTTTCATTTTTCAAAACTCATCTTAAGTCCCATTTTCTTGAAACTCTCTGTGGATTCATCAGTCATCCCATGCTGGATCTCATTTTTCTGAACTCTTACTTTCACTTCTTAGAATACATTTATTTGACAAGTATTTCATTGTTGTTGTTGTTATGGTTGTTATTATTGTTGTTGCAGTTTAACCACCCCCCAAGGGGGATGGCCACACAGCAATCCCTTCTCCATTCTTCCCCTGGGATTTTGGGCACATATGCACATGTGCCCATTGTGAGTTTCAAGCTTCCAGTTCCAGGACTCCAACTGTGGTCAGCCATGTGGGAGCCCAGTGCCTTAACCAGTATGCCACCTGCTGGTCCCAAAATGATTACACTTTTAATTGAACATATATTATCTTACCCAAATAAATTCTAAGCTCCTGGAGCATGGATTCAGTGTCTTTATATTGTCATGGGACTTTCAAACACCACATTTTCCCCTTAATGTTCTTCCTTCCTCCGCTTCCTTCCTGCCTTCCACAGAGATTACATGAGTGCCTATCATGTCTTGTCTAAACTATGCTTTGGATGTTGGAGGTGAAAGGCAGACTGAAAAAGAGCTTATAGAGGGCCAGCCAGCAGCATGGTGGTTAAGTTGACTGGATCCCACATGGCCGACCACACACTTCGAGTCCCAAACCAGGTGGCTTGAAAAACACATTAGGTGCATGCACATATATGCCCAAGATCCTGAAAGACGTGGAGAAGGACTTGTGGCATGACTGGCCCCCAAAGGAGAGATTGCTTGCTCACTTTCCCCTCTCTCTTTGTCTTTCTCCCTTTCTCCATCTCTCTCTGGTGAGCACACAAGCCCTTTAATAACATTAAAAAAAAAAAAAGAGCTTATAGCAATGATTTTCAAACAATTGTGTACTTAAACATCACTTAGAAGGAATGGTTGATAAAGTATATTCCTATCCCTTAAATGCAAAGATTCTGGACTGGGAACCAAAGATCTGAACTTCTGTGTGCCACGTGACAAGATAAAGGAAGCCCATGGACTGTATTTTGGGAAACTCGGTATAGTAAAAAGAAGGAAGTTCCATAAATGAATCATAATGTGATCCTATTTCCAAAGTTCTATGATAGTGAAAGGGTCCAGGTGTTCAAGGAGCCCGTCATGGGGCACCTACTGAAACGAGGGAAGCAACGTCACAGTTGGTGCTTATTAACACGGTGGCCCCGCTATGGTAGTGTGCACTGGACACTGTGCGTGGCAGGCTTAGCCCATACAGGGGCCTGGGTCTGATGTCTGGACGACTCTAATAGTGAACCCAGTAATACACGCTTGTAGTCCCAGCTGCTTGGGAGGCTAAGACAGGAGGATCACAGAATAGTGAGACTCTTTAAAAAATAAAAATAAAAAAATAATAATAATTAAAAAAAGCACTACACACAACAATTCCCATGAAAAAGTAACAAACAAACATCTTGCTCTGTGGATAGAAGACTGAATGATTGAACTTCACCGGACTGAAGTGGTTGAAATCTTGGGGCTTTCTGACCCTGAGCGAATTTCTTAACTTCTCTGAGCCCAAGTTTCTTCATCTGTAAAATTGGGATGGCAAGAACCACTGCAAAGAAGCGTTGGGAGAATGAAATGATAGATCGGAGTCAAGCATCTGCTGCATTGCTCACACTAAGGAGCCCAGTTAATGATTACATGTCCCTCTTGTGCCGACAGCCTCCTGGGGTCCCTGTGGTCTGCGCGGGAGAAGGTGTGTGGCCATAGTGTATCCTCATAGTACCTATTAGTGTGTCCTCAAAGGTGCTTCCTCTAAATTGGCTTCAACAGCTACTTGGCATAATGTATTATCTTCTACTGAGAATCCATAGGTAGATGTACGGAGAGCTGTCAAACAATCTTCAAACTCATCTACGTCTTGTTTTAAACCATCTGAACGGAAGGGAAAGGGAAAGAACGGTCCTCCTTCCCCAGCTTCTGAGCCTGTTTTGTAAGATGCTCATGTACAAAGTGCCCTCTTGGACCCAGTTTTGCGGTTTGGAATGCTGCATGCTGAGCCGTCCTTGCGCTCTGTGGGTATGTGTCTGCCATCTCTGTTCTCTGATTGGCAGCGCTTCCAGGAACTGGAATGTCTGTTCTCTTCCTCATCTCTCCCCACCTATCATGCTACTTGGCCCTTAGTTGTCCCTACATAAATTCTGATGTGTAAAATAAATGAATCCCTCAGAGAGGCCCCTGGTAGCTGGCTCTAGCCCCAGCAATAGATGCTGTATGTAGCCACTTTAGGCAAAAACAACAAAAACAAAAACAAAGTTTGTGCTTTCTGAATTGCCATAAAACAGTCATTGTTGCCGCATTTCTAAATGTGCTGTTTTAATGGTCCGAGAGCTGATGACTTGCAGCTTATTCATCAAGACTGAATATGTATTTGACTTTCAGCCCTTTCTGAATTTAAAAATATATACATATGTATTTATTTATCTGTTGTGATTTTTCAAGCTGCTGGGTCTGGGACTTGAACCATGGTCTGCCATATAGGAATCCAGTGCCTTAACCACCCTGATACCTCTGGCCCCCTGAATGGGATTTTTACTAAATGGAAAGATGAAACATGTTTTGTGATATGTTGTTTTTACTTATTTACTTCTTTAAAGATCGCTGCATCTGGGTTATTTCCCAGCAGAACAATAGCTGTGATGGCCGTGGAGCTGACATCTGTCTTTGCTTCCCTTGTCAACGTTTAACCCCTTTCTCCTCCCGGTTGCTCCTGTATTAATCCATGTGAAGCTTTCATTTGCCGTATAACACTCCACTCTTAAGAAAGAAGTCAGTCTCACGAGAGGAAGACTAGCATGGCGGGCAGGAGGCCCAGGGTTCACGGAGTGAATAAAGGACGTGAGAGTGCATATCACAAGCAACACAACTGGGGGAAAAAGGTTTATCAGCTCATTATTTCATCTGTAAGAAGGAGCCGAGTTCTCCCCTACTCTGTCAAGGATTGCTTCGCCATTGGGTAGAGTCGTTGTTTGCTCTTTTAGGTTTGTGTCTGACAATGTAGATGATAGGTGCTTGGAAAATGATGTGCTCTTCTTCGTGTGCTTTCTGACTAGCCTTCCTCTTTGAGCCCCCACCTCATGCCAGGACACGGGATACACGGAGCTTCACCGCTGATTCAGAACACATTACAAACACCTGAAGTGGGCAGTTACTCTGCATCCCATGCAGGGTAGACTTATCATTTCAGAAAAGATCTACCTCCAAAGGAAAAAAAAAAAAAAAGTGGGAAGACAGGGCAGAGAGAAGTCGATTTCTCTAGGTCAGGGTCAACATGGGAACAGCTCTTCTGTTTAGAGCTGACAAAGGCGATAGTCATCTGAGAGGGTTCTTTAGCTAAATAGGTGTGAAGTGGAGCTGGTATCTTGAGGGCACTAGTAGTTAGGGTCCCAAAACATATGGCACAGGGTATCCTTGAACAAAATAACAGACAACAGCGTGTGCTCCATGGTCTTAAGGCAGGTGTTCATGTAACTTTCTCATTGTTTCTTTGGTAGGAGGACTCACAGTATACTCATCACATCTGCATGCAAAATCATGACCCTCACTTACAAAAATGCTATGCAGACAGGGAAATAGAAAAGGCCAGACTCGAGCTAACACCTTCCAAGCCATACTGCAGCCTAAATAGTTTAACTCGGATACTTTTTTTTTAATTTTTATTTTAAAATTTTATTTATTTATTTTTGACTAGAAGGTGCATGTCTTAGTCAGAGAGAGTCAGAGAGGAGGGAGAGGAGAAAGTATCCCCTATGGGGAATGGACAAACTGCAGTCCCTTCTCCTCTGCCCCTTCTTCTTTTTAGGATTTTGACATGCCTGCACACACACCTAGCGTGTTTCTCAAGCTGCTAGGTCTGGGATTTGAACTGCGCAGTTGGCCCTAGGGTATCCAGTCGTCTTAACCACCAGGCCATGGAGCTGCCCCACTTGTACATATTTTTAAGTTTTTAGGAAGACTTCTTCCTTGAGAGGACCTTTTTCTTGTTTCTTGAAGCTTGTTTATTTAGAGAGAGAGAGATGCCCCCAACAGAGTCCTCATGCTGTAGTCCACCCTCAGCTTCAGCCAGCTTGGGTCATGGGTACAAGCTCACCCAGGGTGCATAAGGAGGTCTCGGGATGCAAACCTGGGACCTTCCCAGGCGAATCCAGCATTGCAGAGTGTTGCCTGATTACTGCGCCACTCTCTAACCCCAGGGCCTCTTGTATCTGACCATTGTTTGTTCTTTTTGGTAACTCCTTACTTTTTCTTGTTGTCCATTAGTTTGGAATAGCCTGTGGCACAGAGGTAACGTGCTACTCAAGAGAATCTGGATCCTACCCGGTGACAGTGGTTCAGATCCCTAGCCTGGTCCACTGAAACACATCAGGCACATGCATGGACGCCCAAGACCTGACAGGCTTGGAGCACTGGGGGAAGGAGGTCCAGTGTGACCAGGGCCTATGGAGAGTGCCTTTCTCTCTTTCTCTCCTTTTCTCTGTCTCTGTCTCTCATGTGTACACTCATGAGTTCTATCACAAATAAAGAAAAGACACATTTAAAACAATCTTTAAATAGCCGGGTGTGTTTACTTCACTGTGAAGGGCATACCCAAGGACTGTGTGTGTTTTAGTTCATAGGCAGATATGGTCCATTTCTTTAATTACGTCCAGCCCAAAGAGCTATGGTAATCACTCTTTTACTTGTCAACAGTAAGAAAGTCTTAAGAAAATTAAGCGTTGGAAGAAGGAAACAAAACAAATAACCTCTCTGAAGCTGCAGCCAATGACTTTTTCATCTTTTTATCCCAGAGCCTAAGATGTTTCATACCTGCTGAATGAATGAATGAATGAGTGAGTGCATATCTAGAATCTTTCCTCTCAACTCTAATTTAATGCGAGTGCCCAGAGGGCAGGGGCGTTCATCTATTGATTACAAATAGAACCTTAGCACTTAGAACACTGTGTGGTACACACAGATAGGACTTTCCTCCTCACTTCCGATGCCGAATGAATAAAATCAAAGAATTCCTTAACTGTAAAATATTGATAGGTGGTGACACGGTCAAGTCTCATTTGTATTATTGAGAATCTCAGAGGTATATAGACATGTTTCCAATGAAAGCATTCTCACAACTCTGCAAAATATATCCTTATTTTAATTTTCAAATAGTTTATTAAACCAAAGATGATATGAGAACCTCAGCTTTGCTGTATTACATTAGTGATAGAAGAATTCATTTGACAATTGACCAATAAATAATGTTTAAGGCTTCCTGATGGGCAAAACATTATACTTCAATATATATATTTTTAGAGAATTATTTATTTTATTTATTGTTATTTAACATTTTTGACCAGAGAGAGAGAGAGAGAGAGAGAGAGAGAAAGAAAGAAAGAAAACATGAGAAAATAAACCACCAGGTCCAGGACTCGAACCACAATCAACCATATGGGAGTCCAGTGTCTTAACCACGTATTATTGAGAATCTCAGAGGTATATAGACATGTTTCCAATGAAAGCATTCTCACAACTCTGCAAAATATATCCTTATTTTAATTTTCAAATAGTTTATTAAACCAAAGATGATATGAGAACCTCAGCTTTGCTGTATTACATTAGTGATAGAAGAATTCATTTGACAATTGACCAATAAATAATGTTTAAGGCTTCCTGATGGGCAAAACATTATACTTCAATATATATATTTTTAGAGAATTATTTATTTTATTTATTGTTATTTAACAGAGAGAGAGAGAGAGAGAGAGAGAGAGAGAGAGAGAGAAAGAAAGAAAGAAAACATGAGAAAATAAACCACCAGGTCCAGGACTCGAACCACAATCAACCATATGGGAGTCCAGTGTCTTAACCACCATGCCACCTGCCAGCCCTTGTGCTAAGTATATTAAAACTGAAATTCAGCAAATTAACAAGCTATGTTTTCTCATTATGGACAGAATAGGTAAAAAGCAAACAAGCAAACAAACAAGACCCATTGTGTGTTTTTAGCAACTAAATCGACAAGAGTTAAGCTGTATTATTTTTCATTATGCAAGGTTTTTTTCTTTCCTGTCACCCTTTTCAGATATAAATTGCAAAACGTGGACTATTTTGTTAGTTTCCCCCATTCTTATTTTTGTGTTTATGTCTACCCTAGGATCCTGTTTTACTCTGAGCATTTTGCTGTGCCTCAGCTTTCCAAGGTGTGAAATTGGCATAACAGGACTAATCTACCTTGCAAGGGGGTGTGAGACTTAATTAACGAACAGCTGTAAAAGCCCCTGAGATAGTTCTGTGAGTCACAATGGAAGTGCATTGTTATTAATCATTATTATTATTATTATTATTTTTAAGTGGCTCAGTGCCATCTCTAAACTTAGTAATAAAATGAATGCATCTAATAATTCTTTCTTTGTACATGTTCGGTGGTCATGCATTTCATAAATTAAATGGCAGAATTCTTGTAGGATATGATTATAATGATCCAAGTAAATGATCCTCAACCAATTCAAAATTGTGTGATTAAGACCCCAAGGAGCTAAAGCAAGCACTTTGCTTTGTTACCTTTCAGCTTCTTGAATAACCCATTTTGTGTTCATTTATATGAAAGGGAAAAAGTTAGCTTTTTAAAAATTAACTTGGACTTTTCCATGTAATTAGTTTGGAATTTGCAGCTAAGTGGATCAGGGCCTAAATTTTAAATAAATCTATCCAAAACTCCTTGTCCATAATACACTCACAGGTCGTTTCCAGTATGATTGGTTTAGCTTCCACACTGTTGTTGGGACGAGCATAATCTGAACTTTCAAAGTCAGATACCTTCGTGTATGTTATCCGATAAGGCAATCATATGAGTTCATTCTTTTCCGCTGTTCCCTTGCCTCTCCTGTACCCTTCTGTCAAGAAACTGGATTTGGGTCCAAGTTAGGCTACGTTGCAAGTCAGTGGCAATCAGCCCCCACTGCAGGTCCTCTGCTTTCAGCTTGAATTATCTCAGACAGACATCCTGGCTAGCTGTGAGGCAAGGCTCAGGGCGCAAGCCTGCGAAGATCTAAGTTTGGCAGCCGTCGGAGTTGGGGATGAGAAAAGAAAAGGGAAATTCTATCTTTTCTGGTGCTTTTCCCCTCCTGGTTTCCTCACTAAAAATCAATAGCGTGGTCGATAGTTGGTTTTGAGTTGTTCACTACATGCTGGAGTTTTTCTGATGTAAACCTTTGGTGTCTGGGTTTCAGACATTATAATGTGTCAGGGAAGGTTTGATAGCTGTCACAGCCCTCCTGGGTGACATTTTATTCCCACGATAGCCTTTGTAATTGGAGAAGGGAAGGCTAGATCAATTTTTACACCATTTAGTTGTTGGGGGGAATTTTTCCCCCCCCCCGTGAATTGATTGTTCTTTTAAAAATTTACCGTATTTATGTACTTTTCATCTAAACAGCAAGAGAACATTTCATGAACGAATGTGTTAAAATAAAAAGCAATTCAAGTCTTGTTCTAAGTTGTTAAGACCCAGTTGTATCCTGTTCAGAATTTCTCACATTCCTTTTGCATGACTCGGAATGACACTTTTAATTTTAAATGTATCCATTTGGGAAAACCTGGTGTCTTGTCTTAGTAATACTCTAGAATGGCAGTATCAGGAGGAATAAAGTAGCCCAACCCTCAGCTCTACTGTTTGTGTGGTTTTAACACTGATTTCCATTTCTTTGCAACAATATGGTGGCTTATATGGCTGTTGAATAATTATAAATTATATTATTATCCTATAATGAATAATCATTATAAAGGTGTTACAGTAAATGTTTTTTTTTTTTTTATTTTCCTTTTGGTCTTTTCTATTAAGTTTCATGCTATGTTGATTAGCAGATCATTCATTTTCTCTGCTAAACATATTTTTAGTTGCTAGCCTATTTATTCTTTTAATATGTGTTATTCTTCCTAAGTCTTATTGGAATTATCCTTAAAAACTCTGAATTAACTTTTAGCATGTTCAATGACTATTATAAAATCGTGCTTATAAGATGGCTTCAAGGTTTGAAAAATAGGTTTCTAAGTGGAATAAAAAATGTTTTTGTAAAATTGAAACATCATTTAGAGGAGAAGCAAATTATACATTTTAAAAATGCTGGGTATGTTTCATTGAAAGAACTGTCAAATAATTGAACAATGATATTTGTAAAAAGAACATTAGAATCAGGCCTCTAATTCTCAGTAGTGTTACATTTCAATCATGCTGTATTAATTGAAAGGATTTGGTATAATCTCATAAAGAAACAGGCAAATTCTGGTCTTTCTTCTCTAGTGAAAATATATCATTCATGTCTTCCATTACCATGCTATAATTATGGTAAGTGAAGCAGAACGGGATCGATAGAGCAATTTATCAATGCATTCCAAACTATTCTAGCATGGTTTACGTCATAGCCCTGCAGATTCTGTCATTCAATAAAGAGACATCTAATGGTAGACTGATCCATTTCAGCATAATGTCTTCCAATGTAATGTTCTAATTTTGACCATGGTTTAATTAATTCTTCTGCTCTGTATGCTATTATGCGAAATAAAATATTTCCTGAATTGAATTTCAGGAGAAATTTTAAAATTCAGCCTTCATATTTAACAAGCACAGCAATAGTGTAAACATTATTAGTGCATGACATTAGCCTTTTTCAGTACCATTATAAATTATATCACAATTAAAAATAGAATACAAGCCAGGTATTCCTCATGTTCCAAGAAGAATAAAAAACAAAGTAACAACTATTTGACTCTGTTATTTAGTGACTCCCAACTTTTGTCTTTTAATATCATCTGATTCAAAATCTTTAGGTTTTTTGGTCCTATTTATAATTTTACTATAATAGTAGATTCATTGAAAAATTAGTTTCATTAGACTTTTTTTTTTTTTACAAAACCATACCCAATAGATCTTTTCACATAAGCTCCCTTTCATACTGATGTGATATCGAGTATTTGTAACATTGAAAATAATATACTTTTTGTACATTAAAATGTTATTTATTTCAATATGGAAAAAGGGTTTTTCAGATTACTAGATTTTTTTTAATATGGTGTAAAATTATCACCTGATGTCATTTTGGTTAATTCATTCAAATTTTACAAAATCATATAGATCTGGTCATGATGCCAGCATCCCATCAATGCGAAATTGTCATTTGTATTTCATACTCGTAGACATCGAGAAATGTTTTCAAGGACAGAACTTACTTTCGATTGAGTGAAAATTATTGAAACTTAAGGAGAAAGAATGAGGTCTAATGCAACAATATTATCAGAAAACATATGTAATTCTTGATTTTGGAGAAATTTTAGCCTCTACAGGTTTTTCCCTTTTGTTTTCTTTTAGTTTAGTTCTTAATGTTACATTATTTATTTATAGTTTCCTTACCTAAGGAGTTTTGGACGATGTGTGACTCCTTCAGGGAGTTTCCATGAACTCATGAAACATGAAGTTGGATACAGTCTGAAATTTCGTGATCATTTTCCAGACTTAGAAGCCACGAAATGTGGTGACAGCACTATTCCCTTCTCTTTTGTGTCTTGCATTTGAATGGGCTCAGGAATGTTTTGTTGCAGATTGTGATTATGGTTATGTTTCTGGCCATCCCTTTCTTTCTTTCTACTTTCCACTTTCCTCCTCCCCAGTGCCCCTCCATGTTTCTTAAGAGCTCATTTGCTAAAGGGCTAATGGAGTCAAATTTTCAGCTGCTTTCCTACAAAGTATTTAAGGTCAGGAAATTGGGATGTCATTACCTTGGTGAAGATGTTGTAAATTGTTTTGTTTGCAAGAATCATTGGGGGTTATTTTACCTGAGATCACATTGTTTTGTTTCATGTGGACTATTTTTAACTAGCATTCTATTTAAACAGTGTCAGCGAATTCTGAGAGCTTGCCAAACAAATTCTCAAAATGGTTGCCAAGCTGTAAGATGGCTGCCAAGGTCTGAGCACACTGAACAGGTTCAAAATGGTGACCAACTTCTCAGAATTTGTTGGTCAGATTCCCCCACTGCCAACCCTCCTCGCTCCACACAACTACCACCCAAAAAGGAAAGAAAAAAAAAAAAAAGCAACCCGAAGATGTAAGACTTGGCACCAACTCCTTGGCACGGGTGGTTATAGTGTCATCCAGAGATCCAAGGAGTCACCGTGCACCACGTCTTTCACAGGCTTGGCACGAGACTCCTCAGAGGAAGACGTAAGGTGAAAAACCATTGTAAATTAACATGGCCATTTTCTCCACCTTATCTAAAATGCACTAAATGATTTTCTAAAAAAGGGAGGAAAAGACTAGACAAGGCAATACTTTCACCACACTTTCTAAATGAGATCGAAGAGCTTCAAGACTTCAGGCTGTGCCTTTTTGTACTGCTTGCCTGAAGTGGCACAAACTTTATACACAACAGGTTTAAGATTTATTTTAGTTTTGTATTTGTTTACTTAAGTTTATAGCAATTGCTTTCTGGCAGTTGTGCTACTTAGCAGATTGAAATAAAATCATAAGGGTGAATTAAAACATACTGCTGTTAGTGCTGATTAGAATTTTAGCTTAGTGTAAATACCAGATGCAGGGTCCAACTTTTCAGACACTTGGCATGAGCTCAATAGGGATCTCCAGGCTACACAGGAGACAGTGTGTGTGTACTTGGATGCTTTTAAAATTCTTGGATAGGTGGAGCAGACTACTTCTGCTGGCATGTTGGTTCATTGTGCTGGCTGCATCATGTGCTTGGATTCCAAGGTAGAGAGAAGAAGCCGGGGAAATGATAATAAGGGAAAATGGTTTGAACTTAAAAAACAAAACCTGGAGGAAAATAAAGGGTGTTGGGAGAGAGTTCATTTAAACCCTGTGTAGTTTTATTGTGTGATTTGCTTAATGATAGAAAACATGAATACTAAACTAAGTTGAGAATCTGTAGGGTGTGTGGTATTTTGAGGAATGACTTAATAGCAAATTGTATTCCTACAACTTTTTGAAATGAGTGTTTCCGTGATACTTGTAAAAATAAGAGATAAATTAACTCCTCTAGGTATGTAGTTTAGTCTGGGAATTCTTTATTTAGGTCTTCTGTTCAGTATCAGTTATGGTCTAGGTTTCTATATTCTCATTGAGACCTGAATTTTTAAAAATAGTTTTAATTGACATATAATGTTTAAAAAATTCTTATTTAGTTATTCAAAAGAGCTGGTTGTCGGGAAGATGGTAGTGTAGGTTTTGTTTTCTTGTCAATCAGTAGGGGAATCAGCTAGTGGTATTATTATGGTAATATGACTTACAGAGTTGGAGCTTTTGGAAATCTACAGCGTTCAGATGTGTTTGGTTATGGAGTCTCTGGGAAGAATGTACACCCTGTCACAAGAGGTGGTCAAGAAATGTGTGACTATTCAGTCCTTTTTTACTAATTTTCTTGGCTGGTTGATCAATGATGTTTGTAGTCATACAAGTTTTTTTTTGTATATTCATTCCAGTCTTTTCTCTCATGGTAAGCAATGATAACCAAGACCCAATCATCCAATAGGTGAAAATCAAACGTTATTGACAGTGATGAAATCTGAACTCTGTATCCTTCAGTGTAAAAAATCAATGTCCATTAAGATGCCTCAGTTCTAGAAATTTCAACATAGAGCTTTGGAGGCATTTAGAGATTGGCTGGGCAAACGTACATTATGAAGTAGGACAGGAGAGTCTTAAATGCATATTTCCAAACTATATTTGAAATATTATATATTATTACAAATGTAAAATAGTTTAATTCAAAGTCTTTTTGACTAATTCTTACATATTTTACTATAAGTTAGTGACAAGGATCTGAATAAAACCTTTCTTTATAAGTTAAAAATCGAGTCTGTACATCATTAAAGTAAGTTATAGTACACTTTTAATTGTTAATCTTTAAATTAAAATGTGTAAGTACTTCAGAATTACCTGTCAATTTTTTTGTTCAATTATATATTCAGTGATGATTTCTTAAGATCGATAATATTGTTGTAACATATGTAAAAATTAAACAGTTAAAAATATATGATTTTGGGGGTTGGCAGGTGGCTTGGTGGTTAAGGACGGTGGACTCCCACATGGCTAACTGCGGTTCAAGTCTCAGACCTGGCAGCTTGCTTTCTTACTGTCCCTCTCTCTCTTCCTCTGTCCTTCTCTGGTCAAATTAAAATAAATAAATAAAGTTAAATAAAATAAATTTTTAAAAACTATGTGATTTTTTTGTTTTTGTTTTTAAGGAGATTTTTGCTATAGGGCACATGTGCTTGCTGGAGAGACTGAGGGACAGAAAGCAAGAAATCACCCTCTAAAAAAGATGGCCATGCCACAATCCCTTCTCCTCTATTGTCCTCTTGGGATTTTGGGTGCTCACTCACACACATTCAGTGTAAGTTTTAAGCTGCTAGATCTGGGACTCGAACCATGGTTGGCCATGTGGGAGTCCAGTGACATAAGCGCTACATCACTGCTGGTCCTAAAAATATGTGATTTAAAAAATTGTATTCGTACCATGACATCTGTGAGTAGGCAAGCAAGTAGAATTTGTAAAAACTGTTTGGAACATGAGAAAATTCTGAACTTTATAGTATAAAATGCCAGTTGAGCAATGTTCAGATAGGTAGAGTAAGGCATATTTTTGTAGACTTCCAATGAATTTATCAATAATCTTACTTATATGAAAAGCACATTATTGGCCAGCCAGGTGGCATGGTGGTTAAGGTAACTGGATCCCACATGTCTGACTACACAGTTCAAGTCCTAGACTCTGTGGCTTGAAAAACACACAGGATGCATGTGCACACATAGCCAAACTCCCAAAAGGAGAGTAGAGTAAAAGGAACTGTGGCGTGGTCATGCCCCCTGGAGCTGCTTTCTCACATTCTCTCTCTCCCTCTCCCTCTCTGTCTCTCTCTGGCAAGATCATGTACTCTATAGCAAACTTAAAAAAAAAAAAAAGCACAATGTTTTTTAGCATTTTTAAGAGAAATCATATTTATTTTGCCACTGCAGAGACAGTCTGTATTTTAGATTAGTAAATTGCAGAATAGTTTCATCAGGAAGTATAATTCTAGTAGCCCTTCCAAAGTGAGTATTTTACTTTAGAAGAGTTGTTTGTGTTTTAAAATCTATGTAGTGGTTTGTTTGGTGTTTTGTACCCTTTTCTACTTAGCATACACATGTAATTAGGGCATGGGGTGTATGTGTGTGCTCGTGTCTACCCGAGTATGTATAGAGACATAAAATTTACTTTCTATATAGTAGCTTTCTGCATAGGGCAACCCAAACAGCTGTTATTCCTTTTTATAGCTTCTTTAATCTATGTGCCAACAAGTCAGTTTACAAAATCTGTTTTGTTGATGACTGCTGCGATAATAATTGTGGTGTTTTGTGGCTTGGCAAAAGGCTGGGGTCTCCTCTGAGGACTCTTGCCAAAGGCTTTGAAGGGGTTGAGGTGGATTCACTGCCAAAATGAGTCACCACTCTCGATTTTATTTAGTGTCCTTCTGCCAAGGCCTTAGACACTTTCTGTTTTCATTCTTTTGTAGGCTTTCCTCCCCACATTGTGGTTTTCTTCACAGCCAGAGGCCTGGGTCTGCCAGGATAGGTGAGAGAGGCCGGCTACTCTTCACTGAACACGAGTGTGTGGTGAAGCTGAAGGGCGAGGGGTTTAGGTGGTGTGTTCCTTGAATGAATACGTGGGTTTAATTAGGCAGTCACGAATTACAAATAAAACGATGGACTCAGATAATCTAGTACCATAGAGTCACCTGGATGTGAGTCAGAAATTCTCAGAAGAGCAGGTATTATTTACTTTTAAGTAGCACTCAAAGAATGTGACAGTGTTTTAGTGATTTTCATAATTGATTGTTGAAAAACCCTAGATTATTCATGAGTTTTGGCTATAGGCCCAAATCTTGAGCTTTTCCTAAAACAAAAGAGTATCATCCCCCTCAAGTGCCATAATATTTTGCTTCATATAAATGTATTTTCTACATGCAGCTAATACACTTCAAGAAATAATCCTAACATTTTATTTCTATCTGCTTAGATAGAAATTGTTACCTCTAAGGGGATCGAACATCTGAATTGCTGGTCTGTTGTCTGAGATATATTAGAGATTTAAGCACTTTTTTCTTTTTCATAAAATACTTCTTATAGCCTGAAATAAGTTGGAGGAAATGTATTCTTGCTAGGTTTTTCCAACTCAAAAAACTATAATGTGTAGAAAGATGGTTGAGATAAAGCCGAGTCTTCAAAAGAGAAGCTAAAATGGCATTTCATACATTAATATGAGGAGGATATAATTAGAGAACCTAAAAATTAAAATGACTTTTTCTTAACTGAAGTTTTGGTACCATCCTAAAATCTAATAAACAGTGAATGCAGAGTTAAATTGAGGGTGTAATTCTTGTTTTGTAAGTATCCATTCATTGTCTGAACTCTCTAAACATAGTACACACAGTAAAACTTCATTATAACATCCCATGAAAACATTTCCATAAAATAAAATTTTCAGACTTTAATGTTCAAACTATAGGTACCAAAGTATTTTCCATATATTATGATCCAAACTTTTGTTCTTCAGAGAAATAAAGTTCTGCAAAACTGGCCTTATTTAATGCTATGTTTACAAAATAAATGCTATTAATAATTAACTATTATGGGGTCAACAGGTAGCATGGTAGTTAAGGTGCTGGGTTCCTATATGGCCGACCGTGGTTCAAGTCTCAGACCCAGTGGCTTGAAAATCATGCGGGGAGCATGTGTGTGTGTGTGTGTGTGTGAGTGTTCAAAATCTCAAAAGGAGAATGGGGGACAAGGGATTGTGGCATAGTCATCCCTCCTAGGGGGTAATTTCTCAACTTTCCCTCTGGCTCTCTCTGGAAAGCTCACAAGCTCTTTGGCAAAAATCTTTAAAATATTTGACTATTATTATTCATAAATATTTCAGTCAGAAAACATGTAATTACATATGTGAATAGTCTGAAATATTACTAGGACAAATATTGATATGAACAAATCCTACAAAGGCTAGCATTTAGATAAGCTAATATATGTGAAAGTCCTTTGTAAACTGTGAAATATTATGTAAAGATCAAAGCATTTAAGTTTTTATTTTTTTATTTTCTTAAACTTTATATGATCAGACTCTCCTCTCCACATATCTACATCATAGTTTTCATTTAGAATAGCAAAAACAAGAAAATAGAAACAGTTTCAAAACCAGTAAGACTCAGTGGTATAAATTTATTTAGAATTTAAATACTTAGAATACACAGCAAGATTCCAAAACAAAAATTCTTTTGGATGATCTATAAACCACTCAATCCCTGGTTAATGGTCAAACCATGTGAAAAGTTCCAAGTGAAGTTCACATTGAGCCTTGTCTGAACCCCGTAAACTGAGTGAAGTCCTGCAAACCTTGTGTGAACCCCAAAGAGCTAAATTAACAAAATTTGGTACATCTCATTAAAAAACCACAGTTTTCTAGTGGCTACTTTACATGTCCACAATTTGGAGACAAGCTACATTTGGAAGTAAACTGTTTTATTTAGGAAGGAATGAATCATAATCTACTTAGTACTTAAATATAGTTATCCTGTTGTGAAGATCTAATAATAATGCTGTTTGAAAAGAGGAACTGGAACTTCATTACAAGTACTACTATTCCCAGGGTCTTACAGAAAATCGGCAAGACATAAATATGGTAGTAGTAATGGCTTTTGTTCGTTCATCAATGGTTTTTGTTCGTTCGTTTGTTCATTTTTAGATTTTTGCCATATGGTGTATGTGCTCACCCCAGAGAGAGGAAATGTCAGAAACTGCCCCCTCAGGAGGGATGGTCATGCCACAATTCCTTCTCTTCCATTCTTCTCTTGGGATTTTGGGTATGCTAATGCACTTGCCTGGTGTGATTTTTAAACTGAGTCTGGAACTCAAAACACATAGTCCACCATGTTGGACCCAGCACTTTACCATGCCACCTGCTGGCTCCAGTAATGGTGGTTGATTTAATGGTGGTATTTATGGTAGACATTGTCATGAACGTTATTTTGAAAGAGTAGCCTTATCTTAAATTTATATGGAAGCTTTACGCCAAATACTTAAAATAAGGCTCTTAGTACACAATGTATTATGACATGATGAGTTGATAGGAACTAGGTATTATGGGTTTATGTCCACAAAAAGAGAAACAGTCATTGATCAGTTAAGTCAACTAGCTTCCATCCAGTTGCATGACTTCACATACAGGTATATTAACTTTTGGAACCATTAGTCTTCTGCAAAATAGGGGGATTAAACTAAAATGACTTCTCTGATTTCTGCTAACTCAGAAAGATCTGGAACCAGCTGTTTTCATGTCATTGTCCATTATATCCCTTTTGAAGGTGGAAAGGCTGACCCATGGAGGGCACATTGTCAATCATTGACCTAAATGTTCTTAGTAGTCCCCAAACCAGAGTACAATCATTGCTACCATGTACTGAGTGCCTACAAAATGTCTTAGCCATCATGTGTTGAGCCGTTTAAATGAGGCAATTCATTGGTCTATCTGCAGTTCTTCATTAGTAGCCTTTGTATCTTAATATATCAAGGATTTTAATAAGTAGACTCAGCATTGTGTATGAATATTTTTGTAGGCTGGTGTCATGGATATGCAAGAATCCTGACGTCATTCCTATAAATGTTTATAGTTAACCAAACTGAGGTCTCTCTTTCAGTCTCTAAACTATTTTACTTTTAAACTTTATTTTTCTAAAGACAGAGTCTTCCTCAGTCACAATCCTCCTGCCTCAACCTCTGGAGTGTTTGGGATTACAGATGTGTACCACCATGCCTGGCCTTTAGGTTCAATGGGGAATGGAGCCCAGTTCTCTCATGTGGTTCTAGACTATAGAACAGCAGCAACTTAGCAATGCATGCCACTGTGTCTGGGCCCTTTTTTATTTTTTGGACTGTTCTGTGATAGATACATTTTGTAAAGATGAAATAATTTTCAAACATTGTCTGTCCATCTATCCATTCATTCATCCATATATCATGCCATGTCTTTTGGACACTAGGAAGAGCTAGATGAGTAAGAAGTGTCCTGTGACCTCAGGGAACTTGCACCCCCCCAAAGTTATAGGTCGACCACAAAAAAGTGTCAAGACCTAATGACATTTGGTCTCCACACCGTTTCCCTGCAGTGTCTGGTGCCTACAAATATTGGGTCTTTGAGTAGGGTTCGTCACCTAAATGGCAGTGATAAATATACACAGATGGACAAATGTTGAGCTGATGCTGCAGGGAGTATGCACTCGGCACACTCATTGCTACCATGTATACAGAGTTTATGAAATGTCTTTGGCGTTGTAGTAGGCCATTTCCACGAGGCCGTTCCAGCAATCAGCTGTGTTCATGCTTGATTTCCAGATATAAGGAGGCATACTGCAAAACTGACTGTAGAATGTCCGTGTTTGGGTGCTGTCAGCAATGCCTTTGGAGCCGTCGTTGACATACACACCAAAACACTAGGCTCTGTCTGTTGCAGGGTCAGCTCATTAAAGCTACTTTCTGGGTCCTTGTTAATGTCGTGCAGACCGTGTGGCAGGTGTTACAGCGGCCCGCCTGGCATGGCCCACTGGGAGCATGCTGTAATTGCTCTTGGTGCCACCTTTAATGGGTGGGGGGAGAAAGCAGTATCGTGGCAAGGGGAGGTGAGAAGCTGCCCTCAGGCCCGTAATGACATCTGGTCTCTACGCCGCTTCACTGCAGTGTCTGGTGCCTACAAATATTGGGCCTTTGAGTAGGGTTCGCTGCTGCCATTGGATTCCTTGCAGCCATCATTATTTCACAGCAGGGCAAGAGTTTTCACTTGGAAAAAGGGGGTCTCAGGGTCAGAACAATCCACTGCCAACAGGATCCCAAGACCCTTCTTACGTTTACTAAATGAGAGAGTGAGTATCCTCATGACTGTCTTTATTGTTTCCTGTTGTTGAACTTTTTGTTTTTTTTTGTGTGTGTGAGGTTATCTTTCATCACTATTTCTTACCTCTTCAAGGACTAAATTTCCACTTCAAGAGTTTCAGGTATTTCTCATAGGCATGTTACAGTGATAAACACATAATAGTTCTGAAAAAAATCTTATTCAGCCAGCATTTACCAAAAAAGTAAGGGCCTGACCTCAACTTGCTCTTCCTCTGGTGATGCACAATAAACTGTAATACCAGGCAAACATACTCAAGTGAAAGTGCAGGAAAAATGTGTAAGATCACGTTGTATAATTGTGCTTTGTGTGTACAAGAGCGTAACATAGGGCGTTTAGCTAAACGACTTGCCTGAACTTTCTGTGCACATAGCTCAGCTGCAAACACGGTGAACGACCCTAAAACCCACCGGACTTTCTGTAAGAAGGTGGCAAGCTCCAATCTCACAAAATGACACAGCACAAAAAAGGCAAGGATTCTCTGTGTGCTCAGGGAAAGTGGTGGTATGACAGAAAGCAGAGCAGCTAGGGTGGCTAGACTAAGCCCATTTTCCAGAAAAAGGCCCAAACTATAGATCTGAGGCCTGACTCCAGATCTAAGAGAATGCTGGCTATTAATAACTGGGAGGATTTCAGGCTGTCTGGAACCAAACTAAAATGAAACTAAATCCTCCCTTCGCAAGGGAATGTTTTAATATCATGGACTGTCTGATTTGGGTATCAAGAAGTTTGTACATGAAGTTTTCCAAAATCCATCTAATCCAAGTCTTTTATTTTCCCCCCAAATTTCTCCATTAGGGAAATGTGATTGATTACTTTATTCCCTTATGAAACACCACCTGTAATCAAATGAGGTGAACATTTACCTCAAGATTTCATTATCCTCATAATAAAACAAAATGAAGCTTAGAACTGGATCATTTCCCCCTTTCC
>NW_006159690.1:640900-652568 GCF_000334495.1 Tupaia belangeri chinensis
CTGCTGATGTCCTCCCAGTTCTATAATTTTTTGTTTCTCGAATAGTGGTGTCTTCCTAAGACTCTGTTCTTTCAATTGGAGAACAGCTACTGCCTTTTGTGAATTATATAGGAAAGCTTGGAGACAATTAATGAACGGGATTTTAAATGCTCATTTAAAACCAACCACAACATTTTTCTTTGTGAAAGATGTCCATGCTGCAGACCTAACTTCAATAGCAACTTAAGCAAGAAACTTTCACTTTGGGTGTGTGCGAAAAATATCCAATGACCACTTCTGGGGGATGAGAAAACACAATTGAAAGCACTTAGAGATATTAATCATCAGAAAGTTCTCAATCACATCCCCCTTCTTTCCCCCAGTTCCACATCTCTCTGCCATGAAGAAATGGCATTAAACTCTACTCTGACCTCAGCGATTTTACAAATGTGAAGGTAGCATCTCATAGTCCCAGGAGTGACATGTTATTGGAAAAGCATGCATCCAATTATGTTTTAATTGATTCTCTTTCTTAAGTGTGCAACTATTCTGTGTATATCACTTTTTAATTAGTTATCTGAGTTGTAACAGAAAAGTAGGTAATCAGTAGGTGATCCATTCAACTATCTTAAAGGGAAGGTGTCTATCTTTTATAAGAGGTACATCCTGAAAGATACAACACATTTTAGTTGTATAAACGATGTAGTGTTTCTAGTGTATACTGTTTCAAAAGACAATTTATAAAAGATGCCTAATTAATATTTGATTAAAAATGGCCATAAGAACTAACTTTATGAAACTAAATGAGGACAAAACTCAAGAACATTATAAACTAATACATTCTTTTTAGAAGAAAAGATTTCTGTAAACCCAAAGGTTTACTAACCAAATGTTATTAGGACCATGAAACAATCCTACTGTAAGAAAATGAATTCAGCCAAGATAGATGTCTAAAGTGAATTCATGGAAGCAGGCATAGCATAGCTGGGAATCATCTTGGATATTTACTGGAAGAGACGGGGAAAAATACACAATTCCTTTTCAAGGGAAATATTTGTAAATTATGCTTGGTTAGTACAACTTCACCAAAAGCATATGGAAGTTTAAAATCTATTTTCCATGGCTTTTTTCATAGTGGTTGTAAGATGCTGGATATAAGGTACAGTTTCTTGTCCTCGTTGTCTATACTGAAAATGAGCATTTTAATTGGATTGCTTCTTTGGAAACAAGACAAAGAGTGCATTGCTAAAAGCTTCTGGAAGCCATTTTCAATATTTGTAATAATATAAGTGCTAGAAATGTGCTTTCATTTACATGCAAAGGCAATAATGCTTTATGTAAGCAAGGAGTTTTATAAGACTTTTATAATAATGTCGATTCAAATGCAGGCAGACAAAATTATTTTTAACTTCAGATTAGAAGTCTAACTCCACTTTCTCCTTTGTAACTTTTTGGCTGCTCTTTCTATTTCTGCTCCCAAGAGCCTCCTCAGCTTTGCTTTTTGTTTTGCTAAAAAGAAAATGTTTCTGTCTACAAGTACCATGTTAGTTCCATATTCTCGGGATGGTATATGACATAAACATAATTTTTTTATGATTGGTCATATTTTTCACTTTTAATTAAGTTGTCCAGACAAAAGTTTTAATTGTAAGAAAATTTAGGGCCTATTGAAATGGACCTTGGGATACTGGAAATGTCCTGGAGAGCATTATAAGTGAAAAGTAAAAAGGCCCTCTGTATCTTTTTTCTTCTGAGGCCAACTCAAAGATTTTGCTTTTGTACTCTGCCATTGAAAAAGCTACTATAAAAACATGTTTTTTAAATGCTAGCTGGAATTTTTTTTTTTTGGAAGTAAGGAATCACATATACTATTAAAGATCTCACTATTAGATAACGTTTTGGGTTTTACACAGGAAAAACTCTTTGAAAATGAGTGTGGATTTGGTTCATCTGAGCTCTAACTTGGTTAAACATATTTTACTTTAGGGTATGCCATAAATTCCAGATGTCTCTCTCTTTCTGTCTTTCCTATGTATGAGAAATCCATACACACAGGGAAAAGATGGAGAGCTTTCATTCCCCTTATTTTCACTTTTGTTCTGTCCCTCTGTGCTTGTTCTTTGTTTAAATAAACTTTTGTGGTATGTCTTTCACACATCATCGCTCCTTGCTTCAAAGGCTTCTTTTAATAACTTAGCCCTGGCTCACTTTTCTTTTGCATATGAAATTGATTTAACTAAAGTGTACATGTGTGTTTGTGTGTGTGCCTACATGCACATGCATCTGTGCAAATAAAAATTTCACTGGAAAGGAAAGTCTGTGATCTCTGGTTTACTTTAAGTATATATACATACCCATACAGAAAACTTGTTGAAGTGGGAAAACCTAAGTTTGGAGTCAATCTGTTTTTGAGTTCCAGATTTTTCTCCTAGTACTGAATCCATTTTTTTAAACCTGAAATGGGGATAATAATATTTACATTGTAAAAGTTTCTGGGAAAGTTAAATATATGTAAATCACTTAGGTCACAGTGTGGGCCATTTTTATTATTTTTAAACAGTAAATGATGGCTATTCCTGTCAATATCATTATCATCTATGTACACAATTACATACAAAACTATGTATACACTCACTATGGACATACACTAGGTGTACACATTTATTTTAGGGCTGATAATAAGTAAACTGACAATAATAAGTTAATTAATAATAAGCCGAAGGTTGCAATTACCATTTTAAATATGGTAACTCTAATAAAAAGTTCTAATTGTTTCTTGATATTATTAAAAATTATTATTAGTATTTTTAGTTTTCCATTTTTTTATTGAACATATCTGGGAATAATTGCTGTATGTCATTTTGATAAGGTTCCTTTTTTTTTTGTTTTTTCTCTTCAAATATTTACTATAATTTATAATTTATATATAATTATTGGACATCTTTGTAAGATACAGAATGGTCTTTAAAAGCATGTATATGGTGTGTAATAAACAAATTGAGGATATAAACATATTCACCACTCTCAACATTTAACATTATCTTGTGAACGTTTGAAATCTGCTCCAATGGTTATTCTGCAAGTATCTACTGAATTGTCTATGACATTCTTTACTGGGAGGTACAGTTTTAAAGAAAAACCTATTTGATTAAAAAAACCAAGCAACAGGGGCTAGTGGGTGGCGTGGTGGTTAAGGCATTGGGCTCCCACATGGCTGACTGCAGTTTGAGTCCTGGACCTGACCAGACTTTCTCTCTATTGTGAATGCACATACCTATAGCAAGTTAAAAATATAATAATGGTAAATAAAATTAAATAAATAACTCTTAAAAAAATCAGGCAACAAGTAATCTCATAAATTAACAAAGACAACATGAACATAGCCAGTGAAAGAAGAATTTGCAATTTCCATGTACAGGACTCTGGTAGATAAGAATTCATAATCTGAAAAAAATATCCGTATGTTGTGAACGATGTCTTATTCCACATTATATCCCAGCATCAATCATCAAGCATCAATTTTTGCTAATAGTATATTCAATGACTGTTTTAATTATATTTTCTTTGAGTAGACCCTTACAGTATTGGGTTATCAGAAAAGTTGTGATGTGGGACCAGCAGTTAGCATAATGGCTATGTCGCTGGACTCCCACGTAGTCGACCGCGGTTCAAGTCCCGGACCCGGTGGCTTAAACTCACGCCGGGCACGTGTGCGTGCGTGCCCAAGATCCCGAGAGGAGAATGAGGAGAAGGGATTGTGGCGTGGCCATCCCCCCTGGAGAGTGGTTTCCTGCTTTCTGTCTCTCTGTCTGTCTCTGTCTGTCTGGCGAGTGCACACGCCCTATAGCAAAAATCTCTCAAAAAAAAAAAAAGTTGTGATGTATCTTTCCTATGTTTTTCTATGTAAAAATGTATCATGATTTCTGACAACCCAATTGAAGTGCTATATTAACCGGTTTGCAAGATTAGCTAAAGTTATTCATTTTCTTTCTTTTTTCTTTTAAGAGAGATTTTTTTCTATAGGGCATGTGTGCTGAATGGAGAGACAGAGAGACAGAAAGTGAGCAATCACCCCCACCCGAGGGGGATGGCCATGCCTCAGTCCCTTCTCCTCCATTGTCCTCTTGGGATTTTGGTCATGCACACACGCATGCCTGGCATGAGTTTCAAGCCTGTAGATCTGGGACTGAAACCATGGTTGGTCATGTGGGGGAGTCCAGTGCTTCACCACGCCATTTGCTGGTCCCAAGGCTGTTCATTTTCTTTGCAATTGATGCCTATAGCATATTGAAGGCCATGGACAATGAGTTACTTACTGGCTAGCATGCACTAACACTTCTGTTTTACCAGTTCTATACTTACCAAAAGCTAGTTGTGTTATTCCCTGACCTTTATATTATACTTGCTTGTATTACTATTAAGTAATTTAATTAAATTTGTGTGAATTAATGACATTTGAGTTCAAAATGAAAAAGAATGTTTTATTTTTGTAAAACTAAGCCGATACTTTGGAAAGACTCAGTAAAGGTGAATTAAAATTTCTGTCAGATTAAATATGGGTGAGAAAACTATAAAATATTAGAGAAATTTGTGAAAATATAAAGGAGTTCTGTGCTTGAGTTATTTCAGAAGTAACTTTAAATTCTCCGTCTACTTTAAACAAGTGAGACTTGAAATCTTATATGACATCTTTTGGGTATGGTTTATTTAAGAACCCCCATGAACAGACTCATTTTTAAAGCTAAGGTCTTGTCTCTGAGTCAAAAGACTGGGCAAAAAGCTGAGTGCAATGGCACACATATGTAATCCCAGCTACTTGAGAGGCTGAGGCAGGAGGATTATGAATTCAAGGCCAGCCTTGGCAACACAGTAAGAGTCTTTCTCTAGAAAAATAGAAAGAAAATAAAGATTAGCCAAGGAATGTACATATTTGTGTATAAAGGTTAAATGTTGAGGTTATATCTGTCACTTAAAAAAAATCTTCTTTATCCAACTTTTCAAAATTAATCAATTGACTACTAGCTCCAACAGTATTAGAAAAGAGAGTTTCTACTCTATTTCTTTTTAATCCTTTATTTATTTATTTGGAGAGGTTTTGGCTATAGAGCACATGCTCTTGAGAGAAAGACAGAGAGAGAGAGAGAGAGACAGAGAGACAGAAGGCAATAAATCACCCCCTAGAGGGGATGGCCACACCACAATCCCTTCTCCTCCATTCTCCTCTTGGAATCTTGGGCATGCATGCACATGCGTCCAGTGTGAGTTTAAGCCACCGGGTTCAGGACTTGAACCACGGTCGACTACATGGGAGTCCAGTAACGTAGCCATTATGCCAACTATTGGTCCTGAAAGTTTCCACTCTATTTCTTACTGATACTTTTGGCAGAGTTTTAGAAATGTTCTGTTTTCTTCCTCTCAAGGGAAAGAAAAGGTGATTAACAGATAGGGTTTATATTTTGGGATGTGAAAGGTATAAAAAGCCAGGACCTGAAGTGATTAAGTGGAGGATTGATATTCCGAGGTTGATCCACTTCTGGAGTTCCAAAAAGAAGGTCAGCCTAGCCAGAAGAGGTTCCGAGTGATCTGAATATAGACATTGGCTAGTAGCTTGGTGGAACAGTGAGTATCTTGGAGGTCTAGCTGGCAGGTGAATGTCCCAAATGTTGGCCAGAACTACAAGATAGAATACATGGGGAGGTGACAGTAATCCGGGCAAGTGGTTAGCATCAGAGAAGTCTGTCAGCAGTTCACAGGGCACGAGGTGCCAGTTTGGGTTATAGTTACAGAATTTTATTCTTGTGAAGCAGGTAGAAAAAAACAAGTCAGTGTCTGTAGTTCTGGATGAGCCGGGGTACTTGACCAAGCACAGTTACAAGAGATGGCATGTAAGATGAAGGTTTTCTGTTGGATACTTTGGTACAAATTGTTTTGGTGCCAGAATTGAAGCACAGGTCAGAGGCTGGTGGTTAGCTTCATTCTGAGCCTCTTGGTAACCTGCGTTCCTCAAGCCTTTCTAGTCTTCTGAGGATGGCTGAACTTATGACTGATGGACAAAGGCTCAGGTGGTATGGCAGAGAGCCAGGTGAGAACTGAAAGTGTTCAAATAAGAAAGAGAATATGGGCTGGGAGGTGGCATAGTAGTTAATGGCACTGACTCCCCCATGGCCAACCGTGGTTTGAGTCCCAAACCTGGCAGCTTCCTTTCTCATTTCCTCTCGCCCCACTCTGTCCCTCTCTAGTCAAATTAAAATAAATAAATAAATAAAGTTAAATAATTATTTCTTTTAAAAAAAGAAAGAGAACCAAATTACTCCATGTCTTTGTGAATAGCCAAATAGCCCAAAGGACTGTTTATCTAAGGAATCTGCTATTTTTGGGGACCAGCAGTTAGCATAATGGCTATGTCGCTGGACTCCCACGTAGTCGACCACGGTTCGAGTACTGGACCCGGTGGCTTAAACTCACGCCGGGCGTGTGTGTGTGCGTGCCCAAGATCCCGAGAGGAGAATGGAGGAGAAGGGATTGTGGAGTGGCCATCCCCCCTGGGGGGGGATTTCTCGCTTTCTCTTTCTCTGCCTCTCCCTGTCTGTCTGACAAGCGCATGCGCCCTATAGCAAAAACCTCTCCAAAAAAGAAAAGGAATCTGCTATTTTTGAAAGTAAGATGCATCCGCTCCCTGTGTTAGAGAATCCACATCTAAATAAGATAAATTCTCTTGTTGTTGTTTGTGTTGGTATCTACCATTGTCTGACATAAAAGAAAAACAGCAAATAATTGTTGACTAGGTTGACCTGTCTTGATGCATGTGGAATTCAGGCATATCCTTCATTTAAAAAAGGATTAGGCATTACTATTACTTTTTAAAACTACTTTGGATTTCTTCTGTTTTGTTTGACTATTTATTTTGTTCTTGCTGCGGCTGGTGTTTTATAGTAGGGCATACCTATAGCTCAACTGAGGTGTTTGAGTAAGACTTTGTAAACATAAAAGTACTTTGCAAGGGTTTATTTCATGTGTTCCATCTGACGTCATTTGTGGCACTGAAAATGAGATTTCAATTCCCAGAGTGCTGAGACAGTTCATTCAGAGGTTAGCCCACCTAAGTTTATAGGAGTTCCCTGTAATAGAATTGAAACTAATTTCCACTGTTGTTTTTGGAGAAAACTGTAGACTGTAATTATGTGTTAGCACTTTTTAAACAGCTCCCTGCATTGTCATATTATTTTAAATGGGCTCTGTTTTAAAATGACCTTTCATGTTTTGATTGCAAGAATATAGCTTACCCAGGACTGTAGTTAACGAAATACAAGGATCCAGTAAATGATAGAGCATCAACACAACTCTAGAAGCATGTGTTAAACATCTCTAGCTGCCCTAGGCTTAAAGGGGAAGAAAATGGAGAAATAGGAACACCCCATCTTTTAGCAATTGAATAGTCCTGATTCACTGGCAAGACACTACTCACAAAAGCTAAGCCCCTATGCTGGGGGTGCTGGGAGAACACAAAAAAACAAAACACAATAGTTATGCAAATGTGAAAAAGCTACACATGAAGTATATTGTAGTGTATTTTTGTGGCCCACTCATGAGAAGTCTCAGAGCGCAGATAAAGTAGCATCTCCCAGAATTAGGGGCAGTGACACCATTTTATATTCTGGCAAACATTGCCTATCTCTCTCCCAAATGGCAGTATAGCTAGTCATCTGGACACACCCTTCCTCGGCCACATTTCATTGCCATATTAGTAATAGAATTTTAGTGTTGATTTAAAAGACAGCCTGCCTTAAAGCAGATTGCATAGTTTGCACACTGTGAATTGTAATTAAAGTGTAAGGGGTGCTTATTATGTCAACAACTGGCATGAGAACCCCCGAGCAGCAGGTGACCCCGACCATGTGACGTTTGTGACAGCTAGGGTCCCCTTTTCACTGGCTTAGCAATCTGAAAGTCCAAATTGAAAGAAGCCCAGAGGCTGTATATTTCATTAGATCCCAGGGGAAGTACAGGATACAGCTTCCTTCTGTTTTCCTGGGAGGTCGCCAGAAAGTTTGTAGAGCTCTGTTTCTGTCAGAGGCTCAAAAGAGAAAAGAAAAAGCACACACAAAACAAAACAAAACACCATACACACCACAAAACCATCCACCAATCACCCCCAGGACCATAAATCTGACATTTCCCACAGTCTCTCTGAGACCACAGTGTCGCTGTGTCAGCAATATGCTCCTTGCTATGAATCGTTTGAAGGGAAGGCTCAGTGTTCTAGCATTTAAAACTTGTTTAATCTTCAACATGCAGTGATTCTTTCAGTAGAAAACCATGAAAAATGATGAAGTACAAGGATCACATGATTTGCTTGAAGTACTTTTGCATTATACATTTACATTCTCCTGACCTTCTAAAACGGGTGGAAGTCCGAATTTAGAAAGAAGAAACCACACGTACAATAGCGGGCACAGACCAAGGAGACAGGTCCTGTGTATTGCAAATCTTCTTGTGATGGGTATGCCATTTGAAATGTGGTCACATGAAAAGTAGGCTACTTTAGGAGACTCAGATGCTTCCAAGTGTAGATTTGGATCGCATTTCAGACCACCACGAAGGTTTTAGTTTTGGTGGAAGGTTTTGGTCTTTAGTCACCTTGGAACTGACTAGCAGTGGCTGGAGTGAGTAGAAAAAAGGTACATCCTTTTCCTTGACATCTCACATAGGATCCTAGCCTTCTTACTGTCATGTAATGTCTGCCTTAAAGAAATAGAAACTTTGGTACTTTGCTGGGTAGTACAGATCTTTGGGTAGTTAATTTCAAATTTGGGGCTCAAGCTTCCCATATCAACTGTTGTAGGATTTGCAGCTGCAAATCCACCTTCAAGTAGACCAAAGGTAAGCTCAGTAGGAAGTATTTCCCTTTTGTTCCTTAGTACTGGTTGATTTAAATCAGAAAGTAAGAATTCTCTGAATCCAGAGTCTACTTTTCTGTGTGTTTGTTTTTAAATATTTGGTCAAAAGGGAAATACAGAAAAGGGAGTTAAAATAGTTTGTATGCTTGTGTGTAACTGTGCGTATGTGTCCGTGTGTGTGCATGAATGCATGCATGCATGTGCTTATGCAAGCCTGGGAAAAGAACCGCAAGGCCTGGGAGAGTCACCCTTTTTTATAAATTTGGTACATAAATGAAAACCTCCCAATTTTCAAACTGCATATGAGTGTTATAAAATAGAGTTCACAGTTTTTGTTATAGTCCAACTATTTCAGCAAATTTGCAAATAATTTACTTGCTTTTAATGTACATTTTCCAGGGTCAGTTCAGGGACCCCCAATATTCTTAACTGAATTTTACATCAGTTACCAAGAAAGGTGAAGAAAGAACAGGTTGGAAAGACATGACAGAAGTTTATGCTGCCTCGGGTTATAATGATCAATTTCTGTAGCTGCATAAGCGTAGAGGTAGAAGATTATTTCTGGTCCTGAATTGTCTAGTTTTACTTAGCTCCTAAGTGGAGTCTTTTCTTTTTCTTCATTGTGCTATTTGAATACTATTTCCTTAATCTTTATCATAAATACTTACCTGCCTCGAAAGTATAGCTAATTTTATCATTTGTACAGAATCACATCACTCCATGGGTAATCTACATATAATTCATCCGTTAATAAATGGCATCTAATAAAATGTGGGCAGGAAAAAAAATAAGCCATTTGGCGAGCTTTTGACTAATTTTAGAAGCAATGTTCTCAACTTCAGGTCAGGTTTTAAGAAGTGAATTGAAGTGTATCTGAGACTATGCCTACATCAAGCTAAAGATGAAAGCAGTTCAGTTGAGTGAAACGGGGTGTGGCAAACAACTACATGTTGGAGTCGGTCACCAGCCTGACAGCATTTTCAACACAGTTTCAAGATCCATATTCTTACATGAATGCTAGAATGAACACCAAAAGGAAGTTTTCACATCCTGTTTGTAATTGAGTATCCTATTTTTCTGTTGCTGTTCTTTTCTCAATGATAGCAGCTTTCTTCATGCACTAGAACAAACATGGTTGTTCATTCCTCAACATGTTTGATAAAGCATTCTTGCCCTCTGATGTATATCAGGAGGCTTGGGGGAGTTATGAAACCATAAATTCAGAAACCCAGCCTCACAGGCTGTAGGAATTTTCTATAGTAAGGACTTAAGAGGATTCACACTAAACAAAATTTGACTGTAGGCTTAACCTCACTCCTACGACCGAGCATGGGACTTTTCTTATTTTAGGACTTCTGTCTCTTACCTGGCCAGTGCAGTTGGAAGAGTATGACTCACGCCACTAAAAGATTTGCAAAGAATTGCATGATTTGTCTCGTGATTTGGATAATCCACTTCTTCTTTGGATCCTAAGATCAGTTGATTTATGTTTCAAACATTATATTATCTAGTAAGATGATTATGAACACTCAATGAGTATTTGTCCATTTCTGAAAGAAAGAAGTAAGTGGCTCTCTTACCTATAGGCATTTCAAGAATTTTAGCTTTAATGAAAAAAAATGTAGCTGTTTTTCTAACTGAACTTTGTCTCTCTGGGAGATAGAAAAGTCTATAAAGTAATCTCTGGTATAGCTCTTGCTGGAAAATCTTGCCCAGACTAGCCTCTGCCCTCTCTGTTCCTCCATTCAAGGCTCACTTATTGAGCATTTACTGTGTGCGAGTTCTTTGTTTAGACAAGTAGAAGCTCTGTACCCTCAAGGGCTTACAACTTGCTGGGAAGGCAGATGGGGATTATACACAGGAGGAATGAAACAGGAGCTGTGCCCCGTTCTCAGTAAGCAAGGTTCAGGGAGCCAGAGGAAGGAGTGATTAGTTCTGCCAAGAGGAAGGGAAAGGATTCTGACTTTATCTTCCACACTGGAGAACTTCCTAAATTCAGGACAGAGATCTGTGCTGTATAAACATGACTAACTGGGATTGGGAAACAATGTGGTGACTTTCCGTGCCTAAGAAGGGTGTTGGCCTAAACAGGGTAGAAAGCAAAGCCAGAAATGTACCATTTGACCAAAATCTTTCCAAATGTTTGATAGAAAGTGTTGGGCAAGAAGTTTTAATGAATGCATTTTAATGATCATTGAAGGCTAATAAACCCAGTGGGCACTTGTCCTAGCCACGAATGAATATATCAACGTACTGTTGCCATTACAGTTGAAGAGTCCCATGGGCTTGTTTGTACAACATCAGTGGGTTAATTAAACTTTGTAATTGTCTGTCACTCAGTCCTTAGGCCAGAGAGACTTTTGAGTTTGCAGTAGATCATCTTGTGCTATAATGTCTTTTTTAAATTTACCGAAGTTTGAAACTATAGCAAAAAAGTCAAGAAAACGGGAAAGGGGAGGTTTTGAACTAGTGAATTTGTCACTCTTGTGGGAGGACTGGTTTGAGTAATTTAGGCCCCAGACTTCTTTCACAGAAAGCTATGTCCAAACTTGCACAGTCATTGGCTCAGGGCTCTACATCTAAGGTTAGGACATTTATTTTCCATACATTTTTTTCCAAAGATATTTGCACCCATTTATTTTGTTTTCTCAAGAAACTCGCATGCAGACTTTGAAACATGGCGAGTACCAGGAGGAACAGCGATGGTCTTTGTTGGTTCTCTCCCATTCTGCATGGTACGGCAATCTGCACTTGGTAAATGAGTGTGTCAGAGGATGTCAGCTCCCTACCTT
>NW_006159690.1:655349-674476 GCF_000334495.1 Tupaia belangeri chinensis
AGTGTGTCAGAGGATGTCAGCTCCCTACCTTGCAAGCTTCCTGTGATGCAGACCTAGTATGGGGAGAGCTCTACAACCCTTTGATTCTCTCCTGCAGTGTTCACAGCAGCGCTTGTCACACAGTAGGTGCTCTGCACATAGTTGGTTTTCTTCATGACATGATACGCTGCCTCAGAGTCTGTTGTCAAGGAATTAGAGTTTCCATTCCCTTGGTTGCTAAGTGATTTGTTGTGTTTTCATTAATTGATCCATGACCAGGGTCAGCAGGTGGCATGGTGGTTGAGGAACTAGACTCACACATGGCCAGCCATGGTTCACATGGTTCTAGACCTGGCAACTTTCTTTCTCACTTTTCCCTCTCTCTTTCTGTCTCTCTCTGGTGAGTGCATGAGCCCTATAACAAATTTAAATAATAATAATAATAAATACAATTTAAAAAATAATTCTTAAAAAAATTGAATCTATGACCCAATTTCCAATTTCCTTCAGGGTGATCAGTGACACTTGACTCTCCATTAACTCTTTTGTAATCATTACTTTCCTGGGACATCTAATTGTTAGGGAGAAATGGCTTAGACTCAAAGAATTGAGGAATGTTAGGGAAAATCTTATTTAGTATAGTAGCCTTAACGATGAGGTTAATAAGATGCAGATTTGCCTAGCTTCTCACAGTTGATTCTGGATCCCAGGTTTCCTAATTATGAACTTGATGTTCTTTGGAGAAGGGGGGATATTAAGCAAAATACCTGCGACCTTTTCCTTGCTTGCACTCACATTTGTGAGTACTTACTTTAGACTAAACGGAATAATAAAGTACTCCAGTAGAGGAGAATTCAGTGGTTAACTCTACGTGGAAATGTTACAGGACTAGTGTAAGGTACAGCCAACAACAACAAAAAAAGCAAGCTGGTGATCTGCCTCCCATGCAAAGGTTATTTTTCTTATTACAACAAAACTAATTAGTGGATTTTCTAATGTAAGAAAATGTTGCTGTTAGTAAAAGTTTCGTCAGTGTGCCAGAAAGCAGATGGTGGCAGTGAATAGTGTTTTCTTTTGCCAGGTTTTGTATATGCTTTCTGAACCTGCAAGCGATTTTGCTTTTCCAGATTCAGATTTCTGATCTTTTT
Source organism: Tupaia belangeri chinensis (assembly GCF_000334495.1). NCBI lineage: Eukaryota > Metazoa > Chordata > Mammalia > Scandentia > Tupaiidae > Tupaia > Tupaia belangeri. The sequence goes on from NW_006159690.1 coordinate 656,477, forward strand.
TATTTTAAAACAGAAATAGAAACATATATTTAAAAGTACTTTGCATCATGTGGTCCTTTTGACATATCATGGTTACTTGAAAATGTTGAGTAACATTTGATGTTCTGTATGAATTTCTCCTCGAAGAGTCTTGGGACATTTCTTTGTTGTTTTCCACTTTGTCTTCTGATGGAAGGTCAAGAGTTTGTGCCTTGAAAGTGCACAGTAGAGCATTTTGATTGGGTTATGAAAAACAATGGCTAAGATTTTCCCCTTGAAGTGGAAATGTATTTTCTTTTGTTTTGTTTTGCTACCAATTATGGTGTAAATACCAGCTTTTCATAGTCAGGTTCCTTATAATATGACTCTTCATTATGACTTCAGTGTTTATGTGTCATTTTGAATAATTTATTTTCGTGGCTACTCCTGGTGAGCTGTTACTTTCTGTTAATTTTTTTTATTCTTTTGCTTGATGATTTTAATGAAAGTCTTATAAATAATTTGTTTGTTTTAAGTTTTCTCTCATGAAGTCTATGCATAAGCATACAATACCACATGGTTGTATTAAAACAAAATGCATGCTGATTTCAATGACAGGAGCATACATGTCTACAGTGGTGAAAACATTAGGCTGTTTTGTATGTAAAGACTTAAGGCTTTATTGACTATGACTTTAGAAAATTTGCCCTTTCCACAGAACCTCTGTTTAGAGAAGAAAAGGAAATCATTAAATTATCAGATGAGTTGTTAAAGTATAAAGGGAAAATGAAAACCAACTTGGGGGTAGCCTCTGTGGTCTAGTGATTAAGGGAACTGGATCCTACATAGTTTGGATCCTATATCAGGTGACTTGAACATGCCAGGCACGTATGCATGTGTGTACCCAAATCCCAACAGAAGGGAGAGGTGGAGAAGGTGGCATCGTGGAGTGACCACACCCCCTTAAAAGTGGTCCCCTCCTTCAGACTGAATGCAATCTCTGGCAATTAAAAAAAGAGAGGAGGGGAAGAAAGCCGATTTGGTGATTTTTATTTTTTCAATATCATTTGAATAAAAGTGAGAAATTCCCAAAGATACTAAATGGAAAAGTCTCCTTACACATTTTCAAGTACTGTTTTGGGTCTGATAACCAGAATCAAAGGAAATGAAAGAAGGGCTTTCATGCCATCAGTTACATCATTCCCATGGTAAACTCTGCTGCTATTGTTCCATCCCTCTGCCCATACTCATCTGGTGATTTTGAGATGTTCTGCAGGGAATTATTTCACTTTTAGCCCCTGAAGAACTGTGATTTTTACTTATAACTTTTTTGCTTGTAACTTTTTTCATGTCTCTTGCAAATAAGATTTCCAGTCTCATTTGAAGAGATCATAAGTCTACCCAAAGACCCAGGATTTTGCTTCTTTCATTACTGCCTTTTTTTTTTTTTCACAGTTTCTCCTTTGGTTTTGTTTTCTTTGTTCATAATTTGTCTTCATCTTTTTTTTTTCTAATAACAAAACATAAAATAAGGAAGAATTTAGAAGAGATATTTATAGATATCAACCAAAAATTGAGTCACTGTTTATACTTTTTTTTTATCTTGAGATTTGAAGTCTGAAAATAGAGAGGTAATATTGAAAGCACCCTGAACCACAGGTTTGTGCTTTGGCTACAGGGGTCTAAAGATGGCTCCATGGCACTGAGCTTCAATGTGTGGGGGTGTAGTGTGAATATGGGGCATGATTGGCAAGTAGAACTGCCCACTTCTGTTTTAAACGCTGGTGCTCCAACTTCCCTATAAGCTTTTACTTGTACAGAGGCTTTCACCATGACCAATGAGAAAACCATGGATCCAAGAGAGCTGTAATTTTTGTTGAATATGAAACAAGCAGATAAGCCATTTCCTATTTGCAGAAATCTCTACATCCCACTTCCCACCCGTGTTAGACTTTGAAAAGGATCTAACTTAGAGAAACTCTTTGTTACCACCACCAGAGGAGATGAGGGGAGGAAGGAGCTCTCTTAGAGAGCCAGTAATATACACATTTACAAATGAGACAGTGTTTAATGAATGACTTTCTTAGTGAACATTATTAGCTACTTCAGGCCTGAATAAAAGTCTCATAGTATTTTACACACAGTAAGTGATAATAAATGTTTGATAGACTGACATAAACAAGCTGCTTCCTCCTAACAAAGGTTAATTTATTAGTCATTCTTTAGAGGGAGGGAACCTTGCTAATTTTTGAAAAGTGAGTGAAAGTTCCAATCACCCACTTAGACTTTCTGATGAGGAGATCTGTTGAATCTGTAATTTTTTTTTGGGGGGGGGAGAGGTTTTTGCTATAGGGCACGTGCGCTTGCCAGACAGACAGAGAGAGACAGAAAGATAGAAAGCGAGAAATCACCCCCAGGGGGGATGGCCACGCCACAATCCCTTCTCCTCCATTCTCCTCTCGGGATCTTGGGCACACATGCACACGCGCCCAGCGTGAGTTTTAAGCTACCGGGTCTGGAACTCAAACTGTGGTCGACTACATGGGAGTCCAGCGACATAGCCATTACGCTAACTGCTGGTCCCCCAAATCTGTAATATTTTAATAGGAGAATCCTGTATTAGAGAAAGATTGCCCAACAAGCATGATCTTTTTTGGTTAAAATTAATCCAGGTGTTCTTTTTTTTTTTTTTTTTTTAAACACATCCTGAAGATAGTTTATTTGGCTAATCCCACCCATTTATTACTAGCATTGTATAAAGACAATTAATTCTAGGATTATTACTGAGCAATTATTCATACATACTGAGTAACTGAGATGGAAAAATACTTTGTCTCTCTCCCCTAATTTAGCACAAAAATGAAGACTGCGTCCCACAATGAAAACAAAAAATGTAGATAAAATGAATTTTAGGTAAAGAGTAGAATGTGTAAGTTGACTGGTATTGAATCGAGTTTGGATCATTGGGACCCCATGGTTGGTAATGTATTTCTGAAAAGTTCTCAGGATTTCAGAGCTATATAAGTCACTTCATGTGTTATAATTATCTAGTTTTTTTTTTTTTTTCCTTGTAGGGTGTTTGCAATTTTATCATTTGTATCAACTCACACATTTTTGAAATTTTATAATTCAGTATAGCTTTGGTTATAGATTAAAGTTCACTGGAGAATCACTGACTAATCTTTTTCGCATGTTCAACTGCTCCATAGTATAAAGATACACAGAAGTTGATGGCTTCCAAGTGTGGTTCAAACATCCAAATCACTTGAGATTAGCACCATGCGAAGAAATTTTAAAATATTGTACTGCAATTAATTTTAAATAACTTAGCGCTGCATATGTCAGGGAGAAAGCCATGATAGAATCCAAACATAAACTCCTAAAAGTGAAACGATTCACTTAAATTATTTAAATCATTTTATCTCTCTTAAAATATAAAAATAAAAAATATATATGGCTATTTCCACTTACAAAGGCCTTGAGTCAATTTCTAAAGAATCAAAGATTACCTAAACTTTATTGTGATCATATAGGAAGTCTGAGGAATGTTTTTTTTTTTTTTTTTTTTTTATTTTTTTTTTTGCTTAACCAAAGTAAAAGTAACCCCCTATATTTGTTATGGGGTCAAGTTATTTATTAAGGAAAAGTTATTGTCCTTATGGAAATTAAAAGTGTATTATTTTAATGATACATGTTAGAGAAAATATATTGGAAATGTTTTTTTTTTTTTTCTTTTTAAAGTATCGTCCTAGATTTTAGGACCTAGGAACTAAGCTAAATTCATTAATGACAAGTAAAAGTAACCCCCTATATTTGTTATGGGGTCAAGTTATTTATTAAGGAAAAGTTATTGTCCTTATGGAAATTAAAAGTGTATTATTTTAATGATACATGTTAGAGAAAATATATTGGAAATGTTTTTTTTTTTTTTCTTTTTAAAGTATCGTCCTAGATTTTAGGACCTAGGAACTAAGCTAAATTCATTAATGACACCTTATTCAGTGGCTCCTAAACAGTTTTCTGGTGTTTCGGATGACATGGTAGGTCAACAGAAAACATTGTTTATGGGCTTCTGTGGTCCAGGGTTGGCCCAGTCACCAAAGATAAACATTTGCAACTATTTGTGGGCTATTTGTGGTCATTTATAAAATAGAGAAGAGACAGACTTTGACTTGTAATGATTATTGCACTCATGGTATTTCTAATTGCACTTATGGTCAGCAACAAATAGCAAATATCACCCAGTTGCTTTTGATGAAATGCAGCCAAAAGGCCGACAGAATGCTTTCAAATTAGAACTCCTGATCTGCAGAAAACCTTTACAGGATACTTAACTCTCCTGATCTTTATAGCTGTTCTGACCCAGAGAGATGAGTATTTACATATTCAGAATTTCTATAGCCAAGAAAGCATGGGCGACTCAAGGCCAGAAAGCAGGCCTTCTGACATCCATGGGGTACGTCCTGACCGTAAGAAAGATGCCACCTTCTAGTCTTCCCAGAGCCAGAAAATCCCCCCAAAATACCTGCCGATGTCTCCCAAAGCAGGCCTTGTACTTCATGGTCCTGAAAGAGCTATTTGTTTACTTTCCTATTTCAATTCTATTTCAATAAACATGTATTATGGAGTTGTCAGAAAAGTCATGATGCATTTTTTCTGTTTTTCTGTGCAAAAATGCGTCATGACTTTTCTGACAACCCAGTAGTATCTATATGTTCCAGACACTGTGCTGTCTGGCAGTAAAAATGAGACAGAAAATAAAAATAAACAGCAAGTGTGATGCTTTAGCCAGTTTATATACTTTAGAAAACCCACTTTTATGCAGTGTTAGAGAATTACAGTTCCTCATGATTAACAAGACACTTTAAATCATGCTATTCAGTACTCATCATCTTGAGAGTCAGGTATTTGGAAGATGACTAAATTGAACCAAAGGAAGGTCAAGGGGCTTGCTCACGTCCACAAAACTAATATAAATTGTCAAAAAAAAAAAAAGGAGCTTAAATCTGGGTTTTCTTAATACTAAGTCTTTAGTCATTTTGCTGTACATTGGCTATCTCTGCTAGACATGTTATTTCTATTAAAGAAAGGAGACCAGGATGGATTAGAATTAATATTCTATACACTCAATGAAATTGTTTCTTAGGGGGGAAAAATCAAGTTTTAACAAATTGTTTTGATATCTTATACCATATTTACACCCTTCCCAAAAATGCTAGTCGTTCAGGACTAGCTCAATATTTTACTTGAAAGGACCCTGGAGAAACCTCTCTCTAAGTCACTAGAAAAGCTATCCTTAACCATTGCCACCAACAATCGGTACCCAGATTTCTGTAAATGTTGTTATGAGGGAACGCTGAGTGGTATTGATTACTGTTGATAGTAAAAGAATAAATGCAATTATGGGACCAGCATTTGGCATAATGGCTATGTCGCTGGACTCCCATATAGTCGACTGTGGGTCGAGTCCCTGGCCCTGTGGCTTAAACTCAGCCAGGGGCGTGAGCGCGCGTGCCCAAGATCCTGAGAGGAGAATGGAGGAGAAGGGATTGTGGCATGACCATCCCCCCTGCGGGGGTGATTTCTTGCTTTCTGTCTCTGTCTCTCTCTGTCTTTCTGGTGAGCACATGCGCCCTATAGCAGAAACCTCTCCAAAAAAAAAAATAAAAGAATAAATGCAATTACAAATGTACACAATAACTTGTTCTGCCTTAAGTTTACCAGGACTTAGTGAAGGGAGGATGTAACAGACTCTTGACTTTAGTATCCTTATAGTGGTTGACTGTGAGCAACTTGAGGGCAGGAACTTCGTCTTTTTCCATCTTGCACCTCAAAGTATGCAGGGCAAAACGTACATAGTAGATGCCAAACAAGTGAATGAGTGAGTGAATGAATGACTGAATGAATGGAATGGGTAGCACAAAGACCAGGAAACTAAAAAGGACCAGTCTTTTGGTTAGGAGTACTGTGAATAATGGTACTACCGCAGAGTCTCAGACTTAAAATCTAGCTATATCTTTCACTGGTGGTGGGACTCGCAAATACACTGATGACAGTCCTGTTTTCTCAAGTGTTTCTGGGGGGAAAAACAACCCCAAACCTTTCTTATTTACCCAACCACGGCATCTTTCACATACCCCTTGTGCCTTCTGCATATTGTGGCAAATTATTTCTATGTCATTCTCATTCCTGTCCTGTCATAGATTTTCTTTTTTTTTGGTATGGATATGAGAAGGCCCTCTTGATTTGAGAGTTTAGTGACTTAGTGGTTTCAGATCTCTTCCACCATGTTTTCTCTCTGCCCCTATGGCCCCACCCCCATACCCGGACACCTCAAATTCTTGATTCCCTTTCCTTTTTTTTTTTCTTATCAGGAGAGAAAATGTCACAGTAAACTCCACCACCTCATCATCCAAAATTCCTAGGGAGCCTTGGCTCTGGGGGTCTTCTTCTTTTGGCCCTAACCTTACTTTTAGACAGTTGTCATTATCTTTGTCTAAAGGTCATAGCTAAATTGAATAAAAGGAAAGCTGTGTTTTCCTGTCGATGCACAAAGGCAGTATTGACTTCCCTAATCCAGTTTGCTGAGGGGTGAGAGAATTAAATTAGATATCTAAGCACAGAAATTGAGAGCCTTTGAAAACAAAGATAAGGAGACAAGACTGTCTTTTCCCTTTTCCTGGGAGCTCTGGGCTCAAGATTTTGCAGGTGTGTCATCTGATCCATGGCTTGCATCGATCAAAACTGTGCCAATGCATATTTAATTAGCAAGGGGACCCTGGGTGCATTATAGCCATCATCCCTATATTGAATGGACTGTCAGACTTTCTGCACACTTCTCCACCCCCACCCTCCGCTGAACTCATGCCCCCTCCTTCGCCTCGTGGTCGTTGGGGAAGCTTCTGCATTTTGTCTGAGCAGCTAAAAAGTTTCTTTGTTTTTAGCTGCTGATGCATACAGTGCCACTGAGGAGAATACAAACAAGTAGAGTCCTAAAGTGTTTATTTTGTCTAGGAAGACAAGCTAAACCGATTTGATTCCTTCGGTAAAATTTTCAAACCCTGTAGAAAAACAACATGGAAGACAAAAAACTAAATACCTTGTTCAACACTTCATGTATAGTTTTTTTTTTTTTTTTTTTTTTAAGAATCAGTTTGATTAGGATCTTAAAAAGATCCGTGATACTTTAATCGTAGAATTAAATAAATACTTCTCTACTACGATAGAAAATTATTTTTTAAAAATATCCTTGTTCTTGATAATTACATGGGGCATTGCTAAGAAATATTTTATTTATCAGATCAATTTGCATGGTAGAATTCACCATTCTGACATGAATCTACCAGACTGCTAGGGATCAAATAAATGTAGAAAAGTTATTTACGATAGAAGGTGGACAAAAACTTAGAGCCGGATGTAGTTTTTTTTAAAGTTTCCATGGTTTCCTAGGAGCGTCAATGAGTAGGGATTTTTAAAGTGACAGAAGATTTGGAGTTTTGACACAGACAGGTTATTTTATGGGATTATGGTCATCGTTTATTTTCACACAGGTTACAAAGTCTGCATATCCAGAGTGTTGTCTAATAAACAGATGTAGTGCACCAAGTCTGCTTAGAGTGAAGAGCAGCAGACTGTGAGCACATGTTTAGAGCTCATTTAAACTCACCTGCATAATCTAGCTCATAGTTCTCTGTCTCTAGTCTCTTTTGAGGTAGCTTTTTGCTGGTAAAGTAACAGGGAATTGTTTTTTCCCCCCCTGCTACAATTTGCTGCAGAGACTCATGGGAAATTCATTTGCATACATCTTGTTAGAAAGACTGACTACTTCCTGGCTTAGACAAAGTGTTGCCTGATAAACAGACTTAACACACAAATGTCTGTCTGGAATAAACAACGGCAAGCCAGATTTACATTTTCATTATCAGAGATAATCTCTTTCCTAGCATAATATGGGAATTAAGAACCTTTTCTTTAAAACAGATCTGTGATGCTGATGTTTTATAGGAGAATCACATCATATGTGGGTTGAGGTTGATTTTTAAAGAGAAAGAAAAACTCGTTTGGGAAGATTTGTATAGCAGAGGTAAACATACTTTTTTTGGTATTTTATGTTTCAGAGCCAAGTTTTCTGGCATTATTTTATTTAATTTACACATAATCCTGTTAAGTTAGGCAAAATGATCCCCATTTTACAGATGAAGATACTGAGCTCCAGAGCAGTTAAGTTATACAGTGATTTTTAGAACACCATCTTTTTACCATTTTGTACTCCTTTCAAGAATGAAATATGGATAATGTGAGAAAGTTAATACTTGGAATGCTACCTGAACTTAACTAAATAGCTCAGTTACCTTCAACAGAGAGCATTTTATTATTTTAATAAATTTCTGTACAGATACCCAGATATATAAAGTAACACAGATAGAGTAACTCAATTACACATCATTTTCACTTGATACGTTTATTTTTATAGCATGAAAGTATATGGGGTGATTTTCTAAGTTATATAAATGATGTCTGGATAATCTTCAAGCATATTTTATTCTGTTTAAAGACTCCAAGAACCTAGTGCTACAATTATGTTTGTGAAAAAGTGATTAAGCACGGAAAATTGAGCACAGTTCTGATGTGATAATGTTATCATGATGACTTTTTAAGTAGGCCTTTGTTTACAAGGAGTGGGTAGGTGACTCTGCTGACTCAATACCTTGAGTTCTTAATTAATCAACAGGTTACCCTCACATGTCAACCTAGCTCCTCCTATGGGAAAAGCAAAATTCGAAATGATTACCTAAACATTTCAGTTTATTTTAGCCATGGGGCCTTATCAAAGAAAATGTGAGAAGTTACAAATTTAGTCAAAGTGTCATGCTTGCATATCTCTTATAATCAACTTATCCCTGATTCGTTTATAATGTCACTGAAAAAGCTGATCATTACTTGAAATTGGCCTCATGAGAAGATTGAAAGTTTAATGATTGACTCATTTGTCATACTTTCAGAGTGACTACATTTGTAATTTTTAAAACTCAGAAATTATTCCCCCTCGCTGTCATAACACAACAATAGTTACGCCATTTAATTTTTTTCTCAACCTGCTAAAACTGTGTATCATTCCACAACGTCCTCGCACACATAGAAAAGTAACACATTTATGAGTAGGCGACAAGACAGTTGAATCACTCCTCAACCTAAACAGTCTCATCATCATACCCAGCCCCGACTAAACAGATGGGCTTTGCATACCAGCATTAATGCCAAAAAATCTAATTCCTGCAAATTTAATATCTCACAAATTCTTGTGCAGAAAGACATTACGAAAAGAAAAGTTTTGAAAAGGAAAATGGTAGTAACCTAGATTATACAACAGCTCTTAAGCAGGCCTTGAAAATGCAGAACACGGGCGTGGTGAAGGGGTGGCTCTCTGAAGCAGCTGGCAGCCCCCGGGTGGTCTGGTGGAGCCCTTCCAAGTGACTGCTGTATGAACACAGCCTTGCTGTTCCCTCCGAATCGGGATTAGAAGAGACCAACATGTGCACACTAGCCTGGTCCTTTTAGGCTAGGACTTCCCCCTGCCGCATCGCCCCACATCCCCTTGGATAAAGAACTTACTCTACGTGCTTTAATTACTGCGGTATCATGCACACGCATGCACACAAGCACTCAACTCGAACTTGCTGGGAAAGTTATAGAGATCCGATTGTGTATTCTAAATGCAGGGAAGATAAGACTTCCCATGGCTTAAAGAACCATGGAGTCTTTCCATTTCGAAAGCTGAAGAAAACTGAAGATGTGACTCATCTCTTAATTTATGTTTTTAAAACTAGGTTAGTGTATGTTGATTTTTCACCATGTGGGCCACAGTTGTGTACATTAATTGACCTTAAATATTGGTTTGGTTATTCACAGAGTGTAAAGGATTTTATCCATGGATTTTATGCTAATAATAATTTGCATATTTTCAATGCTCCAGATTTAGTGATGATAATACAGCTTTCTGTTTGTTCTCTGCTAGACAATGATGGATAATGTTCTATTGAGCTGATGATGCTGTAGTCATTGATGTTTACATTGAAGCTACAAATTGGAAATACGCATGCTACACCTGTACACTGACATTTTACATTCTCAAATAAGATTTTGCAAGTATTTCCTCATTCCTCAGTCTTTAAAGTCATGGTCTTACTGCAAAAACAAAAACAAAAACAAAAACAAAAACAAAACCCAGACAATATTACTAAATATTATTAAGTTATAATCAAAAGTATCTTTTGTATTTGCAGTTATGAGACAAAATGTGACTCTCATAGTCATTTGATTTCTTGGAATTCCTTGTGTAATGAAGATTTTATGACACTGGGTGATCAAAACAGAATAATTTTAAACCTTACACTCCTAATCAGAAATAGAATTATTTTTCTATTCTAACTTCATGGATGTAGAAAAAGGAATTCTTTGGCCTGACTCTTTTGTAAAGTATTCATCTTCCCAAACCATAAGAAACAAAAACTTATCTAAATTTTGAACATCTTGAAGGGCTGCAATTAGAGAGGGTAACTATTATGTTTGGAGTGTAGTCACCCTTATTCTTTATTTTCTTTTGCCCCAGGAATGCTCCTAACTCTTCATGTATTTGCAGGAACGTATTCATTCCTGTCTTTGCCTTTTCTTTTTTACACTATAAACAACTTCAACTCTTTTGGGTGGAATTTCCACTTTCTTTCACTTGACTAACGTGTTTTTGTTTCTGGATCCTGTCAGGTTTCTTCATATTGCCTTTTAATTTGGGAGATTTAAAACTGGAACAAAATTCTGACAAAGGCTCTTCAAACTTCATCGTTAGCCAAATTATTATTCATGTAGGGAGGTTGAAACTTAGGTTAAATTATTTTTCTGTGGAACCATAATAAGGACTTTTATGACCCATAGACTTTTGTTGATATGTTGACAGAATAGAAATTACATGGATTTGTTTTAGGACAGGAAGGGCTCCTCACCACGGCATGGCTGCTCTTTTTTTATCAAGCTAAATTCACAATGCAGTTGGAATTTTGAGGCATTCTGTGGACATCAGAATATGCTGGATTTATCTAATCTTTGCATTTTTTTTGACTGTGTGCAATGTTTTCGGTCATTCACCAATTTAGCTTGTAGACATTTTGGAGGGCCCTCCTATGTGTCAGATACCGTCATCCGCTCAACTTCTCTGCTGTGTGGGCCAGCGGATCATAGGAGGTCATTGTTTGCAACTTCTGAACACGGCACAAGATTTCTAAATCACCCACACACCGGAGGGATGTGCCTTGTTTGTCCTTGCCAGGCCCCAGGAAGAGGGACATCAAGCAGAAATAAAGGCTTTTCTGAGGATAAGAGAAGAGTAAGAAAAAAACTCTTCTCTTTAGGAGCTCTAATTCTCATCGGAGATAATGTAAAATCACAACAGTACAACATAATATTAATCACACTGTAAGAGATGTATGTACAATGAAAGACAGACTGGAGAGGAGAACGTGTTTATTCTAAGTCAAGGACACCGAAGATGTAGCTATGTTCTCTCTTTGCTTCTTGCCTGAAGAAGAACATATAATAGATGCAAGTGATATCTACATTTTTACATCAGCAGTTCTACCATATTAACATGTTTTTGTCATTCCTTACCTTCCTGGGAGAAGTCTCTGAGGTTCCATTGTGAAGGGGGAAAGAACTGAGGCTGAGAGAACTGAGTATATATTTAAGTAGCAAATCCACTACAAAGTTTTTCTTCTTGCATTGCACAAGCTTATGGAAGCAGAGGCTAATGTATGTAGGTGTTAGGATTTATTTTCTTTCTTTCCCCAGCGATTATATTGATGGTGAACTATCTTGGTCTGAGTAGTATAGCTGTAGGCGCCGTAAAAATGCCCGGATGGATGGCTAACAGTTCAATTAAGAGGTCTTAACCCAGCCTCTTATAGGCAAACCCTATCTATTTTAGGTTTAAATTTCTGCTCATAAATTTTTTAAAAACCAAAAGAAACATTGCTTTTGAAGGTTAGGTGGAAGTCTAAGCTTCCTTAAAGAAAAAGCAAATCTCTAGATGGGAAAAAAAAATTGATCATCTTAATGTACTTCCACACAATAGAATTTCTAACTCCATTGTTCAGACATACTTTAATAGTCTCTTTATTGTAATACACGAACCTTTTGGCTTTCAACCAGGGAACCAGAGAAACTCCCTGCCACAGTGGGCTCAGGTCAAAGACAGGCATCTGATTCTATGTAGGCTGTTCAGGATGTTTTCTGGGGCCTCTTTTACAAGTGGTGGGAGTCAATTGATCATGTGGTAATTGTCATAAAAAGTAAGACATAAGTTACCTTGGCTTCTGACAAGTCTCTACTAAGTATATACAAGAGAAAAGCAAATTAATTGTTGACCTTTTTAACAGTGTTTTAGTGTAAATGCTTAAGAAATAAGTCTTTGATTTGTATGAGTTAGATATGGGTAGAAATTCATTTGTAATTCTGGTCATCTGGTTGGCTCCATACTTAACACCCTCAGTGACCTTTTGCAACACCAAAAAAATGTGTCTGCGCTTCCTCAGCATAGACTAGCACCAAGCCTGGGGAGTTTTGCTCCTTCTTGGTTCAAAAAGGAAATTGTATTAAAAATACCATTGAAATAATTACTCAAGTTTTTAGATTTTCTTGTTGATCTTTGACTTCTCCTATTCCTTACTAGGATGGCATGTTTTAATAGGCAGTCCTTGATAGATAGCAACGACTCCAGCTTTTGACTAAAACTAGAGAAATTAAATTCGGTTTTCAGTTTAGCTAAATGCCTCCTCTCTGAGGCTCACGAGAACACCGCGGCCCCTTGCAGACCAACGCTGAGCATTTTCTTGCCACTCAGTTCCTTGCTGTTGGTTTGCTTATTTTTCTGTGGCTTGGAATTCTAAACTTTCTTTGAACATACCTACTATTCATCTTTTATTGCTGTTCATGCTTCCTATAATTATGCTGTATTTCTGTGAAGGTAGGGTGGCAAACCAAATGTAAACAAAAAGTGAAAAGAGCAAAGAAGTCCACTTTCAGATTATTAAAAAATATATATATTTGCAAGTTCTTTTTATCCCTTATTTGCCTGAATAGAAATAAAGATCAGAATAGCTAGCTATTACATATCTAAATTAATTGAAATTAAAAACGTTCAAATAACAAAGGAAAATGTTTTCCATTTGTTCTTGGAGAAGTGATTGAGCATAAAAATATTACATCTAGAAGAAGAGCATTGGCTAAGCTCACATATGGAAACATGTTTGCTAGAACTATTCCAAAAAAAATGTTGTATTTAGCAAAATTTTATGTATCTGTTTTGGGACACGATCAAGAAAAATGTTAACTTCTCCTAAAACAAAATTTTCTATTTTTTTAAATTACTGTGACAGATATTAGTAGCTTAAGATTTCCCAGAACAAAAATAATGGAGGTAGGTCTTTCTACTGAAATGTGTTGAATTACTTCTCAAAAGATTTAATCTATAATTTTTAACAGCAAAATTGTAGGATCTTTCCTTAGAAAATATAATTTTTGTTATAAATGTAACTTAATTCTTGTAGTCAAAATTTCAAATATAGTTCAGTATAAATTTGTTTGCATTTTCCATTTTAATGTGGACTTTTTATTTAATTGTATAGTTTATTCTTAATGATTTCTCTAAAGATTTTTGACATATAATGTATTTTGTTTTTGTCTTCACTATGGCAATTGTTACAAAACAATGAAAGCTGGTACTTTACCAGACTTAAGTAAAAAAAGTCACCTTTTCACATCTTTTGTTATTGGAACCTTTGGGTCAATGTAGAATTTTTGCTATAGTTACCAGGTTAAGATTATCTGAAAAATTTTACATAGATGTGTTCTTTATAGTACTTTCCTAAAATTAAGTTCTTCATTTACTTAAAAGTAGAGAGTAGTTTTAAGTAATAAATTAGCATTTTGGGACCTAAGGTTACTAGTAGTGCTACTTTTTTCTGCAATATTCCCAAGAAAGTGATAGTGATGCTCTAAATCCGTTGTAATAGAAGTAGTATTTTCAATTTAATCATAGTTAAGTGTCATGACCTTTTGACCGTGCATTGAACTTGTTGCTGAAATGCGGTCAGATTTCAGACAACTAATGCTAACCCCGTGAAGTCAAGGTGAAGTTAGGCTCTAGGCTTTCTGCAGATATAGAGATTTTTCTAGAGAATTTTTTGGATTTGTTTGCTTTTTAAATACTGTAAATAGTTTCAAATCTCGGAAAATACTTTACATAAAAAAATTTCCTCTTGAAACATGTGCCTGATTTTTTTTTCCTAAGAAAGTGTATCATAAATACACTTGCTTCTAATTCTGCACAATTTTTTTGATCTAGCTTAATTTTATCTAATTTTAAAATGAAATGTTTCCTTATTTTTAATTATCCCATTTAGAGATTAAATTAATTGATTCATGGTTTTTCTTTGAGAATCCGGTTATGTTTTTTAAATAAAAAATTTAGTTCTATAAAGGTATGCAAGGACCCGTTTTTGCTAACAAGTACCTTTAGATTTCCCTAATGCATCAGTTCAAGAGAAAAATAACACGTGTAAAGTGGGAGGAACTGGTCCCTTTGGAAAGACTTCTTTGAGCCATCTAGTTATTTCAAGGAAATGTGCTAGAATATTAGAACTCTAGTATTTGATGGTGTTAGTCTGCGTAGTCTGTTGCTGCAGTACAGAGCTAAATATCAACAGAACTTGTTACTGTTGTTTGGGTTGCTTTTATATACCAGTTTCAAAATATGTTTTGACACTTTATTATGTTCCGAATCAAGCTTCAGATGTGTGTAATGAAGGATGAAGTCTTTATCAGGCTCTAGCGTATAAATAAAGGGGGAGAGCAATTTGGAAATGGTCTCTTTGTAAGACACTAGCCTCTAAGGAGATGCAAGGGATGATCTGGCACCAAGCGAATGCCGCTGGAGGTGGAAACAGCTGAGTATCCTTGCTCAAGGCTCAGGCGGTGGCTGCCTCTTCTTCTCTTTTCTCTTTCCATCATTTCTTCTTTCATTTGTCATGTCATTTCTGTAACTGTCTCACTTTTACTTTACAGGTTGAACCTTTTGAGAAAGTCTGGCACCTCTGATCCACTTTCCTTCACAGACCCTATAATTTTTGGCTGTATTTTTATGTTTTTCAGATTCAAGTCAATCTGAAAGTCCCAGCCAGCCAAGTGATGCTGACATTAAGGACCAGCCAGAAAATGGTAAGTGTAGCTGCTGCACTCAGAGTCCAGAGCAGCCAGTTTGAGTGCAAGGATTTTGGGGTCCGCCCTGTGGGGCAGCCCATGTTAGGAACATCTTCAAAGATGCAAGAGAAAACTCGGAGTAGATTTCTCTTACATGGGCAAGAGCTTTGTTTTCTGCATCACCCCAGCAGTCTCCACCACCCCCAACACTATCTGGGTACTCATGAGAACCTAATTCCTGTGAGAATTGATTACCTAATTAAACCATGAGGGGTGGGATTGAAATTAGATTATTTTATAGGATAATAAAGGAACCATGGAATTTTCCTTTCTTTCGAGTTCCTTTTCAAGTGGTAACTGCCCCATCATCCTCTTCACTAGTTATTTAAGAACATTCATTGAGGGAACCAGCAATTAGCGTAATGGCTATGTCGCTGGACTCCCACGTAGTCGACCATGATTCGCGTCCCGGACCTGGTGGCTTAAAACTCACGCCGGGCGTGTGTGCGTGCGTGTCCAAGATCCCGAGAGGAGAATGGAGGAGAAGGGATTGCGGCGTGACCATCCCCCCTGGGGGGTGATTTCTCGCTTTCTGTCTCTATGTCTCTCTCTGTCTGTCTGGCGAGCGCACATGCCCTATGGCAAAAACCTCCCCCCCCCGCCCCCAAAAAAAGAACATTCATTGACAAGTACTTTCAAGGCCTTTTTGGAACTCAACCATCTGCTAACTGTTTTAAGAAAATCCTCACCTTTTTGTGTGTGTGTTTGTTTTGTTTTCGTTTTTGATTAGACTCACCAGAGAGAGAGAAAGTGAAAGCATCCCCCAGTGGGGTCTGGTTACTCTGCAACCCTTTTCCTTCACTTCTCCATCCTGTCAGGATTTGGGCCATATACACGTATGCACCTTGCTCATCTCTCAGACCTCTGGGGCTTGAATTCCAACCATGGTTGGCCATGTGGG
Source organism: Tupaia belangeri chinensis (assembly GCF_000334495.1). Lineage (NCBI taxonomy): Eukaryota > Metazoa > Chordata > Mammalia > Scandentia > Tupaiidae > Tupaia > Tupaia belangeri. The sequence continues at coordinate 672,642 of NW_006159690.1, forward strand.
ATTCAGTTCCCAATGTGCAGTGCTATGCAGCTGCCTTTAAAAGATTTCTCTGCTTTAAATTGTCTAAAATAAAGCAGCGAGGGCAGATTAGTATTACATTCCTCAATTACATTTATAAAATTTCTGTTGTAGAAACTCTATTAAAATATAATTAACAGGGTCAGCTTTGTGGCCTGATTGTTAAGGCAACCAGATCCCATGTAGCTGACATGCAGTTCAAGTCCCAGCCCCAGAGGCTTGAGAAACAACCCAGGCATGTGTGCATGCCAGACCAAAATCTTGAAAGGAGAGAGAAATGGAGAAGGGATCATGGCATGACCATCCCATGAGGGTGCTTTCTCCTCTCCCTTCTCTTTGTCTCTCTCTCTGGTGCATTCGTGTGACCTGTGACAAAAACAAAACAAAACAAAACAAGACAAACAAGCAAGCAAGAAAGCAAACAAACACACATTATATATGAATATAATAATGTCTGGTAAAAATACTACATTTGGGATGAGCATTCCAAAAATGAAGAAAGATTCCCATGATTGGAATTTCAGATTGAGTAAAGCAACCAGTTTCAATAAAAACAGTGTAGTAAACTAAAGTACTTATCATACACTGAACATCATGTTATGTTCTTTTATAGATATCATTTCATAAAACACTAAATGTCGTGAAACACTAAATGTTTTCTGTAGTGCCAGATCTGTATTCAAATTCTGCCTCTACTGTGTCTTACCTCTTCAATATTGAATAGGTTATTTAGTTTCTCAGGATATTAATTTATTCCTCTAAAATAGGTTAATAATATTACATACCTGTTGAAGAATTAAATAAGATAATATGTATAATACGTTCATCAGAGTATCTTTTGTAGTGTGTAGACAAAAAGAAATGTTTGGTGTGGTTCAGGATTGCTCTTATTAATTTTTCATCAATAAATCCTGTCCTATTTCAGTTTTCACCTACTTCTAATGGCATCAAACCTTGGTTCTCTCTTCCTTTTGTGGTTCTATACATTTTTTTTTTTTTTGGAGAGGTTTTTGCTGTAGGGCATGTGAGCTCGCCAGAAAGACAGAGACAGAGAGACAGAAAGCAAGAAATCACCCGCCCCCAGGGGGGCTAACCACACCACAATCCCTCTTGGGATCTTGGGCACGCATGCACATGCACCTGGCATGAGTTTAAGTCACCGGTCCAGGACTTAAACCACAGTCAGCTACATGGGAGTCCAGCGAAATAGCCATTATGCTAACTGCTGGTCCCCGTTGTTCTATACATTTTTACATTTTGATCTCCATGTAATGTTTTAAAGATAGGAAAGCTGAATTATGTTCACATTGTGGGGTGGGAGACTGTGTTTAACTCATTAGATAACCTACCACATATTTTTCAGAATTTATTTTATTTCCTAAGTCTGGAAAATTCTTTATTACATTGATAGACTCTAGTGTGAAATATGGATTGCCTATTCCTCTCTACATTCTTGTATTTTGGTGATATTTTCTTTATCAAAGTTGTCTTTTTAAAGCAAGTAATGAAAAATAAGAGAGAGGCTGCTGAAGGTTTGTTTTTAGTGTCATAAACAGTTACATCTTATTTTTTGTTGACATTTTGAAGAGTGATATTTATAGACTGGTTTCATTCTTTGTTTTCTACTTGATTTATAGGTGATACCCTAAGTGTTTCATTTTTTCCATATATTATGTTGGTATATAATCTCCCTGAATATGTGTCCAGAGATATTAATTTTTCTTTTCTTTTTTAAAAGATTTATTTATTTTTAATTTTATTTTTCCTCCTCCCCCTCCTCCTCTCCCTCCTCCTTCTCCTCTTCCTCCCGCCAGAGC
>NW_006159690.1:674494-686395 GCF_000334495.1 Tupaia belangeri chinensis
AGAGAAAACAAGTCACCTGGATTGAGACTTGAACCATGGTTAGTCATGTGGGAGTCCAGCACCTCAACCACCACACCACCTGCCGACTCTTCTTTCCTTTTTCTAAATCTAGGTTTTTGCCATAGGGTATGTGTACTCACTAGATAGAGACAGAGAGAAAGAGAGGAAAAGTGAGAAATTATCCCCAAGGGAGGTTGGCCACACCACAAACTCTTCTGTTCTCCTCTTGGAATTTGGGACATGCATGCACATACAACTGGCATGATTTTTAAGCTTTCAGATCTGAAACTCAGACCACGGTTGGCCATGTCAGAGTCCAGTGCCTTAGCCACTATGCCACCTGCTGGCCCTGAGATATTTTATTTTCATTTTTAAAAATTTGCGTGCCATAGAGATGTATACTTCTCTTACTTAGGTCTGACCGCCCTAGTAGCAGGCCTGTGATTCATCTGTCTTCATGAAATGGCTGACAAGCTGTTCACATGCAAATACAAACTGAGAGCATCAGAGGCTGGAAAGCCTTTCTGGAGCTGCCTGCAATACCAATATTGTATGCTTCCCATTCCAAAATTAACCGGGATTGAGTGGGCCTTTTTTGGCCAAAGGCTTGGAGATGCTAATCAAGTTCATTTTTTAACCCCAAATTACTTACCATGGTAAGGTTACATGGTATCATTTTAAGGAGATCATGAATGAGTTCAAAGAAAGAAGACATATAATATCTAGACGATAATGTAATAAATTCCTGCCTTTCAAATTTCTATTTAATTCAGAGGAAAAAAAAGTAGAAGTTACTTTATCTTAGATAGCTCTAATTGAAGAAAAGACAGCTTACGTAGTTTCCCCTGTCTGCTTTTTGACAATCGCAGATGAAGCTATTGGAGGAAACATAATTTTATCTCTTTCTTAAAGACATATACTCCCTAAAAGGAATAAATGAAGAATTCAGTACTAGATGTTTACGTATGTAAGAAAACTTTCTACTCTCTGGTGTTGATTGATGAAAGGAACATTCCCTTTTTTCATTTTCTCAGGTTATGAAGATGAGTTCTTAAAAGGCTTTTGTTTAATTTTTTTTTATTGTTGTTTGAAAAAGTCATAAGTGTGTTGACAAAGCGCTAAGAAATTTTGTTATCTTGCTGGATGAAGAAATGACAGACTCTACTCTTCAAATAAATGGGAACTTGTATGCGTATGGGTGTGTGTGTGTGTGTGTGTGTGTGTGTGTGTGTATGGGAAGATAATATTCTTTTTATCCTAGCTCTTGAGAAAGGTAATGGGAAACGAATGGCATTTCCCTAGTAAACCATGGAGAATGAATAGACAAATGGTAACATGCTATTTCATCCAAAACCATAAACTAGGCCATGTAACTTTACCTAAAGTGGATGCAGCTGTTTCTTCCCTGTCCAACTAGTCTGTTTTTCTCTGTGGAATTTTTGCTTTCTTTTTTTGTACTCCCTCAAGACTCAGCTGTAAAAGAAAACAGATCTTTGTCCAGTTAGAGAAATTATATGGGAATTTTGAAGGAATTATCTGAAGCCCAAAGGTAAAATCTCAGAATCTCAGAAACTCAAAATTGGTATATTATAATAAAAACTCGGCCTCTGGAGTCAAACAGACCTGAGTTCAAATGAAATAATAGGGTGACTGTGTGAGCTACTACTCCAATCTCAGTTTTCTTGTGAAGTAGAAATACAAAAGGAGCCTGCCTTGCGAGCACTGAAACGAGAATATGCATATGAATAGCCTGTGGTCTGCCTCATAAAAGTAAGGACTCAAGGAAAGGCAGCCATTATCGACCCTCCAGTTGCAACTTGTCTTATCTATAATGATAGGACACATTCAAGAGGTCAGCACACACATTCAAGAGTTCAAGAGCTGGGAACCTTGGAGTAGAAGGGATGTGATGTCAGAAATAAACTGAAAGTTTTGGAGCTGTCTCTTTTTTTGGAATATTTTATTTTATTTTATTATTTTATTTATTATTGTTATTAAATTTGCTGTAGGGCATGTACACTCACCAGAGAGAGAAAGAGAGAAAGTGAGAAAGCAAGTTGCCAGGTCTGGGATTCAAACCGTGGTCAGTCATGTGGGAGTCTACTACTTCTAGCACCTTAACCACCATGCCACCTGGTGACCATAGAAATAACTTTTATAGATACCTACTTTATTCTGAAATATCCACTTAGATTTTCTTCTTAAATCCCATAATCTTCACAATGCCTCTTCTTTTTTACTGTTTAGTTTTATTCTCATATTCTGTTTGTCTCTCATGAGTTTGAAAATCAAGCAGCCGTAAAAGTGATCCATAGTTGCTGGAAACTTCAGAATGAGTACTCAAGAAGAAAATAATTCAGTGGTGGGGGGGTGGGGTGGGGGAAGGACTCCTCCTAGATGTCTTTCATTTTAGCTGAGTTTTTCTTTGCCACAAAGCAAATAAAGTCTGGCTTAACAAAAACTGTAAGCATGTCCATTCATGATGACACAAGTATTCTTGTCTGCAGTGCTGGAAACCACATTGCCAACTGTAGCTCAGGTCCCAAGTAGACCTGAAACATGCAGGACTGTGTGCACCTAAGATCCTAACTGGCTAGAGACCTAGAGGAAGGAGGCCTGGGGGGAGGGAGATCTTGGTGTGACAAGACCCTATAGAGGGTACTTGGTGCCGTATACTCAAGCCCGTGAAATAAATAAAAATTTAAAATAAATGAAAGTTGAGGCTAGCAGGTGGCATGGTGGTTAAAGTGCTGAATTCCCACAAGGCCAACCACACTTCCAGTACTAGACCTGGCGGGTTGAAATCACGCCAGGTGCATGTTTGTGCATGTCTAAAATCTTGGAGGAATAGAAAAGAAGGATTTGTGGCATGGCCATCTCCCCCCCAGAGGGTGATTTCTCACTTCTCTCTGTCTCTCTCCATGAGTGCATGTGCCCTATGGCAAAAACCTAAAATAAATAAATAAATTTTAAAAAGTAATTTTTAAGAGTACAAAAATTATAAGCTGATTTAATGCAGGATTAGTGACAAATTCCTTTATAAAAAATGAACTCTTGCATAGCACCTAGCTCTGTACCTTGGAATTAGTAGGCGCCTAGTACCTCTTGTTGAATGAATGAGTGAAATTAATAAGTTGATAAATACATTGTCATTATTCCCCAATGTTTTTGAGTATCTGCTCATTATCGATTTATGAAACAAATCTTAAGACAGAACATAATGCCCTGGAGAAACATGGACAATGAACGTATGTGTACAGTTTGCAACTAACAGATCTAGGAAGCTAAAGCAGGGACCAAGGTACTCCTGACCATAGTAGATCAAGTTGTCCCTCTTCCCCGCCTGTCCCTCCCACCTCAGTCAGCAGGTGTGATCACATGTATGAAATATCATCATGTTCATGCTGGATGCTTGATTACCATAGAAAACTTTATTTAGACTGAGTTCCCAGCTCTGGCTGATAACATTCATTTAATCATTTTGTGTATTGCTCAGCACCCTCCTTCCCTCCAGCTTTTTGAGAGATCCTAAAGGTTTTAAGCCTTGTCTCTTAGACCTGGGCTTAGAGCATCTGTTCAAAATTTTTCTACTTTGTGAATTCCTTTGATGTACTTTGTCTATGGAGAGGACATTTGAACTGCATGCTTGATACACACGGGCCTGTGAATAGTCCTCCAAAACTTGCATTCTGTGGTGTATCAGGTCAGTCATTCATGAGGAAAAAGTCCATGTGACTCTCCTACTTAATTCAAGGCATGCTTTGGTAGGATCACACTGAGTCAACGTTTGAGGCAACAGTATAGACCCATATTGGTACTTGGAAAATATACTCCCCACGGGGACTCCCTATTACCAGGGAAGGCACATGTAACTGAAAAAAGACAATGGGGGATTCCCTGGCTAGAAATAGAAAAGCTGCATTCACATGTGTTTGTTTTCCTGTTTACTGTCTCTCATCACTTGTACCAGCTAGTAGTCATAACCTTATTGTGATATTTATAATGGGAAATCAAAGGTAGTATTTAGATTATTTCTTTAGGTTTAATCATGTTTGTTCCTCTTCATTTATCTGGAAGTTGCACATATGTTGGTGGCATTAACCCTCAAATGGGCCTTTGCGATCAGTGGAAGGCCATTAATCATGATGCTTGCCCTAGATTTTGAAAATTTCCAGCTCTACTTGCCAATTTGAAAATCCCCCTGGAATAATGGTTGAATCTAACTTTCATGTTCTCTGTCTTAATTTGTGTTATTCGCATCTTGAATTGTTAAGCTAGGTATCATTGCCAAACGTTGCTAGATGAACAAGAAATGTACTTGCTTTCAACCATAACTGTCAGTATTTCGTTAGTTCTCATTGAACTTTCTGTGGGTGTTTTGAATTTTTAATGTTTACAAAATGCTATGGCTACTAACTTCCTGATTTAAGATTTATACAGAGTTTTTACTTTGTAATTTGAAGGTAAGATAAAGAACTAAAATTTTTTTCCTATTTTCAGATAGATGTGTTTTTATTTTTTATTCTTAATGTTTTCTTTACTTCCATCCTTTCTTTCTTTTTCCCTTCCTTCCTTCTAGAGTGAGAGAGAGAGATGGACAGAGACAGATATCCCCCTCAACAGGGTCTTCATGCCACAATCCACCCCCTGCTTTAGCAGCCCCAGATCATGGGCATGCAGATGCCCAGGATATTCAGGGAAGTCTCCAGAAGCAAACCCAAGTCATCTCTTGTGCTTCAGCCTGCAAGAGTGTCGCACTACTACTGTGCCGCTGTATGGCCCCAACCTTCTTTTATATAATTATATTTTGTAATAATTTCCAGGCCTTCTGCTTAATGTTTTAAATGGTTTTCATGACCTCCTCAATAGTAGGTACATTACAATATTAATATATAGTGGAAAGGCAATATAAAATCGATAATTCCAAACTGTAAGAATTGTCACTGCTGGATGGACTGCTTGTTTCTGGAACTGTTTTGACTAATGTGTCATTTAGTTGGGTCATTTTAGGAATTTTAGAGGCAATGCAGCCTTGAAATTTGCATTTTATTGGGAAAACAGGAGCATTCTAACACCATCGACTTATAACTGCAATTTATCAATATTTTATAATTTGCATGACTTTCTTGTGCAATTACCTAGCAACAATTACTCTCTGCAGTATTCTTTTAAAAAAGAAAAAAAAAAGAAAAACCCACGGGGACAGACACAGTAGAATGACCACCAAAATAGCAGCAATAACAGTAATGATCAATATTCTAAAATATGTAAAGATCCCAACTCAGGGGGACATTTAAACCTAAATGCCTTCTGGTTTCCAAATCTGTATAATTAAATTCTGACTGATGAATTTTCAGCAATGCAATGAAGCTAGTCTCTCTTTTTTAAGAGACTGGGGAACTAGAATTTGGTTTGATCTGAAATTTCAGTTTGCAGGTAGGTAAATTCTGCTTTCTTGAGTATGGTTAGCAGGTATGGCCCATTACCATTTGTTAATGCTCCTTAGAAATTATAGACATCTTTGGGTCTTGCCTTGTGAAAGACACCATGCCAGGTGAGAGGCTGGTGGCTTGCCACATACCTTATGTAGCAGAGTGAACTGACCTTGTTCCACAGGATCCAGCATAGTTAAAGGGCCTTTTCAACTGAGAAATGGGTAGATCAGTGGAATTTGTAGTAGTTCTAAAACAGTAGTCTTACTTTCACACACCATGAGTATCTTACAGTCTGTATGTAGAGGATAACTAGCCAGACAGACTTTAGATTGGTTGATTAGTAGCTGAACCTGGGAAATGTATTAGACTATGTTCCTCTGATGTTCAAATTTTAAAATGAACTGACTGGGTTGTCTGTTTTAGACATCTCCCCCGTCACCCTAACTCCCCTATTGCTCCATCAATCTCACCAACCCTTCACATGCAAATAGTTATGGAAGAAAGAAGGATAAAGGGGGTTGCATTTTGGTCTTGAAACTCATTTGTGACTGTGATGCTTAGCCCAGAAGAGACCCAGGAGTGCCCATTGAAGTTAACATTCCAAGTAGAAAAGCATTTTCAAGTGTGTATGTGTGTGTGTGTGTGTTTATAATTAGCAAGACTGTGTAACTATATCCATGGATCTAGATTCTAAAATGAATATTTGAAGCTGTACAATTCATGCAGTACTAGTACTTGAACTGGGTTCAGAAAAGAAATCAAATGAGGACCCGTCACCGAATTGGTGTTGGGCTGGCACTCTATCTACTTTTGCTCTGTCTTCTCTGGGAACTCAACCCAAATTGCTATGACAGGACCTGTGACAGAGATGTCCTTAGAAGGCCCATGTCTAGTGGTCACTTTCTCATACTTCACCATCAGTAAAAGATTAGTGGATTGGGCCAACAGGTGGCATGGTGGTTAAGGCACTGGATTCCTATATGACCGATCATAATTTGAGTCCCAGACCTGGCAGCTTGAAAGTCATGCTGGGCAAATATTTGGGCATGCCCAAAATCCTGGAGGAGAGTAGAAGAGAAGGGATTGAAGCATGGTAATTCCCCTGGAGGGGTGCTTCCTCACTTTTCCCTAACTGTCTCTATCTCTCTCCAGCAATCACAGGTGTCCCGTGGGAAAAACCTAGAACAAAACAAAACAAAATCAGTGTGCTAAGATATCTGGGGGCTAGTTAGGGTTGGACATAATGTATGTGCTTTCCTTGCCACAAATAGTAGGACCATTTCTGATTTGCCATCTGAATGTCAATGTGATTTTTAAGTCTATGTATTATTTTGGGGGAAGGAATTATCCATTTGTGGATAATATTAGTAAACTGAATGTAATATAAATAATTTATTTGGGGATTTGGAGTCACTAATCCAGATTGATTAGTTGTCTGCTAGAAAAATTCATGTGGCCGCAAGGATTTTTGGCACCTTTTCTCCCTATAGCTTCCTCATTCTTTTTCTCTTCTTCAGGTTTACTCTGCTCCAGGCAAATCTGTTCCCCTGGCATTAACTTGTCATTAAGGAAATCTACTGGGATATTTCAAATAGAGATGGGGGAGGGGTCATATTTACTACAGATTAGTCTGCCCCATTTCAGTTGTTAATTTCTATACTTGGTTGATTTTAACCCAAAGGGAACAAGAGAGTCTCATATGCCTTATCTGCAGGCATCACATGGCAAATATCCAAAAAGGGAAGTGTGAAGGATGTGTGGCAAGGCCCAGCGAAATAGGAATAGCCTTCCAACAATCTCTCCATGAAGGAAAGTCAGTGTTTTCTTAGATCTCTGTAGGTATTTTGCAACCAGAGAGCTTCTCAGCAAGCAGCTCTTGTAAACTCAGAGATGAACAAGGAGAAGCCAAATCACAGCTTCCAAATGGGTCAAATTAGCAAAGGAAAGTTGCCATGAAAAGCCCGACACTGAGCATCTGTTAAAAGAAAACTCAGTTGTCCAAATCACTTAAAGAATCATACCTTAATTTTCTCATCAGTAATTCAACAGATAGTTATTAAAAATCTGCTGGGGAGACCAGCAGTTAACATAATGGCTATGTCGCTGAACTCCCATGTAGCTGACTGCGGTTTGAGTCCCAGACCGGGTGGCTTAAACTCACGCCAGGCGCGCATATGTGTGTGTGTACCCAAGATCCCAAGGAGAATGGAGGATAAGGGATTGTGGCTTGGCCATCCCCCCTAGGGGATGATTTCTCACTTTCTATCTCTCTGTCTTTCTGGCGAACACATGTGCCCTATAGCAAAAACCTCTCAAAAAAAAAAAAATCTGTTGGGTACATTTGGACCATGTATTGGATGGATACTCTGAAGGAATATGGAGATGGATCAGACATCCTGCTCTTGAGGACCAAACAGTCTGACAAGGGGGAAAAGACATGATTCACTCAATGGATATTTCTCAGGTGCCTCCTTAGTCCCAGGCATTGCTCTAGGAAGTGCACTGAGCAAAACAGACAGAATTCTACTCTTAAAAGAGCTTATATTTTCAAGGGAGGAGGCAGTGAACTTATGAATATACCTGTCAAAATCAAAGTGAAATTAAATATTGTAATGGAAAATGAAGCATAAGGAAATAAAGAGTAAAGGATGCTGGTCAGGGAATACATTTCTCAGCTGTTGACGTTTGAGCTAAAATCAAGAAAAGGTGAAGCAAACTATACAGATATCAGGGACTTTAGTTTTAGGAACAGGGAGCTGTAGGAGTAAAGGCCAGAGCATGCTGGAGGAACACTATGAAGCTGGTATGACTTGAGGGCATATATAAGGGAGAGAAGAGGGAGGAAGGAGGCAGGGATAGGGGCAGCAGGAAGACAAACCATGTTAGACCCTTTAGGCCAAGGAAAGAACTTGACAAATCCCAGACATGCCATGATATGCTCTACAGAGCAATGCATATCCCAAATCCATCTATTTTTTGGATACAACCAATATGTCCTGAGCCCCTACAGTATGCTAGTTATTTGAAATACTGGAAGTTCAGTGGCAAGCAAAGCAAGCATAGAGTTTAGTGTAGAGTTGCAGATAAAGGCCTAATTCATAGCATTGTGAGGGAATGAAATTCTCATCTGCCTGGTGATATCTTTCAGTATCCCCTAAGGTTTGACCTTGTGCATGTATTACTAACAACTGAATCACTTGCATGGAATATTTGACCTCACATACTCACTCATGTAAAAGATTTCTATTTCATAATTGAGGCCTAATCCTATGGGGTTTTAGCGTACCCCTATCTTATTACACCTTTAGATTGTAGGCCCCCATTTACCATGAAGGTTGATTTTGTTCCTTAATAGTTGCCAGATTTGGGGGCTGAACTTTAGCACAACAGTACGTCAATGTTCAGCAAGGTTGGCCTGCATGAGAAGGTTCTAGGTTCAACTCTGGAGATCATCCTGAGCATGTTGGGTATGCCCATGATCCAGTGCTGTCTGAGTGGGAGTGGGATGCCACATGAAGACATTGTTAGGAGCCATCTGTATCTCTGTCTCTCTCATGCGTGGAAGAAATAAATCAATACATTTAAAACAAATAGTTGCCTGATTTTGCAAATGAAAATACAAGACACCAAGTTGAAATGGAATTTTAGATAAACAATGAGTACTTTTTTTATATTGCATAGGCTATACTTACACGCACACACAAAGTATTCGTTGTTTAGCTAAACCAAGTCCTATATTTTATCTGGCATCCAGTCCTAATTTTCCATACACTCCCATGGAGCTCACACAGGCAATAGTAACAGCAGTGTCTGAAGAAGTTTGATTAGTCTGTGATGATTTCGCTGATCACAAAGGGTCAAACCACTGGAATTTAACCCACTGAAAATGAAACCTGGGAAGAGTACTGAAAAGTTCTAATGACCTGACTGCTTAAATTCCATTCCTCCCGCATCTGCTGGTACCTAGCCCAGTCGTTTTCTTGGAACAATAAGCCACTTGTGAGGCACAGTCAATAGGTACAATACAGTAGTTGAGAGCCACTCAACCTATGCAACTTAAGTGTGTATAGGTTTAATTAGTGGGATATTAATTGAGTGAGCCACTGGGACAGTATGTGAGTCACTTTTTCAAAGCAAATGCAAAGGAAGTATATCTGGTCACAACATCCATTTATTGGCTGACTGTTTGTCTCATGAAACATAATGAAAATAGAAAATCAGGCAATTAATAGAGCTCTGGGAAATTCCACATTCAGAGAAGTATCGACTAGGCACCGCAGAGCTAGCTCTGTGGTGCAGCCATGATACACGGCTCGAGAGGAGCTGGATCTCACATGGTGACCAGGGTTCGAACACCCACCCAGTTCACTGGAAACACACTGGGCATGTGTGGAAGTGTCTGGGATCCACTGGGCTGGAGAACTGGAGGAAGGAGACCATGGTGTGACTCTCTGGAGAGTGCTTCTCTCTTCCTCTGTCACTCATGTGCACACACATGTGCTCTCTCATGAATAAAGGAAAAGAGAGAAAAAGCATGTCAGATAAACTTGCGAATAAAAGGGGTAGTGTTTTTCACGGGCTGTATATAAACGTAAGTTTGTATGTTTTCAATTGTAATTAAGATGACTTCGCTAGGTATGACAAAACTTGTCTGAAGATGCCCCAAAAAATGATATAATCACTGGACTCTTCTAGTTTAAGAAAGAATAATGTTTACAGATTCAAAGAAAACAGTTTTGGAAAAGAAAGTTAAACTCTTTTAGGCTTTTGAACCAAATAATGATGAAATAATGATTTTTGATGATAATAACCACAAGAGCTCACATTCATTGTAGACTTTCTGTGGACTGGAGTGTTAGTTTGGGACCTCCAAGAATACTAGGTGCTGATGAGATTCAATGTACAAGAGATTATTGGGCAGCACCTACAAAATACGAAGGGAGAGAGGAGCAAGAGTTGGTTAGGAAAGCCCTCAGATTGCAGTGGTACAGTTCTGATACGTGGGAAAGGAGAGAGGGAATGATGGAGATTGGGTAGGCAGAACCTCAGACAGCAGCAGGCTTCTATGCAAGTTTCGGCCAGGCCAAGGGAGAGTCCCTGAGCCAAAGTCTTCTGCTGGGAGAGTTCTGTGACCCATGGGAATAGGCTTACCTCAGTATCCTCTCCTTCAGTCATTGACATGAAGTGGCCTGGGGGAAACATGGCTTTCAAACAAATGTGGTGGCACTTTGGCTGCCAGATAACTGTACTCCTTGCAGCAGGCAATCCGAGTGGCTCATTTTTATGGCCACCAGAGCCATGCACTGTGTTAAGAATTCTATATTCATGACCTTATTTAATCCTAATATAACCCTATGGAGATGGGTGATGTTAGTGTTCATTTTACAGATAAGGGAACTGAGACACAAACAAATTTAAATAGCTTGCAGATAGTCATGAGGGCGAGTATCCAAACTCCCTTGAACTCCAGAGTTCAATTGTTTCATCATTATGTTATAGAAAGAATGAAATTCAAACTCTGGTTCTATAACTTACTGATTTTGTCATTTGGAGCAAGTAACTTAAAACCTTGGACTTTTGTTTCCTCATTGTTAAGGTGAAATGTCATCACCTTCCCAGGAAATGTGTCTTTGTTGCTGTTTTGTTTTGAGTTCAAACAATGTTAGCTCCTTTTCCTTCCTCTTGTTTGTCTCTCGAGTAGGATTGTCCTCTCTTCCTTTATTCCTTATCTCATCTCCCCAGGTATCTGCCTCAGCTCTGTTCAGACACCGACAGGTTTAATTATGTCCTCAGATCTAGCAGGACTGTTTCTGTGTGAATTGTATGTGAGAATAGGAAGCACGTATGTACGTAGGAAGTGTCCAGTACCTGCAACAGCCGATAGCAGATACTCAGTAAGGTGTAGCCCACCCTCTCTCACCTACTGCATGGCCTTGTGGACATAATCCATATGCTAGAGGACATCTTTTATCTTTTTCTTGTTTTAATTTTTTGGGGGCAAAATTACATTTTTACAGAAAAATTACATTCTTATTTTTAAAAAGAATTATTTATTTACTTTTACTTATTCATTCATTTATTTTCATTTGACCAGAGAAAGACATACACACAGAGAAAAGGAAAGCAAGAAAGCAAGCCACCAGGTCCAGGACTCGAACCATGGTCGGCCATGTGGGAATGTCCAGCGTCTTAACCACCACATCACCTGCTGGCCCTACATTCTTATTTTTAATGAACATTTTCTACTGTTTTCTGAAATTTCAAGTATTATGAGTATTTTTTTAATGAATATTCTAAAACAATAGACTAAATTGTCATTTGATATTTCTGCTGGAGGGAGAAAGTATAAAATGAGGTTAGTTGTAAGAGATTTAGACCAGTTGCCGTTGTGTTTGTTGGATGGCATAAAACAATAATGACTGCCAATAAATTTGAAAGCTTTTCAATTGCAAAAGATGTAGGAATG
>NW_006159690.1:686426-713206 GCF_000334495.1 Tupaia belangeri chinensis
TTTTATGGAAAACGTAAAATGTTTATTTCCATCCCCCATTTTTTTTTGTGTGCAGTATAATAGAAATTTGCACCTCATCCCTTTCATTTTAGATTTTTGAATTATTTAAAAGAATTGGTTAATTCTCCATTTCAAGCAAGCAAGACAAAGTTCATTAGGATATCTGATTCCTAGCATGTCCCACATTCACAGATCATATTAACTCCACAGAGAGGTTTATTTTCTTTTAAAATTGGAAATGCTGTCTAAACTGAAAGCTTTTCAATTTAGAAAAAAGCATTGTTACAGCTTTGAACTTTAAGTAAGATCCTTAATGACAGAAAGGGAGAAGTGGGGGTCTTCAGGTGATGTGGTAGTTGACATGCTGGATTCCTACATGGTCTACCATGGTTCAAGTCCTGGACCTGGCAACTTGCTTTTTTTACTTTCCTTCTCTCTCTTTTTTCTCACTTGCAAGCTCGTGTGCCCTATAGCAAATTTAAAAATAGTAACAATAATGATAAATAAAATTGAATAAATAATTTTTAAAAAAGGATAGAGGAAGTGAGGCACCTTGTTTCCCAAGCATCAGCCAATCCTAAAAGTAGCAGCAGAGAACATGTATCCCCTTCCCATTGTAGTGCCTTTGCAAGTTGATCCCATGAAATATGTGCAAGTAAACCTTTGCACATGCTAACACACTCTTGACCAGTAGTCCAAGACCAACTAGTGGTTTTTGAAAAAGGCCAAAAGAAATTTTTAAAAGATATTATGCATTTTCTCCTAAGAAAAAGTTTCACAGGCTGAAGATTTTTGCTTTGGAACCTGTGCTTATGAACTCACAGGTTCTCTTTCACTTTCAGTGACTCTATTCAGCAGTTACAGTTTGGATTCATTTAACAGAAGATAGAGGAGAGAGAAATGATTATTTCATGAAGAAGGTAAATATTTTGAGGAATAGGCTTCATGAAAGGAAATTATTACAAAGCATCCTTAATGGTGAGAAGATACAGAAGCCTCTGCTGTAGATCATGGTTAATAATCTTTAACTTTCTTTTAGGGAAGGAGAGACAAGGAGAGAGAAACAGGTGTCAGGAGCACCAGGAAAGACTGTATTTGTGCAAAGGCTGCTCATCGTCTTCACAATACATCTCTCTCAATAGACATGGTTGGGACCAGCAGTTAGTGTAATGGCTATGTTGCTGGACTCCCACATAGTCGACCATGATTCGCGTCTTAGTCCCGGTGGCATAAAACTCACACCAGGCGCGTGTGCGTGCGTGCCCTAGATCCCGAGAGAGGAATGGAGGAGAAGGGATTGCAGCATGGCCATCCCCCCTCGGGGGCGATTTCTCGCTTTCTGTCTCTCTGTCTCTCTCTGCCTTTCTGGCTCACACACGTGCCCTATAGCAAAAACCTCCCCCCCCCATAAAAAAAAATTAGACATGGTTGAATTCAGTCCTGTTTGAGTAGTACGAGACTCAGGTGACACTCCTATAGCTCAGTTGACCGGGAAAGCATAACTTTGGAGGACAAGATCCTAACAAAATTTTGTAGCCTAATCATATGTAATTGTGTGTGCAGAATCTTTGAGTTTCTATATGGATTATTTGTGTGTCCTTAGAAAAGGCAATACAAATTGTCTGTGGGTCAGGTGATATGCACTAGGTACTTTAAATCACATGAGTATGTTCTCTTAATTTGACATAATAATTCTAAGAAGTAGAGAATTGGGTAAGTGAGGCTCATAAAGGTTCAAGCACCTGTTGGTGACCAACAGCAAGTGGGTGTCAGAGGAAGTGGGTGCCTGCCTCATCCCCAGGAGAGATCTGAAACTAAGCAGAGATAATGACTAGTGAAGTGCTTATAAAAATTTCTTGGGACCAGTAGTTAGCGTAATGGCTATGTCGCTGGACTCCCATGTAGTCGACTGTGGTTCACGTCCCAGACCCGGTGGCTTAAACTCATGCAGGGCATGTGTGCGTGTGTGCCCAAGATCCTGAGAGGAGAATGGAGGAGAAGGGATTGCGGCGTGACCATCCCCCCTGGGGGGTGATTTCTCGCTTTCTGTCTCTCTGTCTCTCTCTGTCTGTCTGGCGAGTGCACGTGCCCTATAGCAAAAACCTCTCCAAAAAAAGAAAAAAAAAATTTTCTTTGGTTGACAAAGGGCACATGCACTCACCAGAGAGATATATAAAGACAGACAGAGGGATGGAGAAAGCACCCCCAAGTGAGGCATGATCATGCCACAACTCCTCCGCCTCCATTTCTCCACCCTGTCAGGATTTTGGATATGCACACACATGTGCCCAGTCTGTTGTTTAAGCCATTCGAGTTGAGATTTGAAGTGCATTTGGCCACGTGGGATCTGACTCCCTTAACCATTAGGTTATGGGCCAATCTCAAAATTTTTTTATGTTCAACTACTATCAAAAGCTCAATTAATTTGTATTGTTAGGATTAAAAAAGATTTTTCTTTTATTCATGATAGAATGCATATATGAGAGAGAGAGGAGCACCCTGCATGGGGTCCAGTCGTGCTGCAATCCCCTTATCTAGTCCTCTAGTCCATTGAATGCTGAGCACTCAGGCATGTGCCCACTCTGTTTTAGGGTGGCTTGGCCAGGGATTCAATCCAAAGTCACCGCATGATACATGACTTCTCTTGAACAGTTCATTGTTTTGATTTTCACTGTGTCTTCTATATTAGCTATATCCCTACCCAAAGAAAATTATTGGGTCATCGGAAAAGTCATAATGCATTTTTGCAAAGAAACACATAGAAAATACATCATGACTTTTCCAACAACCCAATATATGCTTGAGGTCAGGAAATAACAATGACATATAGTGATACATAATTATGTCATATAATGATGTTATAAAATATATACAGCATAATATATGTATTATAATGTATAATAATGAAGAATATGTACTATATAGTAATATATAATAATGACATGCTCTTATGGTGGTGGTAGTCAGTTAGTTGAAACTGCTAATAACCTATCAGTCTTTTGAATTGAATACCAACAAATGAAGACAGAAATATGTCACAATATGCAGAGAGTGAAACCGCTATGAGAGGTTCTGTAGAATCCCACATTTCCTTATGATGCTTCACACATTGTTTGTATCTGACATAGGTCTCAAGCAAAGGAGATGACATTATTAGGAATTAATTGATCATTGTTTTTAGAAGGTGCAAAATAAATATAAATTGAAGCTTTAGTGTTTTCTTTAGACACCCCTTGTGTATGTTTTGAGGAGACCACTATTCTAGATTGTATACACCCTTGAGGGAAGAAATTGGTGTTGGTGTTTTATACACACACCCACCCACCCACACACACACACACACACACACACACTTAAATTTGCTATAGGGTGCGTGGGCTTGTTGAAGAGAGACAGAAGGGGAGGAGGGAGTGAGAAAACACTCCCAGGGAGGATGGCCATGCTGCAATCCATTCTCCTCCATTACTTTTTTGGAATTTGGGGCATGCACACACATGAACTCAGTGTGCTTTACAAGTCACTGGGTCTGGGACTTGAACGTGCAGTCAGCCACATGAGATCCACCACCCCAACCATCACATCACTGGTTGGCCCTATGTTGTATTTCAAACATAGTCTCTGGTATTCCATAAATACTCTTTAAAATGAATGAATGGGTGAGTAAATGAGTGAATGAATGGGTGAGTAAATGAATTCTGAGTCCTTTGCTCAGGACTTCAATGTCTTTTTTTTTTTTTTTTTTTGAGAGGTTTTTGCTATAGGGCGCGTGTGCTTGCCAGACAGACAGAGAGAGAGACATAGAGACAGAAAGCGAGAAATCACCCCCCAGGGGGGATGGTCACGCCGCAATCCCTTCTCCTCCATTCTCCTCTCGGGATCTTGGGCACTCACGCACACGCGCCCAGCGTGAGATTTAAGCCACCGGGTCCGAGACGCGAACCACGGTCGACTACGTGGGAGTCCAGCGACATAGCCATTACGCTAACTGCTGGTTCCCAGGACTTCAATGTCTTTTAAAGGGAAGATAATATGCAGTCAATTAGCCCCTCCCCTTCCAATTTCTCCTTTCATAATTGTACATAATTTACTAACATATGTGCTAATCCTTGTGCTAGGCAATGTGGACATGAACAAAAATGAAATGCAATTGTTTGTCGAGTGTAGCTTCTAGTGAAAAAGATAGTATTTAGGCAGATATTCGCTGTAAAATATGACTGTGACCTCCTGAAGGCATTTGGGTGGTGTTTGGGGCATATGGTAGAGGAGGTACAAGTGATAAGAACTAGGCAGGAGTTATTGATAGCAAAGTAAAAATATTTATAGATGAGCAAAGTAAAAATATTCATAGATGAGATTCAAGAGTGATAATAAAGTTAAAATATATGTAGATTCTATATATTATATATGTGTGTGTGTGTGTGTGTATATATATCCTTTCTTTTTTTTAAGGTTTCCTCTTGGGATTTTAGGCATGCATACACATTGCCCAGGGTGATTTTCAAGCCCTCCTGTTCCAGGACTCAAACCCTAGTTGACCATATGGGAGGCCCCCAGTAGATATATATTTTCTAAAGTTTATTTTTTCTTCAATGAAAGAGAGAGAGAGAACTCCAAAAGGGTCTTCATGCTGCAGTCCAATCCCAGCCTCAGCCAACCAGCATCATGAGCATGCATGTGCGCAGAGAGGCCTTGGGACATGAACCAGTGACCTTCTCACATGGGTTCAGTTGTGTTAGCACTGCACCACCATTGGTCCAGCTTAGTAAATTTTTGATCTAATACTGAAGTGTATATATATATATCCCTAAATGTTACTTAGGAACTTTTTTTATCTTGGAAATTACTTCAGTACCCCCATTCCACAAACCAAGGAAAACTAAAGTGAACCCCCCCCTATTTCTGCATATTTCTGGGAGAGATTTCACTTTAAATTCCCTCTGGCTCTTGGCTCCTGCACCTGGTAAATTAGTTCAGTTTATAGGTCTTCTCCCAAGCTACACAGTGCTTTCTTCCACGTCCTGTCCCCCAGATGTTGGGTTGAGTCTCTTCACTGTATTTCTGCACTGTGCACAATTATGTATGTAGCTGTCTTTGATAAAGTTGTGAGGGAATGGAACTGGAGAGCAGACATTTTAGGTAATGTCTCAGAACCTACAAACCACTTCACGTTAATTTTTTTTTTTTTTTTTAGAAGATAGAGTTTTGCTATAGGGCATGTGCACTCACCAGAGAGACAGAGAGAAAACAAAAATCACCCCCCAGGTGGGTGGCCACACCTTTTCGTCCATTCTCCTCTTGGGATCTTGGGCATGTATGCACATGCATCCGGTGTGAGTTTCAAGTTGCCAGGTCTGGGACTCGAACTGCAGTCGACTACATGGGAGCCCCGTGACATAACCATTATGCCATCTACTGGTTCCACCACTTCACATTAATTTTAAACAACTTTATTCTTAAAAGCACTTAGGCCACTCTATCATTTTGCCATTATTCTTTCTTTTCTTTTTTTCTCTCTCTTTTCTGAGCCTCAACTTATCCTTGGTTGGTTCTAAAAACACAGGGAATTCATCATCTGTTATTTCCTTGAGTTTTGCAAAATTTTTCCTTTGGGGGTCTTCTTTTTTTTTCTTTAAATAAGAAATGTATCATCAAAGTATTGGGTTGTCGGAAAAGCCACATTGTATTTTTCATGACTTTTCTGATGACCCCATATTTTCCTAATCAATGGATATGGATTCAGGTACTCTTGATAAAATAATAGATGAGATTTGCAGCTTCCATATGTGTGAGAGGGAAGTTGCAAGGTCCTTGTTCAGCAAAAAAGAACGTTGTAAGTAGAGATGCAGGGAGAGAAAGGACCCAGGAAGTAAGGCTGGTTTTGGCCAAAGCATAATGTTTCTGAATAATCTCTGATACACCAGTCATATCATGTTTAATTCTTGGATGGCCAGTCACCCAACGGGTTTCCTTTGGAACGAAGCTTGCTGACTGACTGGCTGACAGCTAGAAAGCATCCATCAATGAGAGATGGAGATGAAATTAAAATGTGACTTCTTTGGCATCCACCTTTCGAACCTAGGCCTTCCCCACTTTACTCTAATTCAATTTAGTAGATGTTGGATGGAAACTAATACAGTTAAAAAGAACTTCATGTAATCTCACTAACATTCTTAGAACATGATGCTCAAGGTTTTCTGGTCAAGGATATTTGCATTTGCATTTATAGGATAGTTAGAGCCAGAATGCTATGCGTGCGAAAAGTCCTTGCTTTGAGAATGACATTTCCAAGCTGTCAAAATCCAACGTGCTCAAAGCTCACACTTGAACTTTCCTTCTCTTCTGTAAATATTGAAGAAAAGCGTTAGCATGGTACCAGTGAATTTGTGAGCCGAGGTACTAGCCTCTGAGTTGGAGGAAAAAGTCCATTTGCTGAGTTTAAATTGTAATAACATTGAGGGGATACAGTGAGAAAGAGATCACAGTCTCAAATGTCCCTGAGCACTGGGCCACTTCGATGTGACATACTAGGGAGGTTTCAGTTGGGGTAGAAGCACATTACATGCGTCTTTGCTCCTTGACTGGTCTCATCTCCAGTTTCTTGGTGCTTATTATGAACTAAAAAAAATCTTCACATTAAATCTTCACTTAGTACATTCACTCAATTCAACCCATATTTATTTGTTAAACATCTGCTGGATGCCAGACCTCATTCCAGGAGTTAGGTACAGGGTTGATGAATTAAAGTGATGTGCCTCACTTTTCATGCAGTTCAGTGGTAGAACTGGGATCCTGGATGTTCGGTCCCTTGTCTAGCATTCTTTCTGCTACATCATTATTCTCCTTTTCTTAGACTTGTTGCTTCTCCAAAAAATAAACTGAAATAAAAAAAATAACTTGCAAAGCTATTGAAGTCATTCTCTTTATTTGCCAACAAGTTGTAACATTTATTTGAAAGGCATTTGTTTAGAATTTTGAATAAACGTGTCACAATTCTAGTATTACATTTATTTGAATGATTCTCTGAATAATGATAGAAAAGGCAGACATTAAGGAAATTATACACTTCAAGAAGACAAAAACCGCCTTTCTTTTCGTTTTTTTCCTTTTCTTTTCAGACAGGGTTTCACTGTTACCATCATCCTGCCAGTTGGGACAGCAGGTGCATATCACCATACTGAGCCTTTAGGTTGGACCAGGAATTGAACCTGGGACTTCCATGTAGCCCCAGTCTCTGAAGTACAGTATTTAGCAATGCATGTCACCATGGCTGGGCTTTTTTTTTTTTTTCTTTCATCCACCATTTTCTCCTTCACATCATGTCTACCACGTAGTATGTCTTCAGTAAATATCTGTCTCAAATGCAGGACAGAATGACTCTCTTAAGCTTTTCCATATCCCCACTGCCCAGCGCAGTGTGCATGCAGCATGAACGCTCCATAATTGTCTCCATCTAATGCAAGTCTAGTCTGCTACTGGTGGTTTGTTCATATTCAGGGGGCTTCTATTTGGCATGTGTACTTTCCAATCCACCTCCTCTGTAGAACTCTATGTTCAGTTCTCAGGTGCCCAGTCAAGCAACTTGCAGTTTTGCTTGTAATGGAATGATACCTCTGATACCTGGGGTCCCCAGGCTGCAGACACAGCGAGATGGGTTTGATGCAAGGCATGAAAAGTCTGTTGCCAGTCAGGGAGCCCAGATTTGCCTGGTTAGGACCAGCAGGGTTTCAGGCTCTACATTTGACAGTCCTTTCTCTTCATCACCATGACTGACCTCATCTGCCCACAGCCATTAGCTTTCCTAAAGCAGAAAATTTTGTACGAGGAGGAGCTGGGTGTAACCAGTCAAAGAGCAAGATAAATGCTTGCTCAACATGGCCAAGCCACTGGCATGAAAGAATCTTTGTGCCATGGAAGTTTGAGCAAAGTAAAGGGACACGGGAATAAAATAAGAGTAGGCTCAGTGTTAGAGTTGAAGCAAGTACCCACATACGAAGAAAGGCAATGTCCACCTAGTAGGATTTTAAATAAAAATACAGATGCTCCTTGATTGACCATGGGATTATGTACCAGTAAATCCATTAGCAACTGAAAATATCCCAAGTTGAAAGTGCATTTAATATGCCTACCTACTACCAACAGCATAGCTTAGCTAGCATAGCTTAGCCTAGTCTACCTGTTCTCAGAATGCTTACATTAGCAACAAAATCATCAGCATCTAAAGCCTATTTCATAATAAAGTAAAGACTACCCCAAGTGATTTATTAACTACTGAAAATAAAAAGCAGAGTGTTTGTATGGACGCTCAAAATATTGTTTCTCCTGAAGGCATATCACTTTTACTCAACTGTAAAGTTGAAAAATCATATGTCAATTATTTTTAAGTCAAGAATTATCTGCCTGGTGTGCTAATGGACATTGTGGGGCTGGTGTGTTACCATTGCACCACCACCTGGCCCAGGCTTATTCATTCTTAAACACCTTGACTCCAAGGCATTTTTCTTATTCGTGCTGAGTATATTCACCCAAGTGGCATTTAGATCCACTTTTAATAGGCTTTTATTTATATTTTTCTTTCTGGAGACAATTAGCTCAGCTCAAAGACAAAATAGGCTCCAACCATGTATGTTTGTTGTTTTGCCAGTAGATGCATTTCATTAGATGCTGAGAGTTCTAGGAATGCAGTGGTCTCCAGCAATTCTTATTTGTATTTGCTAATCTTAAAAGGAAGTATTAGTGTCCTTTTTCTTAAGCCACTGGTCTGAAAGCTCTGTCAAGCATAGAATTTAAATCCCCGGCAAATTATTTCTATGATTTTAGAAGAAAGTCGTGAGCACTTTCTGATTCCAGCTTTTTTCTTTGCTTTTGAGCCTCCATTCCTACTCCCTTATCATTATCCCTGCCTACCAAATACCTGTGTCTTTAAGATATCAAAGCTCATTTTTAAGAAAAAAAAAAAAAGTTTCGTAAAAAGAAAATGTCTCATATGTATTGGGGAGAGGTATGGCATTTTTGCCTTTTGGGGCATTTTTTTCTGATTGAACTGAATTCTTTCAGCTCTTCTTAGAAAAGTCTTCAACTCTCCCTATGTAGAGGTATGGCAGAATGGGCGAACTTCAGTCATTGCCCGGACTTTTTTTTTTTTTTTTTTTTAAATTCTCTGGTACCTGTTGAGGAGGCTTTTACTTATGATCTGACATACATGACATAAGTTGGTAGAAAAGGGCATCCTTTTGTTAAATGGTTCATTTATTTCACTGGCCTGATGAAAGTTACATGAGCCACAATGAATCACAAACACTGATCAGTTTAATTCTTGTTTTACCCTCTATTCATTTAAAAGGTTTGCTCTATAAATATGGGCCTGTAGATAAAAGGTTTCTCTAAAAATCACTCTCTTTTCAAGATGTTTTCATTAGTTGGTATTCATTTAAGTGGGTTCTGTTCTGCATACCATTAAAGGTGTGTGTAAATGTTTTTATTGGTTTCTTCCCTATCTTCCACTTTTATATTTCCTCTATAAGAGGCAATGCCATTAACCTTAGCAGTGCTGAGTGTGATTGTCTTTCGATCAGCCCCATCATTGCAAACCACTGATCCATAGCTTACATTACTTAAACCACTGGTTCCTAAACAGAAAAATAGCCCCATTACCTTCCTTGGAATGGTGATAGGCTGTCTGAAACATCCTTTCAAAAAGGAAGAGTGAGCAAAAATACTCCCTAGTTCTTTGGGGAATAGTCCTTTCTTTGATGTAAATGTAGAAGGAGGACCTGAGCTTCGTATTTTAACTCTATCTGAAACCCTTTTTGGATGCCTGCTGTATTCAGGGCACTGTTTTAGACACATGGGTAATGGGTGATACAGAGATGTTTTGGAGGAAGTCATTCAAGAGCTGTACTTTTTTCTGCAGGTGATAGTAGGTATGCACCTAATGAAAATGTAAGGTAAATATGCAGGTGCTCTAAGAGTGAGGAAGAAGTGCTGTGAAAATGGAAAGGAAGGAATGCTTTCATTCAGACTTCAGGGGTTGGGGCGTGGTGGCGCCCGCCCTATGGCAGACTTCAGGGGTAGTGACTAGAAAGTTCGATTTCACCCAGCAGAGGAGGTGAGAAGGGTAGAGGGAGAAGCATGTTCCAATTCAATAGAATAGCACCACTGTGGGCAAATGTGGTGTTAAGGTTTATGGTGAGCATGGACAATAGCCAAGCAGAGTGGTCCGATCTGTGCAAGGAGGAAAGAGGTGATGGCAAGAGGCACCATGTCTACCAGTACAGCATTCATGCTTTGGCCTTCCCTTTTGACCTCTCCTTGCAGAAGACCATCAGAGTTTAACCCTGTCACCAGAGTTTATATTTTTTCATTTTTACTTTTTGCCAGTTTTCCCATTTTATTTCTATTGACATATAATAACTGTACATATTTATGAGGTACAATGTGGTTTTCAGTACACCTAGGAACTTGGAAAACTGGCTTGTATTCCTCACTCAGCCATTAACTAACTATGAACTTGGATACATAGCTGTTCTCCTCTGAACCTTGTTTTACTTTTCTGTAAATTGGAGATAATAATAATTACTTCATGGTTGTTAAGATCTTAAATGAGTTAACACATAAAAGATATTAGCATAGTTCTCAGTATTTAGTTAGGACTCAAATAATGAAAAGTACTTTTTAAAATAAGGGAATATTTATGAATTCTCTTTTTTCTAATGTCGGAGAGCATGTCAGAAAGAGAAATGCTCCCCAGTGGAGCCTGGTCAGGCCCCAATCGCCCTCCCTCTGTTTTTCCTTCCTGATAGATCCTGGCCATGCATGCACCTATGTCCAGTGTGGTTTTCAAGCCTCTGGGACTGGGATTTGAACTATGGTCACACATGTGAAATCTGACTCTGTCCACACAGCTTATAACCACCACTATACAGAAATGGCCGCCAACAAGTATATTTACAAAATTATTCATGATAGTATGTGCACATGTGTGAGAGAGAAAGAGCCCTCAGCATGTTCTCTTCATGCCATTATTTCCTTCCTCCAGTCCTCCCAACTTCTCAAGACCTTGGAGCTCACTGGGCCAGGGACTCAAATTGGTGGGCATGCAGCTTACAACACTCAACTGAGCATGCTACTGCCTATGCCACCAGGCAGGGCCTGGGGAACCACTTGTTAAAAATAGTTTGATACCTTATTGCTCATCTTAAATGAACTGGACTTTTGATTATTGAAAACGTATACCAGGAGAAAAATTCCTCTATTCAAAGAGATTGCTTGCACTTGGAAATAAGATCTTGTGTATTTTCTTCCCAATAAAAATTACACTAACCATGTGTTCAGTTTTCATTGTAGAGCAGGTGTTTTGAAATTTCTGAGATGTAAAGCTTATGAAACTGTACTTTCACGCATATCTAAAATAATTTTTTCCCTAAAGTTTATATATCCCTTTCTTCTGAGAGGGAAGGAGGGAGGGAGGGGGTAGGAGGAGAGAGAGAGAGAGCGAGAGAGAAAGAGACATCCCTACCAAGGTGAAGTCCATCTCCAATCTCAGCTGACCCAGATCTCAGGACATAATGTAGGACCTCTCCTATGTATGAATAGATCCATTTGCATCACTGCTGTGCCACCACCTGGCCCCTAAAACAGTTATAACAGAGCTCTTTTCAAAGACATGACACTTGTTTATGAGTGTTCCATTGAGTTTATAGATGCTCAAAGAAGATGGTCTTCTCTGTTTATATGCTAAGTGCTGAATTTTTCCACCTTTTACAGATGCCCATCCTTTATCAAAAGTTTCTAAAGATCTCTGAAGTCACTGTTAGCGTGAACCACCATGACAGCAATTTTGCATCTTGATGTTTGCATTGATTCATATTTCACCTTCCTCTTCATCTTTTGAACTCTCCTCTGAACTTCGCAA
Source organism: Tupaia belangeri chinensis (assembly GCF_000334495.1). Lineage (NCBI taxonomy): Eukaryota > Metazoa > Chordata > Mammalia > Scandentia > Tupaiidae > Tupaia > Tupaia belangeri. The sequence continues at coordinate 698,338 of NW_006159690.1, forward strand.
AGACTCCAGTGTTTGAAACCTTGATCTGGGTCTATCTAGGCTATGGAGGAGAGAGTTAACTTATGTTCCCCAAATGGGGCCACTACCTCTTTAACTTTTCTGTTTCATTTAATCCCTAAGAAGAAAAGCTTTCACTTAAAGCACACCTTTAAGAGAAGCATTTTTGTTAAAGGGAAATCCTAATAGGGAGAGCTGTAGATAACAAATTTGAGGAAAATGTCTGGCAACACTGACTTTTGCAAGTTTGAGGCTCTTGGTGAAATCTCAAACAGTCCAAATGGAAAATTACCCAGTCTGTTTCCTCAAGATAGACTTGTTTGTACAGCGACTCAAAGTTTAAATGCAGAACAGTAGGTACACACGCTGTACTTATAAGCCGTGTTTGTATTACAATGCTGTGTTTTTAACCTCCTTTGAGTTTGGAACACAAGCTGGTTAATGTCTGAGTTCTGTGCTTCCTGGATTATTAGTGAATAGCTCGGTTGTATTTGATAACCAGAAAGAAAGGAACAAACAGGCCAATAGCTTTGCTAAGAATATTTCTCATCTCTCAGGCTTTTACTTCCTTTTAATGAAGAATATTTTAAAGTTAGAGTCCTCTACTCATGAGATGAAAGAGTTTTCAAATATCTAAGTATGCTTGAGTATATCCTCATGTTGTCCCAATAAACTCTGATCTGTGAGCAGATCTCATTCTCTCAACAAACAAATGAACTAAGGATGACATTAAAATGACTTTTTCTCTTGTTTCCACAGTGATTTTCTACTTTTCCGTGGTTATTTTCGTACTTACTGGTAAAATACAACTTATCACTGATGGTCATATTTTACATGCTGGGGAAATAGCAAGACGATGGTTGTACTGTATTCTCGAATTTTATAAAACCCTTTCCTATGCATTATCTCACAGTACTTTGCAGATCTTCTAAGTATAACAACTTGATATTCCAGCAGATCTATACCTACTTCACCAGAGTATGAGTAACAAGTTAAGAATCCTGACTCCACTCTGAAACTTTTAAGAACAAGGCCAGTTAGAAATTAGATCCTAAGAACTCTCCATACTCAATTATATTATCTAAAAATATTATTGAAATTGCCATTAGACATGGCTTTTTCTGTACATTTGTTGATAACCCACAGCAATTTGTTGAACTCATTAAAATAAATTTCTGTAATGAACAATCCAGTACAACCAATTTCATTGCATGTAGCAGTTCTTTCTCATAAAAATAAATGACTCAAATTGTATCCTTGCTAATTATCAAGCTTGCATACACTGATATACAGATATACACACATAGTATACATGTATATGAATACATGTATAGACCTTCCTTTTCGTACTGACTGGTGGTTTACAAAAATATGTACAGTAAAATGGAAAATATACAGAAGTTAAAAGAAGAAGATTGTGAAATATATAAATTAAATTAGAAAAGTAAAACCAGGGGGGAAAAATTGGACAAAGATTCTACCAGATAGTTATATCTGGTTAACAGCATTGAAATGCAAGTTTGGTTCTGGATTTCCTGTTAGTCAAAAGAAAAAGAGAAACATACACAATTAGTTTGGCAGTTCCCATTACCCATGGGAAAATACATACCAGCACCTCAAGAAAAGAAAGCTTCCTTGGCACTGAGCTCGGATATAAATTGCCTGTGTAGAACTTCAGCGCGAGGCTGCGTGCTGGGTGTAGCAGCAATGACTTGTTACTGAACTGAATCTGGTACCATTGCTCCTGTTGGGGCCCACTCACCCGAAGTTGAAGTCTATTACAACTGGGTAACTCAGTGAAAAATGAATGATTTGTGAAAGTACCTTCCTTCTAATTCATCAGGAAACGTGTAAGTGCTAGAGAAATTTACATCATGACATTTATAAAATCTAGAGTAGTAGGTAGGCCTGAGTCTTCAAATGATTTCGGATATTTCCCACAGCCAGACTTTTGATTCAAGCTGGGCCACAGACAGTTGACATCGATGGTTTTTAAGAACTGATATTTGCGTAAAGACTGGATCCATATACTTTACAGAGTAAACAGGCAGAGCTGGTCATACAAGATAGAAACGGAAGCTCTTTAGGAAGATTCTTGTCTGAGCAAAGGGAGAGCCGGTTTTTGCCCTTGTGGTTATTTTTAAAGGTACCTAACAAAATTTCCTCTCAAGTTTCTTCTCAAATGCTTGCAGATTCCTTTAACAGGGGATACTGTCTGTTGTTTAAAGAGCAACGAAGTTTAGAATGTAGAGCCTTTGGAGAAAGAGTAAGAACATGCCGACTTAATTCCCTTCCGACTGATATCAGATTCTTGTCTGAAAGCAGTTTCTCCTAGTGGAAAGAACTTTGAGTTTTGCAAGGGGAGTGAAAGGGAAGGTTTTGTTTGAGCCAGGTCACCTACAAAAGCAAACAACAATGCTGTTTCCTAAGGAGCTTGTCAGCAGCACTCAGCCACTGTTGACCTGGTGACCTGTTCTTTGAGTTTCGTCTGTGGCAGTCCTCGGAGAGAGAACTTTCCCATTTACAGATATTGTTTAGGACCAACAGGCTTATTTACATGTGGGAGGAGGCAGTAGGTGTCAAGGTATGTGCTTTGACAACTGCCGTTTCCCCAGACAGTGAGCAGAGCTTCTCTTTCGGCCTTGACCAGATGCAGCGGATAAGTGGACTGGTACCTCCATCCTCACCTGAACCTAGGTGCCTGAGATGAGCACTCTAGAAAAGCCTTTGCTCATGGTTGAACCCATATGGAATAGAGTCATGTTAACAGAATTTTTCCACTGTTTATCATGATAGTATACGCTTAAACATAACCATACAGAAAGAGGGTTTTATTCTCCACATCTCCAATTTGAGGCTACGGTTGTATTTTTAGTGTGCAACCTCAGATTTATTTCATCCGAGAGCAACCGGGAGGTCCCAGGACAGTGACTAAGTGGGAATGTGCAGCAATGACGAGTAAAAGCTTAGCTTCTAAGAATCTTGTTTTTGTGGAAATCCCCCTTAGACTAATGATAGAAGAGAAAACATGTGGTGTGTGTTGGGTAGATCCTTCCCCGACAGGATGTTTTATTTTTTGTGTTTAGTCTTCATCCATAGTAACAATTATAATGAATGCATCAAAAATAAAGCATGCAGACCTTGTGACCTATCTTGTAATCAGCACAAATTAGTTTTGGGGCAGGAAAATCCAGCTGCATATTAGTTTTATTAGATGTTCCCAAACATTTTATTGCAATATTTTGGAAAAAACATCCACAAACAAACCTAAGTTTTCAATGTGTTTCCTATTCAATATGTATTTTGTTTTTGAAGGATAATTTAATTGTATGTTTATAATTCCTTTGTTCTTAATTCATCAAGATGCTGCCTTTTGGGAAAATAATTTTGGTATAGGAAGATTATTCCTTATTTCAACAACCTGTTCTCAAAGAGGGGAATGTATCTTTTAGCACCACTCCTCAAATAAATACCCAAAACACAAAAGAAAAGAAAAAGAGTACTCAAACTCTAAAATACTTTTAAAAGTAAAAACTGGTACTGTTCATTTGGTTTTAATGTTGTGATGAATTTTTTTTTTCTATTTCGATGGTCACAATTACTACCATTAACTGAATGACTAAATAATTTGTACCTTATGTCTGCTTTTTAATATTTTTTTATTTTTAAAGAATTATTTTATTTATCTTTATTTATTTTAATTTAACTAGAGAGGGATAGGGGGAGAAAGAAAAAGAGAGTGAAAGTGAGAAAGCAACCCACCAGGTCCAGGACTTGAACTGTGGTTGGCCATATGGGAGTCCAGCGACCTTAACCACCACACCATCCACTGGCCCCTATTTTACTTAATCTTTTTACTGATGAGGAAATCGAGACCCTGAGAGATGAAATACCTTTGTACAAGTTGGATCTCTCTAAGTGGCAGCCACAATCATTCCTTCCTTCAACTTTCAGCAAGTATTTATTAAACACCTGCCTTGTATCAGGTGCCTTTCCAGTTTTACAGAATGAATAAAACACTTAAGCCTTCAAAGAACTTACATTCTAGCTGATAAGACAGAGAATTAAATCAGAAAGATGTATAGTGTGCAAGATGGTGATAAGTGCTGTGGAGAAAAACTAAAAAAGGCAGAGTAGGTAGTGAGGAGTAGCTTCGGTTTCAGAGATGTTCATAGACACATAACAGGTTGACATTTTAACAAAGACTGGAGGAAGTAAGGGAGTGTGATATGCAGCTATCTAGAGGAACATTAGTGTAGATGGAAGGAAGGAAGTGAGGAGAGTGGGAAGAGAAGGGAGTAGGGAGGGTAAGGAGCAGACTGCAAGACAGTGGCTCTCAAATCATCAACATTTGAGAGCAGGCATTTTTCCTTGTAGTTACTTTTAAAGGAACATAACAACTTGGAAGACTTAAGCCTCAGATCATTGGGCTCTGTCCCTTTCTGATTCAGAAGTTTGCATCTGTAACAAGGCCCCAGGAAATGTTGATGCTGCTCTTCTGGGATCACACGTTGAGATCCACTGAGGCTGTTCTAAGACTGGCTTTTTTTCTCAGTAACTCAGGTGCCATTTTCAGGATTCGAGCATAGAAGAAACAGAATCTCTTTGTGCTGTTTCGAGAACACTGCAGGAAACAAGGGAAGAAGGAAAATCACTTAGGGCACTACCACAGTAATCCAGATAGCATGGTGACATCATTGAGCTGTGTTATCTCTGTTCTAAGTTTATTTGAGGCTGTCCTCTAAAGCAAAAGCATGCTAAGCTTTAGTTCTTTTCATTTAAAATTCTTTTGGGTAAATCTTTAGTTTGAATAAATGTATGAATTCCTTTTCAAAGAGCTGTTTGTCTATAAGTTTGAGAAAAGGATAAAAATATGGGGAGTTTAGAGTTGAGATACTTTTCCAATATGGCTGACAAGCATCCGCCTAGGAACATGGGACTTTGTGGGGTGTCCTGGGAAGTCAATGGGGCTGGGGATGGTGGTGGTGCTGAGATGATCACGTGCAGAGAAATTAAAACATCTTTCAACTTTTTGCCATTTTAGCTACAATCTGATCATTGGTATAGGGTTGAAAAGATAAAATCTCCCAATGTCCCAAGAAATTTTGTTTACAATATAAAAAAGCTCCCTGTGACACCCAAATGAATGAGAAATAAATAAGGAAATAGAGAACAATGTAAAGTGGCACCACCTTTGCCTCCTAACTGATGTGAGAAATGAGGGAGTCTCTATTAAACACAAGATGGCCTTGGCTGGACCTGCAGAGTCTCTGCACTAATGAGCGGCGGGAGAAAACAAAAGAAATGTCCTAGAGGTTGCAAGTTGGAGACTCTATGTAGCTGTGGAATCTATGAAATACAGACTCAGGAAATCCAGTAGCCATGTAGGCCTATTACACAGGTAACCTGAGAGGCCAGACTGTTCTGTAAGCTCCCATGTAAGCATTTGACGGGTAGGTTTCATTCTGTGCATGTCCGGGGGTCAAACCAGTGTGGTGTTCTCCTCCAGTAGGATGTAAACCCAAGGAAAGTCGTTGTGTTTTCAGGTCTGCCTTCTTATTTAATCCTCAGATGGACAATGCTAGTTTCATTTAACAAATGAAGACTCTGAGGCTTGGTTAGTAAAAGGCTATATAGCTAGAATTCAAACCCAGAACTTGACTCCAAAGGATTGCTTTCCTCTTAGCAAGAAGTTGTCTTCATCTGATTATTTTTAGAAGCTTGTCTTTCACTTCTTTAGCTCTCTTCCTGCCTACTTTTTAGCTATTTCATATATCACCCTTGAACCCTGGATTTCATTCTTGGATAGAAACTGTAGGCATTAATGTGGAATTTCCCCCCGCCCCTCAGGTGTTGTTTTGGAATATATTTCCTCACCCACTTCTTCTTTACCACTTAACATGATGAATCCCCTATAAAATAAGCATGACCTTAGGAACCAGCAGTTAGCGTAATGGCTATGTCACTGGACTCCCACGTAGTCAACCGCAGTTTGCGTCCTGGACCCGGTGGCTTAAAACTCATGCCGGACACATGTGTGTGCATGCCCAAGATCCCGAGAGGAGAATGGAGGAGAAGGGATTGCGGCGTGACCATCCCCCCTGGGGGGTGATTTCTCACTTTCTGTCTCTATGTCTCTCTCTGTCTGTCTGGCGAGCACACGCGCCCTATACCGAAAAACCTCTCCAAAAAAATAAAAATAAGCATGGCCTCTGAACCCCTGAGTTTGTGGAGGTTTTTCACCATTGACACCTGACTTCACAAACATGTAGTGTTCCCACTTGGAGTGTGGTCTTGGAGCCCTGGAAGAGCTATTGTGTAGGTTCAGCAAGTGCACGCACAGCCAAGCATTGCCCATCATCACATCAGCGTACAGAAAACCATTCTACTCTAAGAGGAGTTGTCCTATGCCAAGGTTAGAAACCACTTTGCACTGATGTCTTTTGGAGGTCCGTTCTTTTCTAATTTATCTTGCCTTCTTCTATCACATCTAACCCAGTACTGGCCATAGAGTAAGAGTTTAAAAGCTGGGTTGACTTACAGTTAATACATTCCCCATTTAGATTAAAGCAGTGTATTTAGAGAAAAAAAGAAAAGAAAAAAAATAAACTCTGGTAGGGTGACATGAGCATGGGAGGATTTATGCATTTTTCAGTAACTATACCTGCTATGGTCTGAATGTTCGTGTACACCCAAAATTTGTATGTTGAAATCCTGACCCTTCTGGTGATGGTATTAGGAGGCGAGTACTTTTGGGAGATGATTAGGTCATGAGGACAAAACCCTCATGAATAAAATTAGTCCCCTTCTAAAAGAGACCACAGAGAGCTAACTGCCCCTTCTACCACGTGAAGACATACTAGGTGTCACCCAAAGAAAGAGTACCATTGAGTCTGCCAGAATCTTGATCTTGGGTTTCCCAGCCTCTAGAACCATGAGAGACACATTTTTGTTGTTCATAAACCACCTGGTTTATGGTATTTTCTTACAGTAGCCTGAGCAAACTAAGAACACTGCAATCCACTACCAGAAAATGAGATTTTTATTTTTAACCGTAATGAGAACCTGTCACTTGGATAAGCGCATTGAGTGAGCAAGGGAATCACCCAGTAATCCATGAAGGATCCTTTCCAGCACCCAAGTATGATTGCGTTGTTGTTTTGTGTTTTTAAGTTACTCTGGAGTAATACCACTGGGAGTGTTTCCCCAGCACAGTGAGGTTGGCAATTGAGTCACTTGTTTGTGAGAGCTAAACTTTTATGAACCTTTAGCAAATCCATTTGCTGGCATCCTTTAAAGACTCCAGATTTTCCCGAGCCTTTTGTGATGATAACTGATGCATCTGAAGTAGAGCTGGGAGCTATTCTTTGTCAAGAGTTAGGAAATATAGGCTGTCTTGTCTTCCCTATAAATGTAAGTTGTTGTTGTTATTATTATTATTATGTCAGCAGTAAACTGCTCCCTAGAGAACTGACTTACAGCGTTACAGAGAGCACGTGCCTTGCTGTGAAAATGGGCAGTAGGAGTATGATGATATTATCTGTGGTAATGAATTTACCTTTATGACAGATCATTATCCCCTTCTGTAGCCGAACCAGATGAAGGACAAGTCTGGAATAACCTGGTGGTACTTGGAATTTATTGGCTTTAAATTTTTAAGCTGGAAAAATGCAGTAGCCGCCAGGTTATCTCAATATAAATGTTGCAGAGGGGGACAGAGATGAAGGAAGTCACATTTTCTTTCTGATGATGGTAGAAAGCAGGTGGTAGTGACAATCTCTTAACAAAACAACGAATGCAGCTTCTCATATGCTTTGCCATTAAAGGATGCAATGAGTGGGAAAACAACCCATGGGACATCATCATCTTCATAGATAATAAAAATGACTTGGGGTCTCATTGCGTGTTACTCTATAGAAAAGAGCAAAGATTTATTTTTTAAATGGGTGAGATGAAATTTTCTTCCAAGTGTGTATAATCCAGATTCCTGTTTTAAGAGCTATACGTGGAATAGAACTGCGTTATACTAGCAAGCTGTTAGGAGCAGTAAGTCTAATTTTGCACAGAGAAAAACTGTGGTCTAATGCGGGAGGTGCCTCCAGGGGAAGAGTGCTTAGAAGCATTTCAGTTTCCCTCCTGATTTTGTCCTTGACTCATGGTGTTCTTAGTTTCCTCAGTTAAGAAGTTAAAAGTCAACACCGACTCACCTTTTCTATGGGTTTAATTTCAAGTACATAGTAAGTTTTCAATAATGGTCATTGGTGTCCCTGCCATTGTCTTTCTTGTCGTCGCCATCTTGATTCAGAAGCCTTGGTCGTGATATTCTATGCTGCATTCCCAGTAGAAATCAATGCTGATGTAAAGTTTCTCAAATCCAGCATTTCTCCAGGAGCCTTGAGTGGTCTATCCCATTGTTTAGTCCTTCACTGAAGAACTGAACTCCCAATCCATTTTCCCTGATCATCTGAAGAAATAGAGACCAATCGCCCGCTACCCTATCTCTATTCTCTACACTATAGAACTTCCCCATCTTCCTATTCTCTCCTGAGATTCTTACAAAACCTTTACAGCTTTTATCTGAGCTCTGAAACTCTGCATATCATATTAATTCTGTAAAACTCAGTGCTAACAAATATCTATAGAGGGTCTTTGTCAGGGATGAATATGGAGAGGCCACAAATTCATGTCCCCTATCTGTTACTCCTATAAATCTCAAAGTCTTGATCTTCTTCAGTATCAATATCCATTGTCTTTGATTGGGGCAAGATGTGAGCACCTCCCTCCCTGACCCACAAATTAATACATGATTTTTTTCCTCACTTAAATATTTTCGTGTTTCCAGGCATGACATATTTCCTTTTCTCCTCTATTTTTTTTTCTTGCTTTCAACAGTGAAAGAGAGAGAGAAAGACAGGAAAATGTACAAATCAAAACTTGATGGTATAGAAGTGTAGGTGGTTATTGTTATCTGCTCTCTTTCATTTTGTTTTGTAGAATGATTACATGAAATTTTTTTAAAAATTGCTTCTTTTTGGGACCAGCAGTTAGCGTAATGGCTATGTCACTGGACTCCCATGTAGTCGACCGCGGTTCATGTCCCCGACCCGGTGGCTTAAAACTCACACCAGGCGCGTGTGCGTGCGTGCCCAAGATCCCGAGAGGAGAATGGAGGAGAAGGGATTGCAGCGTGACCATCCCCCCTGGGGGGTGATTTCTCGCTTTCTGTCTCTATGTCTCTCTCTGTCTGTCTGGCGAGCGCACGCGCCCTACAGTGAAAATCTCTCCAAAAAAAAAAAAATTGCTTCTTTTTTACTTTTTAATAAAGTGGAAGTCTGTTTTCAAAGCCACTGGCTTTGAGTACCTAAGAATACCTAGAGAGTTTTACTGGGGGAGAAATATTTTACAAGGATGACACCCTTGGAGTTGGCCAGTCAAGATGCATCTCAGGTGAAGTATTAATCCCTGCTATGCTTCTCTGTATGGAAAGCTCTTCAGTATGTGGGGCTGGTGGCCACATTTTCTGGTAGCACAAATGTGATACCGGACTTTAACGAGTCTATCGCGGCAAGGGTCAGACCCGGCATCAGGAGAAGCCACTGGAAATGCAGGCCTCTCAACTCTCCTTCCAGTTGGAACTGCCATTTTCGCCTTCTTTCTGGTCACATTACCATAAGCTTAATACCCTTCAGGAGCTCTTCAGCACTTTAACCAAGCACAAATGAGGAAACAATTCTGGTGTTTATGGGCTATTTGGAAATAAGTTGAGGCTTTTTCCCCCTTGCCAAAATGCCTGGGGAGGAAGCATCTCACTAGTATCTAGAGTAGTAGAGGTAAAGGGATATGTGAGAGAGGTTAAGTGTCTCATAATGAGCTGGCTAGCCCTGCCTAATGAAGAGTTAACTTCTCGCCAATGCCAGCAGTGTTTCTGTGAAGGGAGGGCCGGCTGGCCTCATCAGCCACATCAGTGCTCCCCAAAGTCCCAGCTTCAGCCATCTCCAGTGAAACATATCACCTGCTTTCCTTCTTTGCCCTCTTCCTTCTCTTTCTCTCCCTTCCCTTTCCTTCTCTACCTGTCTTCCTTTCTTCTTTCCTCTTTATTCCCTATACCTCCTTCAAGAGTCAACTCAAATGTTTCTACCCTGTCAGGTCTTCCCCACAGCCCAGGATCCTCCCTGGTGTTTGTAGATGCCACCTCCATCTCGCTCCTGTGTTTTTGAGGCACGACTTCCCCTCGGGGGTGATCCCACTGTAGGATATTTCTGTACCTCTCTGCCTCTGTATGCTCCTTGCAGGCAGGTACCCAGTCTTCATCTCTGTGTCCTCAGCACTAACACAATCCCGGAAAGTTGTAGGTGTTTAGTAAGTTTTAGTGAGATGGATAAGTGAATTGTAGCATTTCTGTTAATATTGCATCGCATTTTCTGAAAGTAATTAAATACACACTCACACACACACTATGCTTGAATCGAGTAACGATTAGTTCTGAGTTTCTTTAATATCAGCACAATTGGCAGTCTGGGCAGGGTACTTCCTTGTTCTGTCCTGTGCATTGTCCTGTGCACAAGTCATTGACCTGTGTTTATTAGCAGCACCCATGGCCTCTATAATGCAAGGAGCTCCTCCCTGTCCACAGCTGGGACAACCAAGAGCATATCCCAACATCACCAAAAGTCACCTGGGGACAAAATCATCTCCAAGTGAGAATCACTAAATTAAAATGAGAGAAGAACTAATATATATTGACTCCCATTTAAAAGGCAAAGTTTGCATAAGTTGTGGCTCAATAGTTCATTAAGTCGTTTAGTAAACACATGTGGAATTCTTGTCAAATTATTGGGCTGTGTCCTTTTTTTTTCTAGGGCGGGTTCTCACCAAGTCCTGATCTCCTGCCTCAGGCTCTCCACTGGGACTGTAGGTGCACACCCCCACACTGTCCTTTTGGTTGGACGAGGATTCACACCTGGGCATCCCATGGTGTTCCAGCCTAAGACGCACACTGCCTGAGCAGCACACGTCACTATAGCTAGACTGGGCCATCCACTCCCTTTTTTTGTTTGTTTGGAGAGGTTTTTGCTATAGGGTGCATGCGCTCGCCAGAAAGACAGAGAGACAGAGAGACAGAAAGCGAGAAATCACCCCCCAGGGGGGATGTACACACCGCAATCCCTTCTCCATTCTCCTCTTGGGATCTTGGGCACACACGCACACGTGCCTGGCATGAGTTTAAGCCGCTGGGTCCAGGACTCAAACTGCGGTCAAGTCTAGGACCCGACGGGAGTCCAGCGACATAGCCATTATGTAACTGCTGGTCCCTGGGCCTTTCACTCTTAATTGCTATGCTCGAGTATTCTGTGAGCTCTTCGTACTGGCAGAACTTCAGTATTTATACAATCATTTAACCACGTCTCTGATGTCAGAAGCACCTTCGCATCTTCCAAAGAGCCCTAGGGAATCACCAGTGAAATTTCAGATACCCAGAAACATCATCAGCCATTTTAGGAGACGGTGCCCTACACTAGTCTCCCATGTCTACAGTCTTTGCTACTGTCGTGCTGGTTTCTGTGTGTGATTTTATTAGTCTTCTCTCTCACAACAGAATAAGAAATTGAGACCCAAAGTAGTCGCACAACTTGCCCAAGATCCCTAGCTATTTGGTGGAGAAGAGCTGTGTATATCTGCAGGGCCTAGACTCTGTCCCACAATGCCTGCGTCTCAGACAAATCTTCTCACACAGTGGGAAATAAGCTTGCCCGTGTCTGTCCAAAGATTGGCCACCACCAAGGTGTGGAAGCCACACAGTAGCTACTTTGCGATGTAACATGTGTACTTTGTATCCCAGGCCACCTGATGTATCTGAGAACGATGAGCCTGGTGTGTAGGCTTTTAGGTACACAGCTGCAGTACCACTGGCCTGCACTTCGGGGCTAGCAAGTAGAGTTCAGTGTGGTAAATCAGTAAGACTCACACTCTCCCTCATCTTTTGTCCACATTTTGCCCTTTGCAAGCGCAGTGGTGATGTCCTTGAAACCACAGATACCAGGGGCAAGGACAGATACCGGCCTTGCTCAGGGCTGTTCTTAACTAGAATTCCTTATTCCCTAATTTAATTGGTAAAACCAGATAAGTTCCTACATTGTAGTTCTTAGTGGCATTCTAGAATTCATGACCATCCCTTTCCCCAATATTTTGACTTAAAAAAATTAAAATTGAGACTTCTTTACAATAAGATCTATTCAGTCTCATTTGGTTCAAGAAAATCAAACAAACCTACACAATATTTTTTAGTAGTTTTGTCTCTCGCAGTTTCCACTAGTCAGTCGGTCTAACTTTAAGGTTGCCCATGTGAGCGGGAGTAACAGTAGATTAAGTAGTGGACAAGGAGGAAGAAGTATAGGGCGAGTGACATCCAAGGATGCAAATTGTTTAGAGAAACCATGGTTTTGGTTCATTGCTATGGAATAAAGAACATTCCCACCAAGTTGCTTGATGGAGGACAGTTCCCATAGACTGAAGCTGGAGTTTCCATTTAGGTAGAATTCAGAGTCCAGCAGAGACCAGCAGATGGAGTGCTGGTCTGGCACATAGTGAGCACTTGGTAAGGTCCTGGACACTCCCACATGGCCGACCATGGTTCCAGTCCCGGCTCCAGTGGCTTGCTTTCTTATGTTTTTTTTCCCTCTCTGTATCTCTCTCTCTGGTCAAATTAACATAAATAAATAAGTAAAATAAAATTAAATAATTCTTAAAAAGAAGGAATTCAGAGTCTAGCATCTGGTGGTAAAAACATCTACTGTATTGTGATTGGCAGATCGGGGTTTGCACATATACATAGATGACAATAATGGCTATGGTAATCCTATCATCTTCTGAGTTCTTTCTAAGTGGCCGGGCTTCTGGACTAGACGATGAAGAAACAGTGCCAGAGTTAAGAAAGCAGGGTCTTCTATTAGACCGCCTGAGTTGAAATCCCCTCTCTGTCAGTTACTATCTTTGACACCTTTAGTTAATTGCTTGGTCTCTGTGCCTCAGTTGCTTTACCTGGAGAACGAGGTTATAATAGAACCTACCTCATAGCACTTGCAAGAGTATGGGAAATAACACATGACAAGGCTGGGAGAAAATTCTGGCCCATGGTGAGCACTCAGTAAATATTACCTCTACTCATTTTATTTTTCTTACACCCACAAAAGTGGATCACTTTTCTCCACATAGGTAATTTTGCTAGTCTTTGGGGACTTGTAGAGGCCAACTCTCTTCTTCCAGGAAGTCTTCCTTCACCCTCTCCCTGGTTTAGTGCCCTCCTCTGTGCCCTCAGAGTCCGCCTCCACTTCCAGAACCTTTATCACATTGTATCCTGATGATCCCTATTGGCCTGCTGCCCCTTTCAGACTGAAAGTGCCTGAAGGTCAAGGGCATGCACATGATAGGTATTCAGCAAATGTGTCTTGGATAAATTCATGACTGTTTAATGAACTTACTTAAGTTCACAAGGTTAGCAATTGAGTGAGACTCACATTTGACTTATAAAAATAAATAATAAGCTATAGTAATAAAAATACTTCCCCATAATAATAATGTGTTAAATTATGATTTAAGGCTCACCATTACTCACAGAGTGCCGTGCAAATTACTTGAAACCCTCCAAATTTTGTTCTATTACAATTATAGCTAGCAATAATACTTATCTTATGCCCCCAATGTACACACTTGACTTCCTACCCATTGGGTTCTCCTTGTTGTTCCCTGTAAATTTGACTTAATGCTTTCATCTTCCTCTCTCAGGCAGTCATCACTATTTGTTGATGGTGTATGTTGGAGAGGCCTGTGTTGCTCTGAGGGGGCAGAAATGGTATCAAAAGGAGTTGACATTTAAACCGAGTCTTGTAGGAATAAATCATTTCTTCTTCCCTAGACCTTCTTTAGAAAGGTGTTTTGACTAGATAGAAAACCCATAAGGACCCAGCATAAGTTGTATTTATTCTGAGCACACCATCCATACTTGGGTTATAGGTTGGCGTCAACAACTATTTGTTGAATGAGTAAATGAGGCTTTAGAGAAATGTTCAGGTTTATAATTCAAGCACATTAAAAAAAAGTAAAAACTACATTTAGCTGCTCTCTAACCCTTTTGACAGTAGTTAGAGCTTCAGAAATTAGCCATTGAGCTTCCTGACTCGTTTTCAAATGATTTACTATATAATACAGCAGAATGCTATTGGCTTTACCAGCTGTGGCCAGAAGGGCTCCACGTTCAAATTAGCCACAAATCACGTCGCTTATGGCATTGTTGCTAATGGTGACACTGAGGGTCAGGAATACCTAAGGTAGTGAAAAATATTTCATGTGCCCCTGATGGTTTACATCTGACAAGAAAGTAAGTGCGTTTCTCTGTATGAGTTTTGAAGGGGGTAAATGAAATTAAACACACTCGCACACACATCAGTATGCCTACACATAAGGCCTCCCACCTAGTCTGTGAGTAACAGACAAGCTTGGGAGATTTGACGGATTCCCTAGCGTTACGGATAGGAATTGAACATAGACACCACCCCCTTGGTAATCCCGAAATGGGAGAACTTCCATGCAGCCTGGCACCGGGTAGGTGTCCTTGGCTCTTACTTTTGGAAAAATGGCAGGTATTCAATAAAGTATCAGAATGATTAGTGAAGAAACAATTAGAGAGAGCTGAAGGAGGTGGCCTACTTCTGAGCAAGCAGTTGAGACAAAGGCACTCATTAGAATTCCTGGTGGGTTGGCAATCATGTAACTTGCTGTTGCTTAGTTTTGTTTCCGGTCCGTTTTCAGGTGTTTGGTCTTAGCAGTAGGGGCATGGGTCATTTGGGCCCTGTGTCTCTTATTTCACTTGCATTCC
>NW_006159690.1:714452-764355 GCF_000334495.1 Tupaia belangeri chinensis
GCACTGAGAGAAGAGAACAGAACGCATATTTATTTTCGTGATTACGTGTTTTATATCTCGGTAAAGTCTTGCAGACTTGTAGGTCCATCGATGCTGTTGTGAATAAATAAGATGCTGTCTGAGTGATTCCTGGGAGCTGGTTAGCACACTGAGCTTATCTTTTCAGCAACGACAAAAGGATATCGAGAAGTCTGGCCAGTTTGCCCCCATATAGATTTCTTTTTTTTTTGAGAGGTTTTTGCTATAGGGCGTGTGCACTCACCAGAAAGACAGAGAGAGACAGAGAGACAGAAAGCGAGAAATCACCCCCCAGGAGGGATGGCCACACTGCATCCTCCTCTTGGGATCTTGGGCACACATGCACACGCGCCCGGCGTGTGTTTAAGCCACCGGATCCCGGACTCAAACCACGGTTGACTACATGAGAGTCCAGCGACATAGCCATTACGCTAACTGCTGGTCCCACCCCCATATAGATTGTAAGTATTTGAAATCAAGGCTTCCAGAAAGCCCCAACTATATGACTTCTATTTATAGACCCTACGGCTAAGAGGTTCTCGCCTGAGAAAAATAGTAGTTCAAATACATCAGGGTTGTTGTTTTTAATCAAGGTCTCAGTATAAAATCTGAGAACTTGGGGGAGGGGTGGAGGGCATGGCTGAGGAAGAAGGGACATTGTAATAATCAATCCCTGGCTTCTAATAGTTGCATTCTAATTACAGAGACAATAAGTCAGACAGTTCATTGGCGGGCAAGATTATACAGTATTAAATACCTAATGAGGTCTGCAAGGCAGTGTTTATACACTAGAGAGTGTGTTCACCCAGAGACCATATGGCTCCCTTTGGGGGAGTTAAAAAATGTGTGAGGGCATTTTGGGTTGTCGCAAGGAAAGGATGTTACTGGCATTCAGTGATAGGGGCCAGAGATGCCAAGTGTCCTGCCCTGTATAGGGTAGTCTGAGCACTGGAAGTAGTTCCCCTTCAAATGCCGATTACCCTGATAAGAAACGCTGCAGTCATTCCGAGAAGAACGCCGGCGCTCTCACTTAAGAGCGAGTCTGAGATGTACTCAGTTCATTCTGTGAGTCGAACAAAGGTTCTGTTCCCTAAAATCAGGGAAACAGCCTGCATCATAAAGTGCTTCAGTGATCAAAGTCAGGAAAGTGAAATGTGTCCATCATTCTCCTGCTTAAAAGGCCCAATTCTTTTAGCATTGATTTAAAGCTATAAGGAATCAAGACCCTTTCCTTAATGGTGCTTTCTGATGGCTCTCGTTTATATTGAAATAAGGAGCTGAGGTGTGGAGGCCCTAGATTAGAGGGTAGTCTATTCCCAAAAGGTATTTCTACATTTTAGGATAATATGCATTGATTTTGATTACTTTGTTATACCATGCAAAATATTTTCACATAAAAATGTAAATAGCTTTTATTTTAAAGATACTAAAAAACAAAATTAGATTTCTAAATACCTGTTTTCTAGAGCAGGCAACATAGTACATTTACTTATCAACAGGAATGTTCAGGAAACCAATTTCTTTTAAAAAAGTGAAATTTAAAGTAAAATTAGTGAAGGTGAGGGAAGAGCCATTTTTCATTCTTTCTCTAAATACTCCTGTACATTGTTTATTTCAAAAGTAGGTAAAACTTGATCTGCTGCAAGAAGAAAAGGACTTAAAGCCTATTTCCGGAGTACTAGCAGTGATTACTCCAAGAAAATAAGACCTGCATGTATATCCTATGTCTAGGATGTTTGGTTCCTGTAGGTCTTCAATATGCATTTAAGGAACTGTCAAAATTTATATTTTAAATTATTTGAAGAATTGTAAGAAATTATTTTCATAAATATTATAAATAGAATATATTTAGGAACTTCATTCCTAAAATTTGTTCTCAACTTGTTTAAAATAATTGAGAGAGGCTCAGCTGATGGTTGTGCAGTAGAACTAACAAAAATGTCCTGCAAGGCTGAAAGCCACATGGACTGTGGGTTAGGATCTCCTGGTCAACTTCAAAACACACCTGAGGGGTGCGACAGGTGGTGTGGTGGTTAAGGGTGCTGGACTCCCACATGGCCGACCACGCTTTGAGTCCTGTACCTGTGAGTTGGCTTTCTCACTTTCTTTCTCTCTCTTTCTCCCTCTCCTTCTCTAGTCAAATTAAAATAAATACATAAAGTAAAACACAAAAAACAAAAAACAAACTCTTACACACACACACACACACCTGAGACCAGCAGGTGGTGTGGTGGTTAGAGCCCTGGACCTGGACTGTTTAACATCCATATCTAAAGAACATGTTTAAATGTTTTTTATTTGTAATGGAGTGTGTGCATGACGTGACAGTGTGAGTTAGAGAAAGAGAGAGAGGGGCACCCGCCACGCTATCTGGTCATGCCACAATCCCTCCCTTTCCTCCAAATCTCTAGCCCACTGGGTCTTGGGCATTTGTGCACATGTCTGGTGTGTTTCAGGCTGACCGGGCCTGGTATTCGAACCACATTGCCACATTGCTCGAGCTTCTCTTGAGCAGCAGGATAGTGTGGCAATACAGAGCTGGCCCCAAGAACATGGTTATTTCTAAATGTTTTTCCTACTAAAAATTCCCTCTGTGTTCCAGATTTTATATATAAAGGATGTATTTATTATTTATAATAATAGCTATCATTTTTAAACATATTCCGTGTTCTAGGTTCCTTGCTAACCATTTCAAGTGTATTACCTCATTATTCCTAACCACAGACTTATGAGGTAGGTATAACCATTAGTGTCATTTTACTAATGGGGAAATTGAGGCTTAGGATATTTGAAATTCTAATTTCCATAGTACTGCCCCTCCCACTTTATTATATGTAAGTAATACCTTGAAAATAAGGTTTTCTGAATGACAAAAATGAAGGAACATTTTGCCATATCCTTCCCTTTACAAGAGAAATGACAAGTGACAGTGTAGGTTTCTATTTAACACAGAGCATTTGGTTTTCCTGATTACAAACAACTGAAATATATGAGCTGTGATATGTCTGACCATTGCATATCTTAGCTACTTAGAGTTTGCTAAATGAGACAAAATTAACTTAATTTTAAGTGAAGTTTCACAAGCAGTGGTAACAGCTCGCTAAGGAGAACGAACAGTGGGAAGTTTGAATCCTTGGTTGCAAGCTGACACTTTGAGGGAATGTTCTTAGTAAAACACTCACTTCAACGGAAATTAGGTCAGCCTTCTGGAACATTTATCATGTATACCTGTCACCAGCAAGACTCAGTCCTTAAAGTGAACCGAGATCACAAGCAATGGTCTCTCTTGCTCTGAATTGCAAAGGACACTCGAAGCCAGCAGTTCTACAAATATGTGAGCTTGGCAAAAGCTCTCATGAAACTGAAGCCAGCACCCATATAGTTGCTCTGGGAATTGAATTCCTTAATACTCTGTTTATAGAATTTTGAAACAGCAAATGGATTTGGTCTGTTCTGAACAAACAATCTGTCCCATGGCTTGTTTGGAATAACATCTAGAGTTGCTATAGAAGGATACAGGCAGATGACCCATGTCTGATTTGGGGGACAATTTCACCAGCTTTTCCTTGTAGCTGTATCACTCAACTAGGTTGGTTTTTGTTTGGTTTGGGTTATTATTTGCATAGAGGAAATGACACCTTCTACTGAAGCTTAGTAGTCGCTAATTTGATATAGAAACTAGAATAGTTAGCAAAATCCAGAGCAATGGAAGGTGAGATAGAGTGTATGGTAAAACCAAAACAACATAAATGAATCATAGCCCGATGTCCTTTTAGCAATCATGTGGCATCATGCTGGTGGTTTCAGAGCAACGTCAGCAAGTGTGGGACCCTGAGTGGAATCCAAGAGTGCATCTGCGTCAGTGTGTGTGCATTTCAGCCTAATGAGTAGAATTCATTAAGAGTTTTATGGATAGAAATGACCACAATCACCAACCAGCCATATCTATCTAATAAGTTAAGTTACCTTATCTTTGAAAGGAGGGAATTATTCACCCTTTTTGTAGTTCTTTTTTGGGGGGGTAAGCATACCTAATGTCTTAACTAAAAATTTGCTTAGATTATATATATATGTATATATGTATATATACTTAGTAACTATATATGTACACACACACATATATTTTTATATGTATATTCTAAAAAATATATAATATATAATCTAAAATATATATATAGATACTAATTGTATATATATTATATAGATAGATAGATAATAAGTGTATATATACAATATATATATATACATACACTTCTAAAATACTTGGTGTTTGGGATAAATATATAATATATAATCTAATTATATATTATGTATAATATGTAATTATACACACACATATACATACATACACAGACATACACATGAATGAAGTTGGTTGAGGAAAAAGGTGAAATTATTAATTTTTTGAGATATCTTTGCTATTGGGCATGTGCACTCACCAGAAAGACAGAGAGAGACAGACAGAAAGCAAAAAATCGCCCCCCAGGGTTGATGGCCATGCTGCAATCCCTTCTTCTCCATTCTCCTCTTGGGATCTTGGGCACGCGCACACACACATAACACACACACACACGTGCTTGGTGTGAGTTTAAGCCACCAGGCCCAGTACTCGAACTGCGGTCAGCTACATGGGAGTCCAGTGACATAGCCATTACACCAACTGCTGGTCCTGAAAAAGATGAAATTATTAAATGTTGGCGGAGTAGAAAGAGTCTACCTTTACATCTCAAGGAGAATAGAAAGAATGAATGGGTAAGAATAGATAGTTCATTTTTGTGTTCCTTCACCATGTACACAAGAAGCACCCACCATATTTACCATAGTAGAGTTAGCAAGATAAAGTTGAATGGGATTGTGTGTGCCTATAATCTCAGCTAATCAGGAGCCTGAGACTGGAGAACTTCAAGTTTGAAATCTTCATAGGCAACATAGAAAGACCTTGTCTCAAAAAAAAAAAAAAAAGGACAGAAGAAGGAAGGGAGGGAGGAAAGGAAGATGAGAGATACAGTTCTCATTTTCACTGAGTTGCCATTCAAGCTATGTGTGATATGTGTGTGTGTCTGTGATAAATCCTTCAATTAAAAATGATAGCCTATATAAAGTACCCCAATGGAGATTATTTTAAAATCAGGGAAAAAAGAGGTCAAGACCTTAAAGACATTATGCTAGAAAAAGTAGTATATACAATAAAGTTGTGTTTACGAGTCCATTCTTACAAAAAAAAATAGGACTTACTTCATATAAAAGTCCAGAAGATTTGAGGAGCTGGAGAGAAAGAATGGGTATGGAGGGAATCCACCGATGATTTCTTGTTGGAAGAATTAAAAAAAAAAAAAAAAGACCCACCAACTTTCATAATCACACTCTATTAAGCCAGGACCAGGAAACAATTTCTAATCAGCACTCTGATCTGGGCAGAGATTGTGCGGTCTTTTGTCCCAGGCCTCAGATCTGTGTCTCTATTCACACATGCTCACTTCCAGCTGTTGTCATTGAAATCCCACATAATCTTCCAAGGTCGAAGGGCAGTCACCCATGGCTGCTGCAGTTAAAAGGTTATGCTGATTTCTGTTGTCAAATATTGGGCCTTTTCTCTTCCAATCACTCCCATTCTACTATTTTTTTTTTTTTTAAACAAGAAAAATCCAGCCTAGAATTGCATTACATGACTTTAAAGTCTTAAAAGTGTTCCTCCATTGTGCTGACACGACATGGCCTGAACAGTCTCATTCATTCCGTTATATCTCACAAAGAATTTCCTGGTACTTCTAAAATACTTGGTGTTGGGGCTAAGCCTGCAAACTTCAAAGTATTGTAGCCCACACAATAGGTGGCATGGAAAAATCCAGCCTAGAATTGCATTACATGACTTTAAAGTCTTAAAAGTGTTCCTCCATTGTGCTGACACGACATGGCCTGAACAGTCTCATTCATTCCGTTATATCTCACAAAGAATTTCCTGGTACTTCTAAAATACTTGGTGTTGGGGCTAAGCCTGCAAACTTCAAAGTATTGTAGCCCACACAATAGGTGGCATGTCATAGTATCGTGGAAATGTGTAACATAGGTTCTTTAATAAACACTGTGAACTACAGCATCGGAAACCAAGTAATTGTTGGGTAAATGAGTAAGAATTACATAAAGCAAATGACTTTTAAAAAGATCAACACTCTTTGCATTTTGAGGTTCTAATTTATTTTTTCATATATTTGGATGACTACCTTTATCAATAGGTAGCAGTATTTCTGTACTATTGGCAAAGTAATAGTGAGGATTTAAAAAAAAAAATTGCTTCAGTTCATCAATCATTTTCTTTCCAGGCTTGGTAAACCAGGATCAGTGCCGAGTGTCTTGAAATTAGCACATGGCCCCTGGTCATCTTCTTTCCTTGTCATTGCTTGTGTCTTCAGGTGCCTTAGTAAGCAGGACTCTGTAAGTGGTTTCATAGCCATGTGAATTAAACCTAAAAAAGGAAGAACAGGGTAATGGGCTATTAAAGGTGTTTTTGCTGTTTTACATCCATGAACCAGAGTAGCCCTCGGGTGATCCAGTTTTCTGTCTGTTTCATTTAAGGTAATCGGTTTCTGCTGTATTCAGAGAATATGTTTTCATATTTTTTTCCTCCGGTATATGTAAAGGTGCATAAGCAGAAACTACAGTTATTATAAATAGTTTGATCCATTTGCAAATGACCAGGTGCTACTGTCCGAGTTTAGAGACAACTGTGTCAGAGCATTAAAAACAATAAGGTTGCTTTTAAAACACCTTGTAGTTCAAAGCTAGGTTAATTTTAAAAAAAATTTTAGGTTTATAGTACCTTAAAGAACATCAGAATTAATTTTAAGATCTTGGACCTATAAAATGCTGGGTATACTATGCGAATTATACTGGACCTTATTAGCTTTTGTTTTAATTGTCAGAAGGCATGTGTGCTTGCTGGAAAGAGACAAAGGGAAAAAAGCGGAATACGTAAATAACTTTTACAAAAAAGGGAAAAAAAAAAAAAAAAAAAAAAAACACCAAAAAACCACCAATGGGGCATGGCCACACTGCAATCCCTTCTCTTCCATTTTTTCATCCTGTTGGAATTTGGGGCATGTAGTCACACATGCCCAGCATGTTTTTCAAGCTGCCAGGGGGGTCAGGATTCAAGCCATGGTTGGCCATGTGGGATCTGGCTTCTTTAACCACTAGACTACAGAGATGAATCTGGACCTTAGCTTTTCTAACATGCTGCAAAATTCTCTCTCTCTTTTTCATCACTTAAACAAGGCTAATTTATAGTTTACACTTGCAAATACCTATTTCTGCTTATAGGTCTAATTAATGCATGATGCTAAATATTTAGGATAAATTAATTGGTTGATTTGACAAAATACTGAAAGAAAGAATATTCAGCCTGGAGAAGAGAAAATTAGGTTGAGGGGCCTGTTTTTCAGGTATTTGAAGGGTAGCAGAATGGAAGGGATATAAGATTTATTCTATCTGTATGAGAAGTCAAATTGAGGTAAATGAGAAGTTATAGGAAAACAGACACATTAAATGAATTTTAGTTTTTAAAAACTCTTTGTTTTTTTATAACGTCTGATGATTACTCCATTACTAGACAATCATTAAGTTCCCTTCCATTTCCTCTCTAGTTTATTCTGTAATGTCAAGTGTCCAATATTTATAAACATACACATAAGTAAATATAATTTTTTCACTTTCTATTTTTGGATTTTTTTATCTTAAAGACATAATCCTTTAATTAATGACTGAATCCGTTGTTACTCAAAACTAATAAACCCTCTCCATGCGAAGTCACTGGGCAATCAAGTTAAATTGAATTAAGTGCTAGTCTTCCCTTCTTAGCTGCAGGTATTGGTGAAAGATGTGACAAAACCTATGGATTAGACTAGGTGATCAGGTCTCTGGTGTTATATACGATGGGTGAAAAATAGAATAAAAGATATAAAGAGAATCTCACGTGCCTGGGCCCTAATCCTAATTCTGCCACTCTGTGTGTGACCTTAAGGAAGTCACTTATTATCTCTGAGCTTATGCTTCCTCTTCTGTAAAATCACAATATTGCCAATCATGCAGAGTCACAGTAAGAGTTGGGCTGTTACAGTTAAAGTGCTTAGCAGGGTGCCGAACACAGAGTAAATACTGGATGAATAAAAGGCATGCTTTGGATAAAGATTAGTACTATCTAGAGAAGTTCTACAGATACATTTTTTCAGATGGAAGCCTAGCTTTCCAGTGCCTGTCATTTGGCTTGCTCCATTTTCCTAATGTAAATATTTTAAAATGCTTGCAAGTTAAGATATGCAGTTTCCTTGGGCTATGCATTAAAAATGTGAATTAGCTCAGAGGGTTTGGAGTGCACCTTCCAAAACCTCAGTATATTAAGCCAAAAAGGACAAAGAGGGAGAGGAGCAGCATATACCAATGTATCTGAAGAAAATTTGCCACAAACAAGTGTGATCCTGGTCAAATTATTGGGGAACTAATGAGTTAAGTTCTTGCAAGAAAGTTTTCATATTGCAGGAATCCTGAGAGGCATTAACATATGAATGTTCCTTGTCTTTTTCCAAGAGTGAGTATAATAGTATTTTCCAACTTTATTTTACTATGGAATGTTTAAATATATATATAAATATATATATATATATATAATTAACTTTGTTTTTATCTGCTTTTGGTGCAGCATTTCTGTAAATTATTCCACATAACGTATTTTGTGAAACATTGATATGGACCCCACTGTGGAGGATGTAACACATTGTATTTAAGCATAGCAGGTAGAACATCTTAGCTGCAACTCAGAGAGCAGGTTTTAGGTGGTATTGGAAAATAATGCTGGAAAGGTGTGTTAAAGGCCAAATTTTTATTTTATTTTATTTTATTATTTATTTATTTTTTGGGGGGAGAGGTTTTCACTATAGGGAGCGTGCACTCACCAGACAGACAGAGAGAGACAGAGATAGAAAGTGAGAAATCACCCCCCAGAGGGGATGGTCACGCCGCAATCCCTTCTCCTCCATTCTCCTCTCGGGATCTTGGGCACGCACGAACACACTCCAGGCGTGAGTTTTAAGCCACTGGGTCCAGGACGTGAACCGTGGTCGACTATGTGGGAGTCCAGTGACATAGCCATTACGCTAACTGCTGGTTCTCAAAGGCCAAATTTTGATGGACTTTAAATAGCTAAAACATCTATTACTTAATTCTTAAGGAGATCATGAAATAGCAGTGATTTTATTATTATTGTGTCAAAAGATGCACATGCAAGAGAGAAAGAGGAAGGGCAGAGAGAGAGAGCACAGTCCGACAGGGCATGGTCACATCACAATCTCTCTTCCTCCAGTTCATTCTTCTGTTGGAATCTTGGGCACACAGAAGCATGCCCAGCATGTTTTTCAAGTCATGGAGCTGAAACTCAAACCCATGTGGGACTCAGGACCTAAATACTGTGCTACAGGGCTGACCCAGCTGTTTGTTTTCTTTTTCCAGAGGAAAGACACAAACCATTCATTCATTCTTTCCAAAAAAAATGAATTAAAGTGGTAAGAAGAGAATTAGTGGATAGTACGAAGACCTAAGGCCTGTAGGGATCTTAAAGATGATTTAAATAGTGAAATACATGTATTGAGATTATTGAGGAATGCTGTAAATGTGTAAGAATTTTAATTTAAGGATTATTGAGGAGGATAGTAAATTATGAGCTGGTGTCCTGCATTAAAGCAATCCTATGGAAAATAATAAGTACTGTGCTACCCAAGCAAAATATGTTTGCAGCCCGGAATTGGCCTGTGACTGCCAATCTGTGACTCTTTTGATTCAAAAAGGAAAAGTTAGCAGTTACTTTGGGTAGGGGGAATGCTACACTTCTATAATAAGGAAACCAAATAAAAAGAGTCAGTGGCTAAAACACATTGAGATCTATTTTTCTTTTTGGCAGCACTCCCAGATGAACAGCCTAGGTAGGCAAGGTGGTTCTGCTCCACATGGTCACTCAGAATCCCAGGTTCCCTCTGTCTTATTGCTGTCCTCTCCCATAAGCTCTGTCTTTGTTTGCCTGGATAAACATGTTCTTGTTCCTACGAAGGGGAAGAGAAAGGTGTCCGGGGCAGGAATTCAGGGTAGAAGTTGACCACATCACTTGTATTCTCTTTCCAATTGTGGGCACGTCTAACTCAGAGAGAGAGGTATGGATTCCAGTTGACGACCAAGGATATGTGTGGACTCTGCAGAAGAGGATATTGTAAGAGTGTTTGTTACTTTCTAATGTTTTCTTCGAAAGGTTTGATTTAAAAAAACACTTCTACATAAGCACGTTACTAAAAATCTTGGTGTAAGTATTTTCCTCGATTAGAGATGTTAACCTTTGAGAGTAAAGACCTTGTGTTATTTCTTCCTGTATCCCCAGGGCCTAGGACCGTGCTTGCCACATAACAGACATTCACTACATATCTGTTGAACAAAAACAGTAAAGCGAATATTGATTTTATCTGTATGGATGTGACAGAAATTGCTGAATGAGCAATGACTGGGAAAACAAACACCAAAAACACAGCGTAGGTGTTTATATTAAGTAACAATAAAAGAACAAGAGAGGGAAATTTGTAGCCACAAAAGAAGGAGGCCAATGGTATATATTTTCCATGACACGTATGAGAGAGGTCCTCCAAAAGTTCATGGAAAAGGTGTATTATTAAAAAAAAAAAAAAAAACAAACTATGCATGGATTTCAAGGGTTTTGATCTCAAAATAAATTCAAATTTTATTCTGTTTTCCCGCAAACATTCTGAAGTTCCCTTTTACTTCTCAAACCTCTTTTGCCTCATCCTCCTTTTCAGCTTAGAGTACATTATTTCCGCAATGTTAACAATTCCTTAATGTGTTATGATAAACCAGAATGACAGTCACCATATTGCCAACACATTTGTTACAATTCATTTATGCATCTTATCATCTTAAAACACCTCATACATATTATTAGTTGACAAGTATCTTTTTTTGTTGTTTTATAAATTATCAGGCACAGCTTTTGTGATACAGAAGTATTTCAGTCTTATTGTCTCCCAAACATAATATGTTCGTCTTTTAATATTTACTGCAAGCAGACTACCAAGTGAATTTTCCTTCACTATCATAAAGGTTCATAACACAAGCTGAATACATACATATGTATATATACATATGTGTGTGTTTATTGTTCCCATGTCCTTTTCTAATAGATTTATGAACTTTTAGCAAATAACTATTTAATTTCATTTATCTTTATTATTATTTTTTAAAAATTTATTACAGGGTATGTATACTCACCAGAGACAGAGAGAGAGAGAAAGAGAGGGGGAAAGTGAGAAAGCAAGCCACCAGGTTCAAAGCTCAAACCACCACACCATAACCTGCTGATCCCGATGTCTGAATTTTTACGTTTATATTAACATGAGGAATTATTCTAAAATACTGAATATCTCGATTATTACTAAAAAATGGTGGAATAATTCATTATGAATAAGTAATTCATTTAATAGAAAATATATAGTCAAAAATTAGACCAAAAATTTAGAATTTGGCCTTAATGGATCAGGATCTAATCCCTAAAAAAACCTGATTTCTAAGATGTCCCAAATTAAGAGTACAAAAGTAACATATCACTGTAGGTAAGCTAATAATAATTTACATAGTGCTTTAGAAGGTTATCAAAAAGGGTATTTCAGGTCACTCATCTGAATCACTGAATAAATATTTATTATACATCTAGAATAAGGGATTGTGCTGGATATAGTCGACAGTACAAGATAATGAGACAAAACCCTCCCCTGCTCTGGTTTGTAGTAGGAGTGCAGAGATAAGATACCTGAACAAATAATTGACAAATATGGTAGAAAAAGTTTAGTACATGGGACAAGGAGAGCTGAAATTCACCTTGACTGGCAATGCTAGTGAGCAAACCTCAAATGTATTGAACTGAGAAGAGGGGAGATTAAGAAGCCCCATTCCCCTAGGCGCATATTGGTGAGGAGTTCAGAGAAGGAGAAATTAAGAGTCCAGGGAGGCAAGGTGCACAGTTGTGAGGTATACCATCTCTCTTTTGTAGCTTTGCCAGAGGATGCTGTGCTCCCTGCAGAGAGAGAGAGAAAGAGAGAGAAAGCACTCCTCATGGGGCATGGTCGCACTGCAGTCTGTTCTCCATTCCCCCTACCTTAATGAGTTTTGGACATGCGTACACACATGTGGTGTATTTCTCAACCCACTGGGACTATACAGTTGGCTCTGTGGGATCCAGCCACCTTAACCACCATGCTTCCAACTGGTCCACCCTTCTCTTTGAAGGATAAAGATCTGTAGAAGCAATATCCTCAGGGACTAGGCAGGGCCTGCATGGCATAGGCAACCCCAAATTCTTTTGACCTCAAAATAAATTCAAATTTTATTCTGTTTTCCCGCAAACATTCTGAAGTTCCCTTTTACTTCTCAAACCTCTTTTGCCTCATCCTCCTTTTCAGCTTAGAGTACATTATTTCCGCAATGTTAACAATTCCTTAATGTGTTATGATAAACCAGAATGACAGTCACCATATTGCCAACACATTTGTTACAATTCATTTATGCATCTTATCATCTTAAAACACCTCATACATATTATTAGTTGACAAGTATCTTTTTTTGTTGTTTTATAAATTATCAGGCACAGCTTTTGTGATACAGAAGTATTTCAGTCTTATTGTCTCCCAAACATAATATGTTCGTCTTTTAATATTTACTGCAAGCAGACTACCAAGTGAATTTTCCTTCACTATCATAAAGGTTCATAACACAAGCTGAATACATACATATGTATATATACATATGTGTGTTTATTGTTCCCATGTCCTTTTCTAATAGATTTATGAACTTTTAGCAAATAACTATTTAATTTCATTTATCTTTATTATTATTTTTTAAAAATTTATTACAGGGTATGTATACTCACCAGAGACAGAGAGAGAGAGAAAGAGAGGGGGAAAGTGAGAAAGCAAGCCACCAGGTTCAAAGCTCAAACCACCACACCATAACCTGCTGATCCCGATGTCTGAATTTTTACGTTTATATTAACATGAGGAATTATTCTAAAATACTGAATATCTTGATTATTACTAAAAAATGGTGGAATAATTCATTATGAATAAGTAATTCATTTAATAGAAAATATATAGTCAAAAATTAGACCAAAAATTTAGAATTTGGCCTTAATGGATCAGGATCTAATCCCTAAAAAATCCTGATTTCTAAGATGTCCCAAATTAAGAGTACAAAAGTAACATATCACTGTAGGTAAGCTAATAATAATTTACATAGTGCTTTAGAAGGTTATCAAAAAGGGTATTTCAGGTCACTCATCTGAATCACTGAATAAATATTTATTATACATCTAGAATAAGGGATTGTGCTGGATATAGTCGACAGTACAAGATAATGAGACAAAACCCTCCCCTGCTCTGGTTTGTAGTAGGAGTGCAGAGATAAGATACCTGAACAAATAATTGACAAATATGGTAGAAAAAGTTTAGTACATGGGACAAGGAGAGCTGAAATTCACCTTGACTGGCAATGCTAGTGAGCAAACCTCAAATGTATTGAACTGAGAAGAGGGGAGATTAAGAAGCCCCATTCCCCTAGGCGCATATTGGTGAGGAGTTCAGAGAAGGAGAAATTAAGAGTCCAGGGAGGCAAGGTGCACAGTTGTGAGGTATACCATCTCTCTTTTGTAGCTTTGCCAGAGGATGCTGTGCTCCCTGCAGAGAGAGAGAGAAAGAGAGAGAAAGCACTCCTCATGGGGCATGGTCGCACTGCAGTCTGTTCTCCATTCCCCCTACCTTAATGAGTTTTGGACATGCGTACACACATGTGGTGTATTTCTCAACCCACTGGGACTATACAGTTGGCTCTGTGGGATCCAGCCACCTTAACCACCATGCTTCCAACTGGTCCACCCTTCTCTTTGAAGGATAAAGATCTGTAGAAGCAATATCCTCAGGGACTAGGCAGGGCCTGCATGGCATAGGCAACCCCAAATTCTTGTGGGATAGAAATGGCACAAGCTCTTCCTGTGGATGACCCAGGTGCACAGGTGTGGGAAGGTCCTGTCTTGTCTTTCACTAGTGATAGAACCTCATTCCCAAAGGAAGAATAGAACAGAATTAGGATCTTTTTGATGCAATGACCTGTGTATTGCAGTTTGCCTACATCTATTAACCAGATGAGGTTTGATCTTTTGGGGTCAAGAACTCCTAATATCCCAACAGGAAAAGCAGAGGTACTTTCTCATGTAAAATCTCTGCTCTTCAGATACAAACTTACGCTGTTTCATGGACATTGAACCTTTCTTCGCTGACTGGTGTGCTCCCAGCTGTCTCTTCCCATGACCTCTGAGCAGTTCTGCAAGGTTACCTGTCTCTCTGCAAATCTAACTTTTTCCTTTGCTGCCTGTTAAAAGGTAGATAGATGTTCAGTCCCTCCATGAAATGAGATTTGGTTCCCATATAATGGCCTTTTCCATAATAACTGCTGATATCATTGAGGTAGAGAGCTGCTTTTCCTAACTATCCATAAAAGAATTTAGCTTTTTTATATTTCTACCTCTCCCTGAAAGTCTAATCTCTCCCCACTGTGAGTATGACTGACTCCAAGGTATTGAAATCTGTACTCTAATTGGGAATTCATTGAACAAGACTTCAGTGAATGAACTTTTTTAGCCATTTTATGTGAAATGAAAAAAGATCTGCTCCTCTTTCAATCTCCTATACAATTGCTCCTGAACAGTAGTTTAGAATTTTAGAGATAGATCATTGAGCAATCTGGCTTTCATCTAAGATATATTTAACAAAAGTATATGTTTTGTACTCATTTCTGAAAAGCCCTATTGAAAATGTAAATCCAGGGACCTTTCAAACATGTTTAATCAGCTTTCCAACTGAAGATCCTTTAATGCTAATAACATCTGAATTTGGAATGACTTAAATTTACCTTTTTATTTTCTTTTCTACTTTCTTCTCATTTTGCAGTAAAGTAGCACAACCAGATTAGTGTAATTTCCCTGAAAGTCATTCTTATGATTCGGTTTGTGTTAGTGAAAATGAAATATTAATCCACTTGGGTTACTTAGTAATTACGTTAGCAGTATCACTTTTTCCATCATTTCATAGGTTTCATTTCTCATTGCTGTCTTCTTCTAGAGCTCATCAGCGGGTTTCCAAATAGTTGGTGAAGGAACAAAACTAGTTTCATAGCCTTCTTAAGTGAGGTGTTTACATAGCCTTTTCCTCAGGGACACGCTATAAACATAAGGTACACAAGACTATCTGATCACCTGATAATTCTGTGAAGCGATGGTTACATCAGACTCGAGAGATCATTATGCTATTTCTGTTTTTCTGATTATTGTACATTCACATACATTTACCTTCTTCATCTTTCTTTCTTTCTTTCTTTCTTTCTTTCTTTCTTTCTTTCTTTCTTTCTTTCTTTCTTTCTTTCTTTCTTTCTTTTTTCTGAGAGATTTTTGCAATAGGACATGCACTCAACAGAGAGACCAAGAGACAGAAAGCAAGAAATACTCCTCTCCTCAAGGAGGATGGCCATGCCACAGTCCCCTCTCCTCCATTCTCCATTCGGGATTTTGGGCATGAGCACACATGTGCCCAGCACGAGTTTTAAGCCACTGGGTCTGGGACTCAAACTGCTGTTGACTTTGTGGAAGTCCAGCAACATAACCACTATGCCATCTGCTGGTCCTGCATTTACTTTCTAAAGGACACACATTCTACTAAGATAAGCTTTAGCAGGCTTGTTACCAGTAGAGGAAATAAATTTCTCAGTTACTTTGTCAGAATCACACAAAATCATAGTTGCAGTTTGTGATTAGATCCCTTTGGGGGCGAGGGTGTCCTTATGTTCATTATCATAAAAATGATACCATTCCTTTAACACTATTTTTACTTGATCTCCCCAAATATGAAACATCATGACAACACTAGGGCAGTCCCTGGCATTTCCCTGATGGTGCATTCTTGACCAGAAGCTTTGTTGTCTGTCCTGTCCTGGTCCTGTCTACTTTGGAGGGAATATTTGGATAGTTCATGTTAGCTTTCCAGTGAAGATTGGTTCAATTTTAGTTTAAACTTTAATACTAGGAGTGAGAGGAAGACACATAAATAAGACATTTTTATAAAAAAGAAAAACGTAAGTGAGCCCAATTTGGGTTTTGTTCAGTGGCATCTCAGGGGTGCTTACCACCTGCCAGGCAGGTAGTAGGGCCTGGAAGGGCCTGGAGGCCAAAGCCCAGAAGATAACTTTCCCCCCTCAGAGACTCAACAGTAAAAGAAAAAAAAAGACATTACAATTTATGGGGTCATTGGGAACGTCATGACACATTTTTGCATAGAAAAACATAGAAAAGTATGTCATAACTTTCCTAATGACCTAATAATTTTAGGAGGCCAGCAGATGGCTTGGTGGTTAAAAGGCTGAACTTCCACATGGTAGACCATGGTTTGGTGGACTAGCAGTTTGAAAATCATGCTAGACACATGTGAATGAGTCCTCAAAAGTCTGAAGAGGAAAAGGGATTGCCATCCTCCCAGGAATGATTTCTCACTTTCTCTATGTATATTTCTCTTTATCTCTCTCTGGTGAGCACAGACACTCTATGGCAAAAACCTTTAAAAAAAAAAATACAATTCAGTGTGCTAAGTTAGGCCTGTATGGCATACATGTGGTTTGATGTTGAGAAAAGAGAAACAGAGTCTTCCTGGTGACAGGAACAAACAGGGAGACATCTGAGAGAGGAGACAAGCTGAGTGGGGCTTCCACAAAGTTTCTGATATGAGAGTGAACTCTGAGCACCCTGGGTTTATGTGTGTCTCCAACACCTTCTTCTTTCTACTGTAGAACCGTTGCACAAGCTAATCCTGCCCCCTTTGTTTTCCTGGCTACTCCTTTAATATCTTTCAGATGTGTGCTCTTAAGGGAAAACTCTCACCACTCTTTCTAAACTTTGGCTATATGTTTCCTTCATATCATTTATGCCATTTATATTAAAAATAGTTTCTTTAATGTGTTTTCAGCTGTCTTTGCTTCTAAACTAGAACTCCCTGAAGATAGGAGACTGTATCTTGAGTCCTTCACGCAATGCCCGGTGTGGTAGATGCTTGATAAATATTTCCCGAATGAATGAATGAATGAATGAGTCATTAGATTTGCCTGTGAGTGAGACAGCTCTGACTGCAGAGTCGAGAGAAGATTGGAGAAGAAGCCAAGACTAAAGATAAGAGAGCAGAGTTAGGAGGCTTTCCCATCACGCTGGAAAGAAGTAGGAAGATTCTGAGCCATGGTTGTTACGAGGAAAATGAAGAGAGGAGTCAAGAAATAATAAGGAAGGTGGGACCAGCAGATGGCATAATGGTTACTTTGCCAGACTCCCACGTGGTCGACTGCAGTTCGAGTCCCGGACCTGGAGGCTTAATAAACTCACAGCAGGCGTGTGTGCATGCGTGCCCAAGATCCCGAGAGGAGAATGGAGGAGAAGGGATTATAGTGTGACCATTCCCCCGGGGGATGATTTCTCGCTTTCTGTCTCTCTGTCTCTCTCGTGAACACACAGGCCCTATAGTAAAAATCTCTTTAAAAAGAAGAAGGAGAGAGAGAAAGAAGGAAGAAAGAAAGAAAGAATAAGGAAACAGAATCAGAGTGAGCAATGACTCCATAACAGAAAACTAGATGGACAGTGGATGGTTTATTGAAAAAGGGAATCCAAAATAGTAAGAACAAGTTCTGTGGGAGAAGAAAATGAGTTCAGCTTTGGACATGTTGGGCTTGAGGATACCTGTGGGCTATCTGAATAAAATGTCCAATAAATATTTAGATTTATGGGTTTGGAATCCAGAAGAGAGATGTTGGCAAATGATAAAGATTTGTAAGTCATTGGCCTATGGGCTCACTCATCTATTCATCCCACAGATATTCACTTACTAACTGCTATAGCTCAGGCATAGAGCATACAGTGGTGTACAAAACAAACCTTTTTCTAATTTTCATAAATGTCACCATCTAGACTGGGGTGAACTTCATGGAAGTAGATAAAGTAATTTAGGAAACATATATCCAGGGAGAGATGAACACACAGACCCTTGAAGAAGACTGACTTTAAGATTTGGACAAACAAAAAATGACAGCCAAGGGACCAGTCAGTGGCATATTGGTTAAGGCAGCTGGATCACACATGGTTGACTGCCTGGTTCAAGTCCTGGACCCAGGAACTTGAGAAACATGTGAGGTGTGTGTGCATGCATGCACAAAATCCCAAAAAGTAGGAGAAATAGAGAAGGGATTGCAATGTGACCATGCCCTGTGAAGGGTGCTTTCTTACTTTCCTTCTCTCTCTGTCTCTATTTCTGTCTCTTTTCAGTGAACACAGGCACTATAGCAATTTTTTTTTTAAAGAAAAGGTTAAAAAGAAAGAAAAAGGACAACAGGAGAGGTTGGTAATTCAACTAGATGACTGTAAACCTCCTCATGCATCACAAGTCCTTACAGCTAACTAATTTTTAAAATATTGCTTGATTTTTTGTTTTTTGGGTTTTTTGATGCAAGATTAAAGTATATGTATATACATGCACTCTGTACAAAAATGCAAGTTAGTTTGTCCCTAAAATAGGGAATTTCAAGATTAGAATTGAAACAAGTATCGGCCCGCCAGTCAAGTGACAATGATAGAAAAGCAAGAGCTGGAGATCAACCCAGATTTTCCTATTCAGCTATGAATTTCCTTGTTATTGTTCTATGTGTTTTAAGTCTGCCTTCATGTGCATTGTGGTTGGATTTCCTTTGTTATGGTCTGTGGGATAAATGTGATGTTAATGGTGCCCCAATCAGAAAGAGGTGTTACCGTCTGTTTTGCCAAGATCATGTTAGAGACTTTTTATTTATTAATTTAATTTTTTTATGTCTTAGTTCTCTTCATCCCAGGATAGCACCTGAGGCATTTACCACGTAAAAGCCAGTTAAATAGCAGGGTGTGGGTTGTTTTGAGAGATGAGATTTCTTAAGCACTGGTAAAGGCAAAAAGTATCTATTTTATTTTTGGATGAGATTATTTCACATCTTTAAAATCAAAACTTTCATCTAAAACAAGAGGCAGAGCATTGATGGGATGGGGAGGTGTGGTGTTATCTGTTGATATTTTGATCAACTGGACTGGGGAGAAATGTTCGCATATTGAAATGTTCACTTTGTAAGCTACACAATGTGATTGAATGTATATAAATTGATTAATTAATTAATTTTAAAAAATAAAATAAAACTTGAAAATCAGCAGTTAGCGTAATGGCTATGTCGCTGGACTCCCACGTAGTCGACCGCAGTTTGCGTCCCGGACCCAGTGTCTTAAAACTCATGCCGGGCGCGTGTGCGTGCATGCCCAAGATCCCTAGAGGAGAATGGAGGAGAAGGGATTGCGGTGTGACCATCCCCCCGGGGGGTGATTTCTTGCTTTCTGTCTCTATGTCTCTCTCTGTCTGTCTGGCGAGCGCACGCGCCCTATAGCAAAAAACCTCTAAAAAAAATTAAAAAATTAAAAAAAAAAAAACTCAAAGGTTGTATATGCGGTATAAAAGTTAGTTGACAATTTTCTTTTAAAATCTCAGTATAATTTTCCCTTATGCAAAAATCAAATGTAATGAGTAGAAGAAGAATCTGTATGTCTACTTATAACCCTCCAAAACATGGTGATTTTTTACAATTGTTTATATGCATGACATTTCATAAATTTATTGGTATGTATGTTGTACCCTAGGTAAACTTGCTTTCCTTTAGTTGTGTATAAAATCTAGCTTTTATCAACAACATAAATTTTATATGTAATTTTATCTTCAGATTGGCCTATTATCTTGTTCCATATCTTAAAGATGCATTTTTTTAAAATTTCAAAAACAGTTATTTCAAAACTGTTCAGTTAACAGGTTCTCCTCTGACCCCAGTTTTTTTTTTTTTTTTTTTTTTGAGAGGTTTTTGCTATAGGGTGCGTGCACTCGCCAGACAGACAGAGACAGAGAGACAGAAAGCGAGAAATCACCCCCCAGGGGGATGGCCATGCCGCAATCCCTTCTCCTCCATTTTCCTCTCAGGATCTTGGGCACAGACCCACACACACGTGCCCGGCATGAGTTTAAGCCACCAGGTCTGACTTGAACCATGGTTGACTACATGGGAGTCCAGTGACATAGCCATTATGCCAATTGCTGGTCCTGCATGAATGAATAATTCTTTATAAAGAATTTTTAGAAAAAGGAAATTCATCCTATCTAGCAAAAATAAAGCAGATGCATAATGGAAAGATTAACCAATTTTGAACCATTGGTTTATTATCCTTTCTCAAAAAAAATTTAAATAACACAAAAACTCTTGTTTTTGAAATAATCTAAATTTTTATTTGTGCTCAGAAGAATTTGTTTTCATGTGTCCTGGTTTGGGGCTTATGTTTTCTATTGTAGCTTTAAAAAAATTCACCCTGTGGTGGCTTTAGAAATGAAGGGAACATCTTTCAATCTTGATTTAAGTGAATAGATAACTAATCCTGATCAGATGTTTCTTTATAGAGTAATGTTTAAAAACTTTCACGGAACTTTAGCTGTCCTGGCTGATTCTTAGGTATGCTGTTTTCATCCAGTTGTTAAGGTCTCAGAGGTCATGGTAACCATTTATTTTAAAGTGTCTTTTGTTTCAAATTTCCTGTTAAATTTTTTTTAACCATTTCAAAAATCACCCGGTTGTTGTCATAACTTTTCACAGCCTCTAAATTCAAACGAAAAAACTATCTCCATAATGAAATGACTGTGTCCTCCCACATAAACTCGAACTAGAGCAGAGTATGAGATTAGACATCTACATTTTGTAATCATAATGAAACTAATATTTAGAGCTCTGTTGTCAATTGTCTTCTATTTATGACACTTTGTTTTCTTTTGTTTTTGTTTCTCCAGGACATTTGGGCTTCCAGGACAGTTTTGTCACATCAGGTGTTTTTAGTGTGACTGAGCTAGTCAGAGTGTCACAGAGTAAGTATAATTTTGCTTTGATTTGGTACAGATTTGCCTTGGGTTTGTGCTTACTTTCTCCCAGGCCTCCTAGAGACATAAAAAGCTTTCAAAATCCTCTTTTCATTCACTCGTTGGAAGAATTTTACCATGGTGTTTGTTTGCCAGCCAAGAATTTAAATCAGGAAAAATTAAATATTATTTTACTGTGAGATTTAAGGGAAGGATCAAAATCCTGAGTGTCTCATTTAATCCCTAGTTTATAGTCTAAATTGGGTGAAAAGAATTTCAAGATTTCCCTGATTTTAAAGAAACTGCGTTTTAAGGGAATTTGGTTTTGACCTTTAAACAATGCTAATGTCCTCAGTATGAGTGACACAGTACAGCTTCATCATTACTGACTTGTCAATAATCATTAACCACAGTGAATGACAAATTCCTGCCACCACCCTGTTCTGTTGATCAAAGGCTCGTTGATTATATTTTTGCTATGATATAATCCAGAGAGTCCAGAAGAAGGTATAGGATATTCTCCTCTCCTTCCTTCTCTCTCTCTCTCTCTTTCTCACATTCTCTCTCACCCTTTCCCACACCCAGAGTTGCCACTCCTTGAGAAAAAAAAATTTTTTTTAATTTAAAAGCATATCTACAATGACTGTTATGTTCTAGGTTCCCATAAGAAGAAGGAAAAATAAATATTAAATATTACATTTTCTTTTTACCTTCCCCCCACACCTACTTCAAAATACCATTTGTAGATACAATTTATATTGTTACATTGGCTTCCTTTGTGGAATGAGGTGGAGTAAAAATAAATATTTTCATTTCAAGTTCATCCCACACACTCACTGTGTTTCAGACTTTTGAGTTTGACCAGAGAAGCCAATCTCATGTCAAGGAGTCCAAGTTAGGCCATTTTGAGCTCCCAAGCCCAGACTCTGTCTGTGCTAATTTCAACCATTCACAGGCTGGGAGGGTGTTAAGAGTCCAGACAGTGGGAAACAACATGGGAACAGAGGGAACTCTGTCGTTTCTGATGAGCATTTATTATCTGCCAAGCACGATGCTAAGCCTTCGTGTACGTTACATGAATTAATCCTTGTAATAAATGTGTCAGAAGAGATATTACCTCTGTTTTTACAGATGAATGAAACTGAAGATCTTTTTAAGTCATTTATCTAAAGCCAAATATGGGTGGATAAATGGTTAAGCTGTGCCTCTGTGATGCTCTAGAATTTGTACTCTCAGATTAGCCCAAGGGATCTTAGAGAAATCTACAACATGAGAGTAGACAGGAAAAAGAGTGGGAAGGTAACTGGGTGTTAGAATTCCAGGTGCTAAGGACTCCCAGGAGGATGCCAAGGTGTTCTATTGTAGGAGAGCTGGAACCCTCAGAAATGAGGCATTAGGAGCAGCAGGCTGTGGCTGGGCATGGAGAAGTTGTTGCTGTATCCTTGAAGTGTGTGTAACGTACTAACCAACTAGGCAGAGACCAGATTGCGTTGTTCAGTTGGAGTGTGTATGCTGCCCTCCTGGAGCACAGCCAACCAATCACTGGCCATAGATGAGCGACAATGCTTGTGCGTAGATAACTAGAGATATCTATCTGTCTGTCTGTCTGACTATCTATCTATCTATCTTTTACTTTGTAAGACTTTGGAAAATGATAAATATCCTACATTTTCTTTTGTAAAGAATTATTTTATTTAATTTTATTTATTATTATTATTATTTTCTAGTTTGATCTGACAGAGAGAGAGAGGGAAAGTGAGAAAGCAAACCACCAGCTTCAGGACTTGAACTGCAGTCAGCCATGTGGGAGTCCAGTGCCTTTAACCACTATGTCCCCTGCTGACCTCCCTACATTTTCTTATAATTTTAATAATTATAGTAATAGAGTATGAATTAAAAAGTATAGCTGTGATAGTAGCATTACAGGGAAGTACATCATTGAGCCTTTACTGGGATTTCAACACAGTCTTAAAGAGTGAAAAGAAGGGACCAGCAGTTAGTGTAATGGCTAAGTCGCTGGACTCCCATGTAGTTGACCATGATTCGAGGCCCAGATCTGGTGGCTTAAACTCACGCTGGGCGTGTGTGTGTGTGTGCGCCCAAGATCCTGAGAGGAGAATGGAGGAGAAGGAATTGTGGCATAGCCATCCCCCTGGGGGTGATTTCTTGCTTTCTGTCTTTCTCTGTCTTTCTGGCGAGCGCACATGCCCTATAGCAAAAAAACCTCTCCAAATAAAGAAAATAAAAAAGTGAAAAGAAAATCTTTTTAACCCTAAGATTGGCGGATTAGACCAATTTACTCCACCCTGCCTGCTGTAATACTTACGTTTAGTGTTCATTGCTCTCAGAGACCCGGGGTTGTATGACAAAGCCCACAGTACTCAGGACCACCTTTAGCATCTCATCCTTTGTCTGCCTCCTGTACTCAATTTTAAGGTCTTAGATCCCAAAATGTATCTGGTCTGAGCCTGATTAGACCTCCATTCAGTCCAAGCATGATTTCCAAGTGAATTCTAAACCTGCTCTACCCAAGAAAGCCAGAGGATATGGCCAGACCGGGGACTGAATTTGCAGAGGGACCTGAATCTGCTTCCTGTCCTCCTTTATGGGTCGCGTAGCCGATGCTTGGCATCATGAACATCCTTTGGCTCTCGAATGCTTGTCGATCTTGCACACTGCTGTGTAATCGCTCTGGGAATCACTCACACATGGCCTCGTGCTGACTGAAACTGCTTGGCAAGAGTGAGGCTGGGCTGTGTCAGCTAAATTATGGCTTCAGGCCAAACCGGTCAACTGTAATTCAGAGACCCCTCTTTCCTGCAGATCTTTAATCTAGGTCTGTCAGGGTATGTTTCACAAGATGGCCTTGGCTGCTGAGTTGAGGATCCTCCGGCTCCAGTTTCCTCACCTACACACCTTCCCAGAAGACTTAACACTCAGGTCACATGACAGAGTTGAAATTCTTAAGCATTCTTTACAGTGTTGTGTTTTCTGCGTGGCCTCGGGTTAGAAGAACGAAATGAAGGGTTCATGTGAGACCTGCAGTGGACACTGTTGCAGCTGAGGGGGGTTGGGGTGCACGCTGTATCGTCAGCATAGAAGGAACTAACTGGCCCATAAGTTGATTAAACACATGATGTTAGCCCTGCTGGGAGGCCGATGTAATGCCATGCACCAGGCATTGTGCTAGGCACTTTATAAACACTGTCTTGGTCAGCCCTCTCAGGCTGGTTTTTACAAGTGAAGGAGACCTTAGTGCTCAGAGAGCTTAAGCAACTTGCTCTTCTGCTTGTCCTCGGCAAGCCGACCACAGACATGGCTGTCCTGACCTCTGCTCTAAAAGCATTACAAAATTAAACAGGATCCAAGGACTCTGTGCTTTTATTGAATAATTAGTTCTTGCTGAGTTGATAACTTTTTAGCTTATGAATTTGTAAATTTAAGAAAGAAAAAAAAGGCAAAATGTTTTTTATGTAACCCAAAGCAAGAGAAGTACTTAATTAAATTTTTTCCTGGATTTATTTTCAGGTATAATTTTGTTTTAATTAATGGCTTTATTTATTTATTTATTTTTTGAGAGGTTTTTGCTATAGGGCGTGTGCACTTGCCAGAAAGACAGAGAGAGAGACAGAAAAGCGAGAAATCACCTCCCCCCCCCCCGGGGGGATGGCCATGCCGCAATCCCTTCTCTTTCGTTCTCCTCTCGGGATCTTTGGCATGTATGCACACGCGCCCGGCCTGAGTTTAAGCCACTGGGTCTTGGACAGGAACCGCAGTCAACTACATGGGAGTCCAGTGACATAGCCATTATGCCAATTGCTGGTCCCATATTTTTTAAAGAAGCTTTTTAGGTTTATAGTTTTAGGCTAACAGAAAACACAGAAGTTTTCTCTCTCTCTCTCTCTCTCTCTTTCTTTCTTTCTTTCCTTCTCTCTTTCTTTCTTTCTTTTTTAATATAAACTTATTTATCATCTTTTTTCCATGAAAGGAGACTGTCACCTCCAGAGTCTTCATGTCACAATGCTTCATTCAGGCTCAACTGGCCAGATCACAGGCACATGCATGCCCCATGTGCCTGGGAGACCTTGGAACACAAACCTAGCACCTCCCCCGTGGCCTTAGCACTGCAGGCATAGTGTTACCACTGGTGGCTCGAGCATGGAAGTTTCTTGTAACCCTTCCCCTCTCTCCTCAACTGTTTCTCCTGTTATTACTATCTTTTGATATATTGGTTATAATTGATGAGCCCATATTGACAGATTGTTATTTTTTTCTGAATTGTTTTATTTAACTTTGTTTATTTTTAAAAATTTGACCAGAGAGGGACAGAGTGAGAGAGAGAAAGTGAGATGGCAAGCTGCCAGGTCCAGGACTCGAACCATGGTCAGCCATGTGGGAGTCCAGTACCCTTAACCACCATGCCACCTGCTGCCCACCCCCATTTTTTTGTGTAAGGATGTATTTATTAATTTAATTTTATTCGTTGTTATTATTATTTGAGAGGTTTTTGCCTTAGGGTGTGTGCACTTGCTGGAGGGAGAGAGAGAGACACACACAGTGAGAGGGAAAGTGAGAAATCATCTCCACCCCCACCCCCACCCCGGAATAGCCACACCTCAATCCGTTCTCCTCCATTCTCTTCCTGGGATCTTGTGCATGCCTACATGTGTGCATGGTGTGATTTTTAAAGCACCAGGCCCAGATCTCAAGCCATGGTCAGCCATATGGGAGTCTGGTGATATAACCACTACACCATCTGCTGGTCCTCATTATTATTATTTTTTAATTTGACCAAAGAGAGACACAAAGAGAGAAAGGGGAAGTATGAAAGCATGCCACCAGGTCTGGGACTCAAACTACAGTCAGTCATGTGTGAGTCTAGCGCCTTAACCACCATGCTACCTGCTGGTTCCTTGACACATCATTAAGTCCTTAGTCTACATTAGGGCTCACTCTTGGTGTTGCATATTCTCTGGGTGTTGACAAATGTGTAATGACATGTGCTCACTCTTACAGTGTCACGCAGACTAGCTTCACTGCCCTCAACATCCCCGAGCCTCACCTAGTCCTTCACTCCCCACCACCACCTCAGGTCTCTCTGTTCTCTCTGGATTTCTTCCATGGTGTTGCAAACTTCTTAACCCTCTTTCCTATGTTCCAGCTCTATCCATTCCCCATCCCAACCCAATTACACCCAATTATGAGCACATGTTGGGTCGTCAGAAAAGTCATAATGCACCTTTGCATAGAAAAACATAGAAACATAAAAACGTGACTTCTTTGATGGCCCCCTATATGGCCCAGAAATTTCACAGTACTCAGTAACAATCATCCTTAGCTTGAAAATGTTCTCTTTCTGGATCTTTAGTATTTGATTTTTAAATTTGCTAATATAAATATTTACTTTCCCCAGGTTTCCAGTTAGTTTCTGTTTTTAGTCTTCCTCCTTTTAAATGTAATAGAGGAGGGAGGTGCAAGTTCAGTGTTTCCTCAAGAGGATTCACTGAAATAACCATGCGCCAAGTGTGTTGTTTATAGTCCTGTTACCACCGAGGTGGCGATGGCAGAGAAACTCAAGAGGAAACGGCTGGCTCAGCCAGAGTCAGAGGTGAGGGATCAGGCAA
The DNA here is from genome assembly GCF_000334495.1 of Tupaia belangeri chinensis. Classification (NCBI taxonomy): domain Eukaryota; kingdom Metazoa; phylum Chordata; class Mammalia; order Scandentia; family Tupaiidae; genus Tupaia; species Tupaia belangeri. The sequence continues at coordinate 741,172 of NW_006159690.1, forward strand.
CAGGGCTGCTCAACATTAAATTATAGTGGCCAGCTCTGCCGCGTGGTTGACTGAAACCGCAGTCTCCCATGAACACCCCCACCTCCTGCCTCTTTCCCACCGCCCCTCAGTTTTTGGCATTGTTGTGTAAAGTCCACCATAAAAGACCAGAAAGGAAAGTTGTTTCTGCAGCAAAGGAAGTACTATAGCAAAAACAGAAATCTGTATTTGCTCTCTTGCTACCTTTTCCTCCATGTGGTAGAACCATTACCTAGCTTGGAGGTGGGGAGGGGATGGATACAGACCACTGGAGAGAGAGAGAGAGAGAGACTCTCTGCTTTGGGGGGAGGAGTTTTACAAGTGCTAACAATGTGGTTCAGAATCACTAAAGTTGTTTTAGCATAATACGGTGAGAAGGAGGAAGGAACCATCTGTTGAAATGGCTCTCCCATGATGCTGCATTTTCAGACAAAGCCTTCTCAAGGCATTTGCAGATCAGTCTTCCTTGGAGGCGTTGCAGAGAGAGCCCACTCTGCTCACTGCTAACTGGTGCTGCTGAGATTGCAGGCTCTGGCACCCTGCTTTTCTGTTTATTTTGCATCTGTATTTTCCTCCAAGTATGTGCTCTGAGGTTGTCAAATATCACTCCTGGTCTGAGCCCAGAATGCTCTCCTGGAAAATCCACTACTTTTGCCCATTTCCTTCTAAAGTGCTGACCCTATTTTACTTGAAGTTGGTGGAGTGACTCTGAAACCTTAAATACTTCACTGGGAGAGAGAAAAACCACAAATACACACAGGCCATTGTGTCTCTGGCCTGGTGGGTTCTTGGAAAGAGAGCACTGGAGAGAGAGAGAGAGAGAGATAGAGAGACTCTCTGCTTTGGGGGAGGAGTTTTACAAGTGCTAACAATGTGGTTCAGAATCACTAAAGTTGTTTTAGCATAATACGGTGAGAAGGAGGAAGGAACCATCTGTTGAAATGGCTCTCCCATGATGCTGCATTTTCAGACAAAGCCTTCTCAAGGCATTTGCAGATCAGTCTTCCTTGGAGGCGTTGCAGAGAGAGCCCACTCTGCTCACTGCTAACTGGTGCTGCTGAGATTGCAGGCTCTGGCACCCTGCTTTTCTGTTTATTTTGCATCTGTATTTTCCTCCAAGTATGTGCTCTGAGGTTGTCAAATATCACTCCTGGTCTGAGCCCAGAATGCTCTCCTGGAAAATCCACTACTTTTGCCCATTTCCTTCTAAAGTGCTGACCCTATTTTACTTGAAGTTGGTGGAGTGACTCTGAAACCTTAAATACTTCACTGGGAGAGAGAAAAACCACAAATACACACAGGCCATTGTGTCTCTGGCCTGGTGGGTTCTAATTTTCTAGCAGTGGTTTGTACACCCAAGTCGGCTGCAAGGGTTAAGTAAACTTTGTGGCTAAGGATGACTTCAGGGTCCTGGAATTTTGAAAAGCCGGGATTCTCAGTACACTGTGGCCAGCCTTAGAGTCTTTGGGTGTGAAAACCACTCTCAGTTACCCAGACTGATTTCTGGTTCCTGGTGCACTGCTGCAGAATCTATTAAAATCCAGCAACTGAATTGTCCTGGCTCCGCCACAAAGCTCGGCTGCTGGGTCGACCACAGGATTCCCGAGTTGTTTGTCAATGGAGAGTGGTAGTGAATGGAACCAGGCATATGCCTCAGCCTGGCATGAGGTGGCACCCTAGTGGCAGTTTTCTGCCTTAGAGATGTGTACTCTTTCTCTCTATTCACACACAGGAATCATCGTTGATATCCAAACTGTAGTTCATTTTTCAACTTCTTTTTAAGTCTCTAGGTCTTTGCTGTGTCTTCAAATACCTTGGGTTTTCAGGCTAGCAGTTTATGAAGAACTATAGGCAGTATTCTAACCTCACATGAAGGAACCACTCAAACAGAATGAACTCAGCCCCAAGGCTCGATAAGAAAATGGAACTCTTTGGTGGGAACAAGCCCAAACGTGAAAATACACAATATTCTTACACAGGAAGACTAATAAGGAAATGGGTATAGGGTAGGGAATTCCAGATGACCAGCCTTTTGGAGTGTCATGTATTTGCAGTACTTTAGATCTTTATTAAAGTGGAATAGATTTGAAACTTTCTTTTCACATCAAGGGGTCTGTTGATTCTCCCTTGTTAAGTAACACGATAGCTATTGTCGTTGCATGGAAATTAATTTTAAAAATAGTTTACATTCTTAAGCAAGATCTTCTTTTGAAAGAAACCATTTGGGGCTGAGCATGAAAGGAAGAAACAAAAAGATTATAATAAAAAATAGACTGCAGCTCCAGCATGAACAGTGGCTGTGACCTTGCCTTTTGTTTGCCATTACACAATTCAATGGCAGTCCACTCAAACTATGCTCTCGATCAATATCCTATTAAAGCAGCACAAAAAGTCTCCATAAACTTAGTGGTTAGCTATGTTTATAAATGGAACTCGGCATAATTAGATGGTCAATAGCAGGCTCTACTAGTAATTTTAAAATGAACATCACACATTTTATATCTTCAGAAGTCAATGGCACCTCTTCTAGAATAAGGGTATGGCAAACAGCAGACAAAAGAGTGGGTGGCCCTTATAAAAAACTCAAAATGTCTATCTCCAAAATGAAGTTTTTAAAGAAAAGCTGTTAAGTTGTGGAATAGAAAATACCAATTGACCCTATATAGTTTTTATTTTACCTGTCTGAGCCACCTTATTCTGAATGTATTATGACATTGCGAATGTTTCATTTTCTAGTTTTAATCAACACCTCATAGGAAGATAAAATAATAAATACTACTATACTCTTAGGAAGAAAAATTTCAGCCTGGCTGGCAAAATTGAGTGGGCTTCCTCTACTAAAATTCAATACATTTTCAAAATAAATATTGGAATCCAATTATCACAGAAGGATTCTTTGTTGTATGATTTCTTTCCTTTGATTTTCTTGACACATTTGAGGTGAATATTTGGATAGTAAAGCTGGAAACTAATATAATGAACTAGCAGTAATAGAAATTTTCATTAAGCTACCCTTTCTTCCAATACCAGCTTGCAGTATGGGTGGCCAGCCATGACTTTTCCTGTCCTGCCCTCCTCACCCAATAGTGAATGAATCCTATCAGGTGAGAGGCACCTCTTAGGGTGGCTCTGTTCTCAGTTGACTTAGCTCTACAAGTTAAGAACCTTGTGTTTGATGTGTGGGCTGACAGTGGTGGTAAGGGCCCCTATACTGGATGAAATTAGAACTATGGCAGGAACAAGCTAATGGCATTGGTGGCTCCTTCCTCAATGCTGTGCATGAAGGTCTAGTCCTTACTTTTACACCTACTCCTATGACTTTCCTGGTTAGACTTGACAGTGAGCATGCTCATGGTAGGATTTGGGGACCTTTAGTTCTCTGTTCTCACCTGAAGCTTCTGTTAAACCTACCAGACTCAAGCACTCTCTTACAAAGATTTGACCTCAGGAGAAGCAGAACACATAATGCCTTGGTGTACATGCTAATTTGTTGCCATGGTCTCTATTCATATGTTCATCTGTTTCTAATCTTTTCGAGGTGACTCATTGGCTCTGCTTTCTATATGTTATAGATAAACTCGATATTCAAGATGGCAGCGTGGTCATATAGAATGGTCTAGGATATAGAATTGGGGATCAAATGTCATCACTTATTAACTATATGACTTTGGTTTAAACTCTTTCAGCTGTGTTCTTCTCCTACAATAATTTATTCAATTAACAAATATTTATTAAGCATCAACTGTGTGCTGAACCTAAGTCCAAGTGGTAGAGATAGTAATACCCCTTGGGGGCATTAAGCAGATTTAATGAGAGACTGTCTAGTGTCTATCATTATAGATGATTGGCTGAGATAACTACCATGATTATTATTGAATAATGCCTCTGTCCCTGTTATTTCATTATGTATTTAAAGCTGATTCTTAAGCTGACAGCTATAAGTAAATTTATTAAAAAACATGTATATGTGTATGTTTAAATTAAGAAAGATTCGTTTTAGAATTCATGTTCTAGTAACCAATTTATTAGAAAATTCTAGTGACTCCTTTCACTACTAGGTAACAAGGCTGGCTCAGATTGTTTTAAAATTCTCCATTTCACATTTCACACATTAACAACTTTTCAAAAGGCCAGCCACAGCTGGGCTAGTTGTATCAGAGATTTTCAAAGTAGTACTTTGTTCTATACACTATTTTAAAATGTTGCTTTCATTCATATTACAAAAAAGAAATTCCCTATGAATAGCAGTAGCATGCTAGAGGTCATTACTGGCAATGTGTTTTTTTGTTTTGTTTTTGTTTTTAGTAAACCTTTATTTATGTACTCATATTCCCCAATATTTTCGAGAGCAAATATTAATATCTAGTAGGTAATACTGGGGAAATAAATGGCACTTTTTGGTGATTTCCAAAAGCCTGACAGAAATCCTATATCACCCCCAAAATAAGACCACAAATATTATTGAGATTTTTGGATGGAATATATTATCCTAGCTAACTCTTGATTAGGAAGGCTAACTGACTGTGACCCTCTAAGTCCTTAACTTGTGTCTAGGATAGAACTGGTGGAGTCTACACTCTGCAAAGCCACACATTAAGTCAAATACTGGAACTGAACTAACCCAGTATGTGGTTAATATGAGTACATATTAACATCCAGGATTTTTCATTAGCCAGAGGAAGAAAAAAAATTAAACAGTTCTTGTTGAAACTATTATTTTATAGATAGATTAGTAGGTTGTTGGGATGGGATTCTGTTAGTATAGATTGGTTTCATAATAACTAAGGGTCAGATAGTCCCAGTACACTCTTGGTTAAAGGGCTTCTGTTTAGAAACCCTTCCCTGGTTTATAGATCATTGTGGTGAAAAGACCTCTTAGGCCATCAAATCCATCCTCTGTCAGGGAAGACTTAATCCCGTGGCTGAGGCTCTATCGGATACTAAACGGGTACCACATTTGACCTCAACCAAAAGCTGAGACGAGATGATACTCTAAAATGCAGAAAATCAATTTCAGTCCCAAAGGCAGAAGCCACTAATGCAGGGGATCAGTCAGCATTGCTAACCCCTCCATGGACTGCTTGGTTAGAATAAGATTCAGGGCCCTTCATCCAATGGAGTCCTAAACTGACCCACTAACGCTGCAGGCCTGTGAAAACAAGTGTGAAGGGGGATGATGAGCTGGAAGTTTTACCACTTACATGGTAGGTGATAATTATTTTCGTATTTAAATCTTGTTGCATTCATCTCCCTAGTAACTGATGACACAGGGAAGACAGGGAAACTAGAAACGCGGGTTTTACCCTCTTTCTGAGGAAAGATCTGTAGTCAAATCCCTGTTCTGTCACGTGCTTAACCCCCCAGCTAATTTTCTCATTGGCAAATGAAAATAATACAAATACATGTCTTGGAGGGATATTCCAAGGATTCAGTAAGATAAATCGGGTAAAACGCCTAGCACATTGCCTGGCATATAATATGTTCTCGGTAAATATTAGTGTTTAGCTATTTTTCGTTAACAAGCTCCTATAATCTTAGTCCGTTTCAGTGACCATTTCTTGCGTATGGAATACATGAAGTATTCTGTGCTGTGTACAGAGAGGAATACGGAAATAAGTTGGAGACGATTCCTTCCTCTACAGAGTAAAGAAGTAAGCTTCTTGAGATATAAGACTGAGTTTTTGTTGTGGCAACAAAATACCTGAATATATTTCATTTACAAATTAAACGTGTAATAATGATCTGGCAAAGATAAACCATCTGTATGATTCAGAGTGGGATAAGAGTGGGTAGGGGAGAATTATTCCTATTTGAATAAAATAGAAACCTTTCTTTAGAAATATTCCTTTATTACCCCCCTCTACCCTTTCCGTCATCATAAACAAACATATTCCTTAACTTGTGTCCTTAAGACATGATATATAAAAATGGTGCTCTGTCTGTATTAGCTGATGCTGTTCATGGGGTTAAAAACATTCTCCTGGCTTTTGGCACCTAATACTACATTTCATAAAAAGCGTTGCTTAAATCTTTCATAACAGGCAAGTCCGTTTTCCCATCAAGAGCAATGTTCGTTTTAGTTCAGTGCCTTTCTTTTGTGTCCTGTTTGGAAAACCGCACTCTCGGTCTGCATTTGGTCAGACCTTTCAGAGCAGAAGAATTGAAAAAGGACAGCAGTCCAGGGTTTGCAGACCAAAAATCTTCTTGGCAAAGGAGTTGCTGGAGACTGTGGCATAGAAGCTGCAGAGAAAGTACCTTTATGATTGATTTCCATTCAAGTCAGACTGACTGCAGTGTGGTCATTTTTCTAACCCATAACTGCTCACACTGCAGCAGTCTGCTATCTGCAGGGTGTCTGAATTATAGCAGTCCATGTCCGTGTTCCCTCTTACGCAAATTACTTACACTGGTTTCTTTTCCATGCAAATTCATCAGTTTTACAGCCTCTTCCACCACAGTCAGGAAACTCTGGCAGAGAGCACAAATTGATACAATGAGTTAATTTTACTGTACTTATTATTATTTTTTTCATTCCAAAAGCCCTCTCTCATAGGCAGTGTTCAGGAAGCATATTATGGTCAAAGGAAGATAACAAAGAGGTTGAATTTTCTTGCCATAAATTATTTTCTAAGTTAATTCCCTTTAACGATGATTCCAGATTGGCTTGAGTTTTCATAGCACTGTGCGTTTTACAACTGTGCCTTTGATAGAAAGAAGAACAAGTATTTTCCCATGTTCATTTCTTCTGTGCCAGTGACGTGGACTTTCTTACCAGATCTTTGCCATTAGAATGCAAAACAACACTAAGTTGTACTGGCCCCGGAGAACCGTATGCTAGTGTCAGATTTTTTGTTTTCCCCAGGCTCCAAGTACAAGTTTCCAAAGTCTCTGTGTGTGTTTTAGATCATGTAATCTGAAGAAAAATATATCCCAATATTTTTTACAACTATTTAATATGCTGCACATTGAGTGCTAAACCCTGATAGTCCTTTTGGGGGGTATCTATTGCCATGAGTCTATCTTCTTTCGCACCCATGCCGTTTAGAGGAAGAGAAACTCTGATGGTTGGTCTGTAAAAGGCAACCCTCACGAGGGCAGGGGCTTTTGTATATCTTGTCCGCTGATGTGCTGCATGTTCTGGGGACAACTCCTGGCACAGCGAAAGTGCTGCACAACTCTTCGATGAATCCCATTGTGTGCAGCCCTTCAGAGGAAGCATGCCATTAATCAGAGGTTGGACACAGTAGTCACTCAGTTACTGTGTCCTGTGGACTCTTATTGAACAAGTGACAAACTTGGTGCACTGTCATCTCCCAGCTAGGGTAATTGGAAAGTTTGGATAGAATTTTTTTCCACCATGCACCCTTCCCAACAGTGCAAGCTTGAGCAGATTGTCTCTGGTGGATGGCAGAAGTTCAATAACCACAGTCTTATCCAACTACTAATGTGTACAGAGAAGCAGGTCATTAAGAGGGTTGGCTACTAAAGCAACCCCTTTCCTCCAATGGCCCGCATTACTATAATGATTCCTTAATAGCAAACCATTTATTAAGAAATGACACAAAGATTATATTGAAATCATGACAAGAACAAGGGGCATGGGAGATGAATGACTTCAAAATAACATCTGAAGAGACATTTTCCAAAAGTTAACCTTTTGAGAAAAGCTCCTCCCCAGTGGAATAAAATACTTCAGGTTAGAGTAATTGCAGTACTACTTAAGAAATGAGGAGCCTGTCTTCACAACTCATGTTTATTTATAGATTTATAAGTTTCATTTTGCATTGTTTAAAGTTTGGGGGGAGGCAAACGGGGAAGGTAATTATTTACTTTCTTTCATGCAAAGCATATTTATTGGTATCCACTGTGTACACAAAAACTGTGGCTAGCTGTTTAGGAACACAAAAGAAACTCCAGGATCGGCAGAATGAAAGGCCGTGCTGTGTGACCTCCGACTCCCTGACCTGGGAAAGTTATTTAACCTCTTCTGCCTCAGTACTTTTCTGGTTGTGTTGTAAGGATTAAATGGGATGATGTGCTTAAAGCTCTTATTCTAGCATCTGGGCCGTAATCGATGCTTAATGCATTGTGATTGGTGCTAGTGGTAACAGTGACGGGTGGTGGTTTTTCTTTTTTATCATAATCACTATTAGAATTATGGGGCCCAAAGAGTTTCAGTGGCTTAACTAAAGTTACCCAGGTGATTTCTGGCAGGACAGGAACTTGAGACATCCTCTTCCAGTCCCAGACTAGCACTTCTTTTTTTTTCACTTTAGGGCGCGTGCGCTCGCCAGTCAGACAGAGACAGACATAGAGACAGAAAGCGAGAAATCACCCCCCAGGGGGGATGGTCACGCCGCAATCCCTTCTCCTCCATTCTCCTCTCGGGATCTTGGGCATGCACGCACACACGCCCGGCGTAAGTTTTAAGCCACGTGTCCGGGACGTGAACCGCGGTCGACTACGTGGGAGTCCAGCGACATAGCCATTACGCTAACTGCTGGTTCCCAGACTAGCACTTCTTTATGCCCTGTGATAACTTTCTTTGTAGCCTTCAACATGCAACTCAGCATAGGTGGGGAGAAAATGTTACCTGTAAGACAGTATCAGAACAAAATCAGATTTCACCATATAGGAATGGAGAGGAATTGCAGTGGTTGGTCCCTTCCTTCATTATCATCCCCCATTTGATGGGCAGTGGCTATATAATCTCTGTAACACACCAGACCCCGTTAGTCTGTAGCCTCAGAAGCCCAGCATGATATCCTAGACAGGCCAGAATCCCAGTGATATTGGACAAGCCATTTAAGCCTTGACAAATTTTATTCCTGAATTCGGGAGAAAAAAAATGACTTATTTATGTCTTTTCATAGTGCACAGTTGGACACAGGTCTTATATTGTCCTAGAAAAGATGTCAGATAGCCACTGTAAAAACTCTTTTTTTGTGGGGATGGCAGGTGGTGTGGTGGTTAGGTGCTGGACTCTCACATGGCCAACCATGGTTTGAGTCCTGGGACCTGGCAGCTTATTTTCTCTCCAGACCCACTTCTCTCTTAGTCTCTTTCTGATCAAATTTTAAAAATCATCATAATAAATAATTTAAAAAATTCTATTTTCTTTCTTGACAGCATATTTTAGGGCCTCTACTTTCTCTTGCCAGGACTCTTCGTTCCACCTTCTGATGGATTTCCCCACCTCCAGAACCTCAGTTCTGTTTTATAACTCTTTGTACTGGTGCTGTTTGAGTATTTCTTAGATTCAATAATTTTCTAATCATTTTCCTATACTTAGAAATGGTCATAGATCCCACAGATCATTCACCTTACTTCCTGTCTCCAAATTTACACACATGCTTTGTTGTTTGCCTAGAAAGTCTGTCTGGTCTCTTCTTCTAGCTCTTTGTGAACCATCCTTGAAAGCTCAGCTGAAGTGCCAGCTCTTCCTGGAATCAAGCTTTTCTGATCTCCCAAGCCAGTGGGATCTATTACTCCTTTGAACTTGCCTAGCACATTCTTAGCATTTTTCCTATGAGATTTAATACATTCAGCATTGCATTAGGTACCCGAGTATTACTGTACTATTCCAATTAGCTTGTAAACCCTCAGGGACAGAGACATTATATACCATTTATATCTCAAGTTTGAGGCAAATCGTGTATATGAGAATCAATGTGATGTCACAGAAAAAGCACACGTTTTAGGGTCAGACATCCTTATTTTATTTTTTTTAGATTTTATTTTTGTTAATAGGTGCATGTACTCACCAGCGAGAGACAGAGAAACACATGGGGTAGGGGAGAGGGAGGGAGAGGGAGGGAGAGGGGGGGTCAACTCCCAGGGGGGATGGCTACACTGTAATTTCTTCTCTTCCAGTCTCCTAAGGATTTTGGGCATGCATGCACAAGTGCCCAGTGTGATTTTTCAGACCTCCCAGCCCAGGATTCTTACTATGCAGTCAGTCATGTGGGATCCAGTGGCTCAACTTCCACATCACCTGCTAGGTCCAGACATCCTTAAATTTTAACCCTGACTCTTTTTTGCCACTCTGTAATTGAGGGCAAATTATTTAATCTCATCTAAAGGTTTAGCTCTCATCTGGAAACTATACTTTCCTAATAAAGTTGTTTTGGGGATTAGGTACAGTAAATAGAGTGTTTATCAAAACATGGCTTCACAGGCACTCAGAAAAACCTGCCTGAAGTTCACCTCTTAAGTCTTCATTAGTTAGCTGTCAGAAGCTCTTCCTGGTCTCCAGATGAGAGGATAGAGAATACCTCTGATCTTTGACAGGCACCCACACCTGAGGGGCTTCCTTTTTGCCCGTAACAGTGTCTCTCAGTCAGAATCTATCCCAGTAAGCTGCCCTTCTGGTGTTACATACAGACAGTAGCAGGGGGATATTTCCTTATGAGACTTTTGGAGAAAGCAGATTTGGGTCTGTGCATTACTATTGGGCTGTCAGAAAAGTCATGCAAAAATGTGTCATAACTTTTCTGACAACCCAATAGGTTTATTTAACCAGATTGTGAAACACATTATCATTTTTTTAATTGCCAGAGAACACATATGCTCACCAGAGGTGGGGGCCAGGGGGAGAAAGCACCCCCTCAACAGGCTGTGGTTGCATCACAATTCCTTCTCCTCCATTTCTCCGTCCTGGAAGGATTTGGGGCACACACGCACACATACCTGGCATGTTTTTCAAGTTGCCAGGGCCAGGATTCGAACAGTAGTTGGTCGTGTGAGATCTGTCTCCCTTAACCACTAGACTGTGGGGCCAGCCCCCAATATCATTATAGATACTTAGTGATGTTTTAAAATTCAAGACACACATAAACCAGTTTACCAACCTCTAATGTTACTCACCAGAAGTCCAATAGACACTTTAGGAAGCATCTCAGGCTGCCAGGCCACCTCCTGCCCGTTGCTCCATCACAGTTAACAGTGTACTAAGTGATGCATAGCTTGGAAACATATGGCAAGTTAACCAACATGTACAGACCTCTCTGAGACGTGGGCTCACCATACTAACACACACAGTTTTCTTCCTTCACCTATTCTGGCTCCCATGACATTTTTAATAAGAATAATCAAAGGAAATAATAAAACTTTTTTTTCCCAGTCTAGATAAGCGATATATAAAATGTTAAATATACAAGCAGTTGGATGCTCACCAGGAAGCTGAGTCTCAGCCCTCTCTCTAAGTGCAGATCAAGCCCCCTCACTCACATCTTTTGCTACCTTTTTCTCCTGCCAAAAGCAAGGGAGTGAGGACCTTGTGCTCAGGAATGGAGACCACCCAGTGAGGCCTCAGCTCCATTCTGAAATGAGTGGAGAACATCTAGTGATAGACCCAGACCTTTGACACTGATGAGCCTATCACTCCTCATTAGAAAATGAGAGGTGAACATCTCTAAGCTCCAAGAGGGCAAACAACATTAATAAGCAGCTCTTACATGCCAGGTGCTTAGACAGAGCGTGAGTGAGCTGGACCCATGTTTTAGTAAGCTTGCCCTCCCATTGCCTATTTTATACATGATATAGGGTGAAATAAAAGGAGACATGATGCAAATAAAATGAGAAGCAAATTAGGGAATGACTAGCCTAATTATTGATTAGAACTTTGTTTACATTAATTGTAGAACCTAAGCATTTGTGTTTGAACTAAAGGCCCTGCCTCCATTAGAATGTTACACTGAGAATGTTCAGATTTCCAAAAATATATGTAACTGTCAAAACTTTCCTTTTCTTTGCAGTGACTCTTTCATATAATGACAGTCATGATTTGACCATGCTGTTAAACAACTAAGTATTTACTCTTAGAACCGTGTTTCCTCCTACCCGTCACATTTCGTTGGATCCATAGTTCCGTTACAGCACCATGGTTCATCCCGTTTCCCAAGCAATAATCCTGAAAATATCTCATACTCCCTTTTTTCTGTTATTACCACAGTCAAGGGGTCAGTGTATTTTCTAGATTCTAACTCCTGAATAATTGATATTAGGCTCCTTCTTGTCATCTTTTAAGTTTGGACCCCAGTGGCATTTTTTATTTTATAGATTACATTCCTCATCTCCCACCCCCATTTCCACCCCCACGCCTGATCTCATGACAGAGTTATCTTTCCAGGTTACACATGCAGATTTGAAGATAGTACTCTCCTACTTTGCTGGCTCCTGTTTGACTAGAGAATGAATAGACCTCCATGCAGTAACCAGTTCCATTTGACCAATGCATATTGACTGCCTCCTGGTGTCAGGGATTATGTTAGATGCCGGTAATATAACCTTAGCAATCTCCAGTTGTAGTGCAGTGTGACAAATGCTTGAATAGTTCATACACTTGGGAATCTGCTGGGTTTAAATTCATGTTCCTTAAAGAAACCTACCAGGTCTGTCTTTCATGACCTGACCTTACCATCCCTTCTTTCCCCCATATATTGTATGCTATGTCATCCCAAACTGTCAGAAGTTTGGGAAACATTTTGTGTTTTCTTACATTTCATGCTGCTTCCTGTCCCTGGAAACCCTCCCCCCCCCCTCAGTTGCATAATTCTTAATTGTCCTTTTTACGTTCTTCCCAGGCATCACATTTCCTGAGGCCTTTGTCTGCTCCCTTGAACCTCTTATCTCCATGATGGGTTAGATACCCACTTCTACGAGGGAATACCAATTTAGGGAAAACTCTATCAAAGAAATTCTCAAATTTGCTCAAATTAATCTATCAGATTTTCTCTGTAGAGCTGTGGAAGGATAGGGAGGTCTTTCAGGTGAGTGCCCTCTTCACCCAAGTCAGTTTCTGTCCATCTCAAGTTCTCCATAATCATTCATTAAATGAGTGATGTTGCCTTTTTTAAAAAAATAAGTATTTACATAATTTTATTTATTATTATTTTTAAATTTACATGTGGTGCCATGTGTGCTCACCACAGAGAGACCATGAGAAAGGGAAAGTGAGAAAGCAAGCCACTGGGTCTGGGACTCAAACCATGGTTGGCCATGTGGGAGTCCATGGCCTTAATCACCATGCCACCTGTTGGTTCTCAAATGAGTGATGTTTCTAATCATCCTCTCTCCTGATGGATATTAACCTGTATTTACTGTATTTATATACCCACGTACATGGTGTTCACTCTCAAATCAGTGCCTCTACCCAGTAATACATACATCTGTTTTTCCTGTTTTAGCATATTTCAGAAAAGAGATTATTTGCACCAATATAATCATGCCACCAATTTTACACAAAGTCGTTCTATAAGATTGGTAGTTGGAATTGATTTATTCAAAATAAGAATAATTTATTATTAACTACTGTAAACAGGCATGTAGAAGCTCATGGACATGAAAGGTACAGGGAATCACGTCTCACATGAGGTTCAGCTCTGAAAATCACCTATAATCCAAATGAAGTCAGAGGTCGACCAGTTCTTCTCTGAAGGATCAGATAACCAATGTTTTTAGTGGTGAGCCATATGAGCTCTGCTGCAGCTACGAGTTTCTGTTGTAGTGTGGGGGCTGTCACAGATTGTAAGTGAATAGGTATGCACGTGTCTTAGTAAAGTCACTTACAGAGCCTGTGGCTCAGGGCGTAGTTGAGGACCCTGCCTTGAATCCAAGGTGGGACAGATATGAAGGTAAAGATGTATGGTGTTGAGGTGATTCAGAGTTAGGAGAAGGACACATTTTACACTGCAAGAAATAGAGAACAAGTAGCCTGGAAAGATAACTTTGCTCTCATCAAAGTTCGTCATAGAATTCCAAAATACAAATGAGTAGAAGCTAGAGGATCAGACATATTTAGAAAAGCCTAGGAGATTTTTTGGCTTGTCATGTAAGAAAAGTTTAAGATCAAAACCTGGAGAGGTGTTTTTATACAAGCACCCAGGAATGTCCCAACCTTGGGGACCATTTACTATCACGAAAAGAGAAAAGATGAAAGGTAGGCTAGAAAAAAAATGTTTCTGGTGAAGACTATTTTTATTGTCAACATTCCTTTGAAGTCAGAGTTGGTTGCTGATTATTTTGGATAAGTTTAACATACAAATGCAAAAAGAAAATGGGTTCAATGCAACGTCGAAATATTTTCTTACTGATCTTTTATTTACAGAACTTAACTGATGCTTTTTTTCCCCTTAATTCTAGCACCAATAGCTGCAGGAACTGGCCCAAACTTTTCTCTCTCAGATTTGGAAAGTTCTTCATACTACAGCATGAGTCCAGGAGCAATGAGGAGGTCTTTACCCAGCACATCCTCTACAAGGTAATTTGATTAGAGGCTCATGAAGTGGTTATGCTGATAGTTGTACCTCTTGATTTTTAACTCTCTACACCTCTTAGGCATCAGCAATATGTACAGAACAATAGAAAATACTGGGGCCAGCAGGTGGCATGGTGGCTAAGGTGTTGGATTCTATGGCTGACCACAGTTCAAGTCCTAGACCCAGCGGCTTCAAAATCATGCCGGGCATGTGTGCGTGCATGCCTAAAATACCCAGAGGAGAGTGAAGGAGAAGGCATTGTGGTGTGGTCATCCTCCCTGGGGGGTGATTTCTCACTTTCTCTCTCTCTCTCTCTCTTTCTCTCTCTCTCTGTCTAGTCTACACATTCTATAGCAGAAACCAAAACAATAAATAAAATAAAATAAAATAAAATAAAATAAAATAAAATAAAATAAAAAGAAGTGGGTTTAGTTGCAACAGACTTTCAGTCTCAACAGACTTTTCAGGGGAGATAAAGCAAATGTTTCAGGAAAAAAGTAGACACACACACACACACACATAACAGACACACATCAGACAGTAAAAAACAGTGAACTAAACTGTGTGTCATAGGTTAAAAACAGTTAAAGAAATCTTTTCCCCAAAAGAGTGACTGTGCTCAGCAATCAGTGTTGGTTAGGGCTGGTAAGATGGAAAGGAAAAGAAATGGAATTCTGAGTGGGGTGAAAACATGTGCAAAGGCACAGAGGAAGGATGGGTGATGTACAGAGCATGTTCTCAGGAAATGAAGGACACAGCTTGACTACAGAAAAGGGTGTGTGTTTTGGCTTGTTTGGCAGGAAGTGGACGCTAGTGACACCAGCCCCAGTCCCCATGCCCACAGCAGACCCTGAAGCTCAGTCCCAGTTCTTTTTTCTACTGAGCCCTTAAGATCTCAAAACCTAGTCTATTGGAGTTGCCCTAAATGATGAAACCTATTTGAGAAACGAAGAATGCAGTTAGCGATGAGGGTGGGACCAGACCATTGACCCCATTTCACCAGGAGACCTTAAAAAAAAGGTAAAACTGCGAGAATACAACAAAAATAACAATTCCAGGGTTCTTGATCCCCAGAAGGTCACAAAGCCAAAATCAAAATGAAGCATTTTGTAAGATCCTGTTGTCTCTAGATAACCTGGACCAGAGGGAAAGGGATTAGGCATTAAACCCACAGTATTCTTTTACAAATTGGCTTTAGCACTGGACTGTGACAACAAAGAAAAGAACAGTGCAGAACAATCTTTAATGTTTGTGTACTTTGCAGAAAAACCTTTGACAAAGCTATATTCCTCCTAAAACAAGTGTGGAGTTTTATGATTTAAAACAATGGCTGGATTAGAGAAAATGTTCTCGGCAGAAGCTCATCTTTACCTGGCCTTTATATATTTTAAACATCACTACTGACAAAAACAAAAACCAAAAACAATCCATTTCATCGTTACTAATACCTTCAAGACAGTTAAAGAAACAGTTATCCCCTAAATATTAACACTAAATACTACCACCGTCTTTCATGTGTTTTAAATATTCCCCCTTACTGCACTGTAGTGTCAGCTCTTCAGGAGAAGAAAAAGTGTCAACTCCAAAGTACAGTTATAATGGAAAAAAGAGATTGGGAACACATTCGCATGTTAATACATTTTGAGGATTTGGGATGTTTGCTGACGCCAGAGACCCTGTGCGGAACTGCACTCAGTCAACATGAAAAAGCTTTGCAAATACTTGTGCGCAGTGATTAATGTAACAGTTGATGGGCGGTTTGTTTTTCATACGTGGGCTGCACATGAGCCACGGACATCCCAAACAGGAGGTGAGGGTGTCTTTTGCACACTTCTCTAGCTATGACTTACTATCTTTTGTTTTGACTCTCTGAAAGGAAAGCTGATTATTAATGTTATTTGAAAAGCTAGTGTCATTCTCATATTCTGTAAATAACTAACCCCGATAAGGAGCTAATTATAAACAGTATCGGCAGTTAATAGCTCAGTAATATGTTTGTTTTACTCTCATTAGGCTCTTCTTAGAATAATTTAAAAAACAATTCTTTAAATACATAGACCTAGCATAATTATCTGTGTGCAGGTTAGAACTGTGCCCAGAAGACTCTCCCAGATTTACATATAGAAAAGTGCATCAGTCAATCAATATTTGTTCACGCAGGGCTGATATCAATGTGTTCTTTAGTGCTGTGTGGCAGACACAGTCGTGGGTGACTTCCGTCCCTGATTTTACAACACTGACTGTTGCCATTTAAAAAGCGGAGCTACATGAAGCTCAGAGAAGTTAAGTAACATCCCAAAAATCACAGCCCTAGAAATAGCAGTCCACATTCGAACTCGGGTCTCTTGGAATTTACAAAAGCCTGCTCTTTCTTTCTTTCTTTCTTTCTTTTTTTTTTGGAGAGGTTTTCACTATAGGGCACGTGCGCTCACCAGACAGACAGAGAGAGACATAGAAACAGAAAGCGAGAAATCAAGCCCCCCCTAGGGGGGATGGTCACGCCGCAATCACTTCTCCTCCATTCTCCTCTCGGGATCTTGGGCACGCACGCACACACGCCCGGCGTGTTTTAAGCCACTGGGTCCAGGACGCGAACCGCAGTCGACTACGTGGGAGTCCAGTGACATAGCCGTTATGCTAACTGCTGGTTCCCAAAAGCCTGCTCTTTCTACGCTGAATCTTCATAGACACGAGACCGACTCTCTTAGTAAGAAACAAGAGAATATGAGGCCCTAACAAAGGAGCATGTAGCCTCTCTACTTTAGTGACACTTAGTGTTTATTATCTAGAATTGTGATTGCCATCTTTGAGGTATGTGTGTATGCTGTCCCCTTCTGGATTGCAAGTCCCTTAAATGACAGCATCTAACTCTTCCAATTCAGCAATGAGTGTTAGTATGCATCAAGATATTAGCCTCGTAAGTATGGATAGAAGGTCAAATAAGAGAAGCTTTACAATCTAGTGGCAGAGACTGAAAAGTAAATGGGAATTTTCAGTTCAGTGTCCTGTGAATACTCAGTAAAGAGGCATTTTGCATCTTATAGATACTAAGAAAGGCTTCTAGATCTTACATGTAGGGATTAAGAATTTGGAATGAAGGAAATCCTGTTACCTCAAATTTTAGGTAGAATTTCTAGGAATTTAAGAACAACTTCTATAAGAAGAGGTAGGGCATTACTCCTTAGGAGAATATTTAGTCTCCCTTTTATGCTCTGGTTTTACTGGTACCTTACTGTTTTCCTCAAGTGTTTCTGGGAGGGTAGAATCAGTGGGTTAGAATGTCAAAAGGGAGACACACAAAACAGTGACTGATTTTCTAAGAAGAAATTAAATAAAAGAAGAACTGGTTGGCATTAACTATCGGGTCTGGACCTCTTCAGGGTACACAGCTCCTGGAATCATAGATCAGTACAAAAACTGGTGTTAAATACATTTTCTTTTTAATTGCGAAAACTGCATCAAGATAAAACAGCTGTCCAGTTTCTGAAGGCAGTAAACTTTCTTGGCAACCTTCTACCTGACTTTCCTGGTATTTCTCACATTTTTCTCTCCTGAACTTTTTCTCTTCTCCATCCTGCACCTCCACCCTCCAGACATTTATCTTCTGTCAACTCTCTTATCTCGCTTTCCAACTAAGGCACCAGCTCCTAACCACAGAATCTTTCACCTTTGGAATTTAATACCTGCGTTCTACATTTACATGTTATTAAGGGGCATCAAGGAAATCAAAAGCTTTAAAAATGCAGGAAAATATTAATAATGGGAAAGTGATGGACAGTGGAATTGGCCTTTTGGATCCAATCTCACTGAATCACGTTACTTGAGTGGACCTTATGTACTCTTAAGGCTGTTTCTAAGTTAATAGCCACATTCAGAAGGGTTTGAGCATTTGCTATTAGCCAGATGCTGTTAGATACTAGAGAGTAAAAAAGGCCAAATAGTCATAATAATCATTTTCTCTGCAGATCTCAGAGCCCCAGTGGGACATATAGGTCTTACCTTTGATTTGCCATGGTATTTAAGGAAAATATTTATTATTTTCTATTTATATTCTTCCTGCTTCTGAAATGATTTCAAATAACTTTCAATTTTAAAACCCAACAGGTAATATCGAATCATAGAAAAAGAGGCCCCAAACCATATGAAAAGATAGGAGGAGATTGTTTTGTCAGGAGTCTGAGCCAAGAGTTTTGCCTTAAATTTAGCCCTGAGCTTCCTAGTTGCCAAGACAAGAAGGGAAAGCAATGGGTTATAAAACTTGCATTTCCAGAAAACACTTATTTGAAGAGACAATTTTGTTTTGGCTATGTACTAGAAGGAATTTGTGTGTGTGTGTGTGTGTATACCCTCTTGCAAAGGACTTCCATTAGATGCAATTTTACATAAAATATAGAAAAGTTCTTCAAGTGCTATTTTTCATCAAACTTCAATGAAAGCGAAGCAAAGAACATTAAATAAGCTATTAAAGGCATTTCCTTTGGGTACTAAGCTAGCATGGTACTGTTATGTTGCTTTCCTGTGGTCTGGCTTTAATAAGAAAAGAACTTAACGGCTGAGAATAGGGAATGCCAACATTAATCATTAGAATTTCTTGCCTTGAATTGGGCCCTCCACATTTTTTTATTTGGATTGCTGCATTCGCTTAACTCTCTTCTTGCCTCCAGACTCTCTCTTCTTTTTCCTTTGCCTTCCTAAATCCCTCATCCGCACAATCACTAGCGTAACCTTTCTAAAATCCGACTCTGATGTCACTCCCTTTTAGACCATCTCAGGAAGTCTTCATTGCTGATAGGATAAAGCCCAGAGGTATAATAGCTTTTGTAACCTCCACCCTCTTCTTTCCCTGGGCCCCTCCTAACTACAGCCATCCTCAACAGCTGGTAATTCTCCGAGTACATCACACTTTACACAAGATGTTGCTTCTGCCTGAGATGCACCTCCCTCCTGGGGGTGATGCTCAAAATACCTGATAACCTGGGTGACATGAGCATACCACGGAACAGATGCCGCTCCGCTGCAGTGCTTGGGCAAGGCCTGGGAATGTCTGTGCCGTGTCAGACATTAACCCTTTCATCTGCGAATCACGAGCATCTCCTGGGGCAAAGGAGGAGAGGCGAGGTGAAAAGAAACTTACGGAGCTTGGGACAATGACAGTTTGCAATTGGTAAAGAAGCATTTCAACTTTTTGTCTTTGTATAGGTTTTTGCCATCACGTTCGTGCACATGCCTGAGAGAGACAGAGAGAGGGAAAGGAGAAACTACACCCCAAGGGGCATGGCCATTGAGGCAATCCCTTCGCTATTCTCCTCTCAAGATTTTGGGCATACACGATACACATGCATGAGCCCAGTGTGATTTTCTTTTTCTTTTTTTTTTTTTTTTTTTCTCTAGGGCATGTTTTTGCTATAGGGCATGTGCGCTCGCCAGAAAGACAGATAGAGACAGAGAGATAGAAAGTGAGAAATCACCCCCCAGGGGGGATGGCCACGCCACAATCCCCTCTCCTCCATTCTCCTCTGGGGATCTTGGGCACACATGCACACGCACGCAGTGTGAGTTTAAGCCACCAGGTCCGGGACTCGAACCGCGGTCGACTACATGATAGTTCAGCAACATAGCCATTACGCTAACTACTGGTCCTCCAGTGTGATTTTCAAACCAAAAGGATTCAAACGTGGTCAGCCATATGGGGAGTCCAACACTTTAATCACCATGCTACCTGCTGGCCCCTCGTTTCAATATTTTGAACACAAAACTGACTACCCCAGTGGTGCATCAGCTGAGTCATGGCCTACCTCTGCCCTTTACTTTATTCTCCTCTGTCTTCCTGAGACTTTTAAAGACTCAGAAGCTGTCTCTCTGGGAAGCCTCTCCTGACCACCGGTGTATCACTCTTTGCTTCCTCTGTCATGTGGCCACTCTATCCTGTGTATGGTTCCATCACCACACCCGTACTTCTCATTTGCACAGTGGTTTGCCTGTCTGTCTTCATCTGTGGAGACTGGGCCCTGTCCAGCTCATCCCTCTATCCCAGCACTTAGCACAGCACTTGCATACAGTGTTGGATGAATGAAAATAAGGGGGAAATCCCACACCCTCACACATGAGGAAAAGATGTACCAAAAGCATTCCCACTAGGTAGGAACACTGTATATCCTGTTCATATATATGGGTGAATTCTCCATGAAGACTAGAACCAGAAATAGCAGCTAGTAGCATTGTATTCCTTTTTCATTCCTGGAGCTTCCCATTGGGAGAAAAATTCAGTCCTTCAACTGGAGGAAATGAAATATATCCTGGAAGCTTCTTAACCATTACTCCAAAAACCGAAACTCCCTACCAGGATGAAATGAAACTTCATTTTGGTCATCTCTGTGGAGAGGAAGGGCCCAATGGTCTTTAGGCATCTCTTTTTCCATGTCCCTCATTATCACGGGCCAATGTGCTCCTTCCTCTCGTTTCTGTCAGCTCTGTTCACTATTCGCTCTCTGGCCTGTAGAGCAGTACCTGGATTACTGTAGCTGTGCAGTAAGTATTTCTGAATGAGTAAATCCAAGGGGAAGATGGCAAAATGTGGAAAAGGAAAAAGCAAACTAAGCTTTTCCTGAAGGATCTCAAGCCCCAGTTGATATCCTTTCTGAGGTGCCAGTAGGATTGTATCGATATCTAGGTGCATGGCTGATGGCTGGCCCAGCCCCGCCTGTGGAGATGGGAAATATGTGGGCTCCATCCTGACACATCCAGGTGGAGACAGGAGCAGCAGCCAGCCACCAGTTCCTCAAAGGAAAAAGGAACAGGATGTGGCAGCAGCAGCCAGCAAGTGACAATAAAATCAAACCCAGATGCTTGGAACAGCACACCCCCAAGATTCTGTCCCACGTGCAGTGACTCATGCTGCACAGGAGCCTAAAGAGTCCCAGAGCTACACCAAGTTGCTCAGTCGCTTCCCTCCTTGGCTTGCTTTCCACCAGAGGTGCCGTGTCCAGGAGAAAGGTGGATGGGATTGTGTATAAACACCTCTGTTTGTCGTTTCAGCTCCACGAAGCGCCTCAAGTCTGTGGAGGATGAAATGGACAGTCCTGGTGAGGAGCCATTTTACACAGGCCAAGGGCGCTCCCCAGGCAGCGGCAGTCAGTCCAGCGGATGGCATGAAGTGGAGCCTGGTAAGCCGTGTGGGGAAGGGGCAGGTACTGAGCTGGGAAGTGGTAAACCAAGCAGTGAGGTCCCACACGAGGCAGGCAGTGAAGAGAGGGCTCAAGGTGGTTGACTTTTCCCAGATGAGCACGTGTGTCTTGTGACCCGACGGCCATTTATAAGGGCGTGGCTGTGTGAAGCAGTGGTTTCGTGGAAGTGTAAGCCTGGTGGCTGATTTTCCACTCTCATGTGTTCTAGTGTTCCCTGTGCTTTTGTTTTCATTTTTACACTTTATTTTTATTTTAAAAGTCTTCTTTATTCAATAAGAGAGCAATCCAAGCTCACTGTAACTTTTTAAAAAATCTTTTTATTTCAATTTCTTTTATACGTTCAATCACATAGGGTGCATGTGCTGGAGGAGGAGGGTGCTGGGAAGAGACAAAGACAGTGGGAGGGAAAATGAGAAACCACCTCCCAGGGGGGATGGCCATGCCACAATCCTTTCTCCTCTATTATCCTCCCTGAATCTTGGGCATGCATGCACATGTGGGTTTCAAGCCACTGGGCCTAGGACTCAAACCACTGTCAGCCATGTAGGAGTCCAGTGATATAACCACTACTCCATCTGCTAGCCCCCCATTTTTACACTATCCTTTGTTTTTGTTTTTGATTTATCTTTTAAAAATCATAATAAAAATCTAATCACTCTTTGGACTGGACTGGTCTGTTAGAAAAAGAGAATGGGTTCCTTGTGCTACCATTTATCCTTGGATTTTTATGAAATGAGGATACTTTGGATTTTTTTCTTCATCATGATTGTCTTTCTATTTGAATCTTTTAAATCTTATTTAAGAAAGTCCTTACAAAACTCATTTCACTTCTTCGAATAGGGATGGTTACTGCCGTTTGAAATGTTTCAACACACGCCTTCCCTCAGTGGACGGCAGCAGGTATTAAACAGAAACAAAGTCTGGAAGGATAAGATCTCTTTGGGCGGTCTCCCGCTAGTCCCGGAAAGTGCAGGGGGTTGGGCGAGCATGTTCCTTGAAGGCCGACCTGCTGCTTCTTCCACTCCCCAAGGTGGGAATCCTGAGACAGAGATGGCAAAGGTCAGTGGAACCTCAACCAAAACAAAACAAAACAAAAAGGCAGCTATCTTTGTGCCTATCCGAAGTAATCTAAGAAAACGTGGTGACTGTTGTCTAACTTCCTGGGTTAGTCTAGACTCTGGAGTGTAAGAGAGGAATGTGAATATTTCGGATAGTAGAAGTCTTTGAAGCCTCTGTCAAATGTCTGACCACCACATGGTGAGAGAGAATCTTCTCCAGTACGACAAGCCACATGGGAGTCAGGGGCGTGGAGTGTGGGACTTGGGATCAGACAGATGGAGTGCAAACCTGGCTTCAGGTTCTGCTGGCCCTGTGATGGTGGGTGAATTACCTAACCTCTCTAAGCCGGTGTCCCCCTTTTTATAATCTGATCCACCAGCCTTTTATCTGACTCCCTTTACTTACACGGAAAACTTTTTCTTTGCCTTGCTTTTACCTAATTCCCTCACTCGACTAGTTCATTTATCCACTCCTTGAACGGTCCTGATTGACAACTTTCTGAGTGAGGTTCTCTTTTTTTTTTTGGAGAGGTTTTTTGCTATAGGGCGCGTGCGCTTGCCAGACAGACAGAGAGAGACATAGAGACAGAAAGCGAAAAATCACCCCCCAGGGGGGATGGTCACGCCGCAATCCCTTCTCCTCCATTCTCCTCTCAGGATCTTAGG
>NW_006159690.1:764429-822642 GCF_000334495.1 Tupaia belangeri chinensis
CGACTACATGGGAGTCCAGTGACATAGCCATTATGCTAACTGCTGGTTCTCTCTGAGTGAGGTTCTATGCCAGGTTCTAGGAACAGGAGGATTGATGGGAAAGTTCTGGCCCTGCTTTTAAGGAATTTGCAGTCGGGGGGCGGGGGGCAGAACCCAACACATGACGTGGGTATAATGGGAAGCACAGAGATGGGGTTTTCTAATTATCACCTACAAAGTACTCAAGGGGTGGAGATTCTTCTACAAAGGTCACACATCAGCTTTACTCCACACTTAGTGCCCATCAGTTCTCCTGCAGTGGCTAAAAAATAAACCCCGGCCTAAGTGAGAATGAAAACGCTGACGACTCATTGCCATTAACTGCACCGTCAGCATGACCTCAGTATAGTACCAATGAAAAGTTTATGTGCTATTAAAAAATTAAAAGATGTAAAACTTCTTTGAACCCTTTTAAAAAGGCTAATTAGAGTCCTAGCCAATTTACCTGCTTCAGTGAAAATCAGCATCAAATACAGAGGTTTGGTCCATTTGTGCTTGAGTGTTGTATTGATACATCTTTATGAATATCGAAGCTGCTTTATTGTGTTGATGTAAATGAAGTTCCTCCTCCATGAGACTGTTTTCTGGGTCCTGAAGGCTTCTTTTGGGTGTATTTCTGGAAGTGAGGATTGGTTGAATATGTACTGCTTTGACCTACTGGCTCTTTTACTCAAAGCAATTCCTATTTCTATCTGCACACTGATTCAAATGATCATAAATTTTAACATCTGAATACCTGTATCCTTTGTGGTCATTAGATAGCTACAGTTAAATGGCTGAATCCTTTTTAAGAGAGGATATATATCTCTCTTTATAGGATTTATCTCTCTTTATAGATACATACGCACATGTTTGATCTTCAGAAAGTTCACGGAAAACGTATTATGAACATCTGCATGGATTTTGATTTTTTTGTTTGCAACAAAATAAATGCGTACATTACTTCTATCTTTCCATAAAATTTTTTCTCTTATTTTTATTATATTTTTCATTTTATTTCATACATTCAATCATTGTACATCACCACATCTTGTGAAAAGTATTTCCCAACATAAATACACTACACACCAATCCTGTTAAAGATATTATCATACACATTATCATCACCAGATAATCCTCCATTTCTGTGTCCCTTACTGTCTTATTCTATGAACTTTTTGAAATCCCAGCATACACACTTTTTAAAAAATAAATATTTTTATTTTATTTAAAGTTTTCTCTTTACTTATTTAAGTAATCCCCCACAATCGTATTCCTGGACTGATTCTCTATTCCCATTTCATTACATTTTTTAAAAAAAATGCAATTTCATGGTATATGTTTGTAGGGGGTGCAGGAGGAACCCCTGGATAAATTTACACTTGGTCATATTCAGCATAGAAAGTCATAATGGAAACAGGGCCTGAGGGGACATTAAAACGCAACTGAAGGATGTCACACATGTTCATGGTGACTTTGGTGTCATTAACTTACACCAGCCATTTTAAATGGATAATTTATGCTGCCAGATGGTCCTTTTTGGGGATTTTCCATCAAGCCCAATCCCCTTTTTGGCACAGAGAACACCTTTATGTTGTTCCCACACTTATCCCGGCCTGCATAGCTTTTCCCCAGGGGTACAGTTAATTGAGTAGGAGGCTTTTAGCGGCTCCCTCATGTAAATTACATTCAGAACTATGTCGGGAGTTATGTGTATCTGAAGGCACTGGCAACCTCTTGGTTGCCTACATTTAGGGTAATTTCTCAGGCAAATACTGAGGATACTTTGTTTATGCCTCAGAGGTGACCCAGGCAGCAAGGCCTGTGCTCACTCCTCCCTCAGAAAGCCTTGCATCTGTTTACCTGCCCTCAAATGCTTTTTTGGGACTCCAGGGCCAAAGAGCGCTGAAGGTTGCCAGAAGAGACAAATTTCTTTGAGCAACAGGAAGACTTTGGAAAGTAAAACAAACCAGACGTGCAGTAAATTACATGGGTTCTTTCAAACGTCTTTTGTAGTATCCTGTTCCCCATTAGTTTATCTCAGCACTTTTAGTGCACAGCTCTTATTATCTGGAAGAGGGGCATAAGAGATTAAAGATGATGTTAGTGTAAAGACATCAGACAAGGCCGGGCCGACTTCTGCTTCTCTGACAATGCCGCGTTTGTTCCCTCCATTTAGTTTCCTTTCCCAGTTATCTCGAAACGGGGCTGGATTCGAAGCTTTGAAGCTAATCATACACCGATGAAATGAGTCCTATGAAATTCTATCAAGCCAAAAAGGCACATACCATCAATTCCTGTGTAACTGTACAAATGAAAAAAAAAAAATGCAGGGAAACTGATCATACAAATAGGAAGGAAACTAACAAGCAGGCACCTGTGTTGGGGTAAACAGGGCGTGTGGTGCTTTCATAAATATGGTGAAAATCCCAGTTACCATGGAGTCCTTCCTCTGTACCAGGTTTCTTTTTCTTTTTCTTTTTTTAAATCTCCTTTAAAAAATGTAAGATATAATGATTCTGCCTCTATAGAGATAAAAACTGGGAATCATAACAGAGTAAGTGACTTGTCCAAGACCATACAGAGAGTAAATCTGTGGGGCCAGAATTCAGGTTTTAAGTCAAATCTGACTTCAGAGTATAAGTTTTGTCTTTTTATCCTCAATAATTTCTTTTACCATAAATGTTTCTACATGCAGTCTATGATCTAATTTCCTGGATTTGTACTTAAGTTAAAAACATAATAAAGAATAAAAAACTCATTAGAAAGACCTGAAAAATCCCCCATTTTCCTTATCCCAAGCACTTGTTTTACAATGTAGGCAAGAGAAACGAACATAAATGAATAGATACACATGGGACAGAATACATAAGGAAAGAGTAGTAACGTCCAATAAAGTGAGATGTCTATTATTCCACCACAAAATCAAATAATCCTCAACATTCAGGTTTTGGCACAAATAATATCTGATATTGGAGGCCTTCGGTGATCTAAGAGGCTGGTGACCCTCCCTCTGTCATCCTGTAACTCATAACCCTTCTTACCTATCTTCGTACGTCTGTCTGCTATTTTTGTCTCCTTTCTCCTTCTAGAATATATAAATCCATGGACTAAGGGACTTGTCTTTTCCACTGCTTACACCTTCAGTATCTAGTACATATTCGATAACTATTGACTGATGGATTAAAGCTATAAAACAGAGAATTGGTGTTCTCTATAAACCTGAAAGCAAAATTTGCTACCAATAATCCTCCTAGAATTACTGTTTAGTGTGTTTTCAATCTGCAGGCTTTTAGTCAGATCCAATGTTATCAAATAGTAAGCAAACAATAGTGAAAGCTCAACCAAGGATCCAGTGACAAGAAGTAGTATATCCAACTTTATTACAAGTATTCTTCAGCTTAAAGAGTGTTCCTTTAAGTGAATCAACCCTTCTTTTTTTCCCCTAAAAAAAAAAAAAAAAAAAAGATAATTTTTTAACATATTCTTTATTTTTTGAGACATTTTTGCTATGGGGCATGTGTACTCCCTGGAGAGACAGAAAGGACAAAATCACCTCTGGGGCGGGGATGGCCATGCTACAATCCCTTCCTGGCCCCCATTTTTTATTGTTTTTTTAAGTTAAGTTTTTATTATAAGCTCTATGTCAAGAATTCCAATAGTGAAGCCTTTGTAGAATGTTTTGTGTGATTTAGATAACCTCCTTGATTTACTTATGTCTGAAATTTTTCAGCTTTCATATCAAATTCTGTCTTACACAAATGTAAGGAACATCCACATGAAACATTTTAGGCTTATGTTAGTCAACTTGTGATCTGAGCACCTGCAATTCAGCATCACCTGAGAGATTATTAGAACTCTCAGAAAATCTCAGCCCCCACCCAGACCAGCAGAATTTTATCAAGCATCCAGGTGGTGCTTATAGATATTCAGATTTGAGTACTGAGTTAAGGAACTCTTTTGTTCTTTGAGGTGGGCTCTCACCACTCAATACTTGTCTGGAAGCCACTTTAAATGTTGTAGTCCCCAGCGTTTTTCCCTTTATTAAGTTAGAATCTTACATAGGTAGAATTCTAACCTATTTTCAAACAGATCAGAGAGTGTACTCTGGGCAACTCCGGGTTCCTGATCCCTAGAAAGAAAATGCTCTTATCGCTCTACCTCATATTCCTCCAGTTTAAAATGGCTGCCTCAGAGAAGAATGGCTGGCCATGTAATCCTTATAACTCAGTCGCTGAATCTGTATTAAGTGCCAACTATATGCAGTGTATTAGGTAGATAGAAAGATGACTCCATCTACTTGGGTTCTTGGAAAATTCATGATTTGTGTGTGTGTGTGTGTTTTTCTATGCAAAATTGCATCATGACTTTTCTGACAACCCAAGGGTTGTAATCTCCAATGGCAAATCATTGAATTTTCTCAAGCATCAATCACACACCGTTAAGAGGGGAACTGTTATCTCTGCCCCATAACTGTCACAAAGTTATGACAACCAAATGAGGGAATGGGTAATGAAGGTCAAAGCAGTTTGTAAAAGTTAATGTTCTCTAATCATGTGTAATATCATCATTAGGGTTATAGAAGTGGACAGACCTTATACCCAGCTGATAGTAGTTGGAAGAAGACAGGGTTAAGTGTTGTAGAAGTCCAATCTGACTGGAGAATGAGGAATGCTTTCCTTTAAAAGGTGGCAGTTAAACTAAGTTTAGACTGGAACTCAAATGAGAAAGTTTACGGACTTGAAAGTGAGGTGATATCGCTTCGGCTTTTCATCATTAGTACACGTAAATGTAATGCTTTCTTTATATATTGGGTCGTTCGAAAAGTCCTGATGCATTTTTACATAGAAAAACAGAAAACGACATCATGACTTTCCTAACGAGCTGATACATTTCTTTCTAACTTGTAACACAGCTCTGTGGCTCTTCTGTGACTTTTCCTCAGGTTCTTTGTGTCCTTATAATTCAGGACTCACACCAAGAGTCCAGTGGGCCTCAGAGATTACTGATTAGCTCTGTTTCCAGCGTTTGAGACCATACCTGTGCTGAGTGCATGCGTATCAGTCAATTTCAGCAGTCCTGTTGCAACGTAGATTTTCTTACTGTGAAAGAACACGAAATTGCAATATTTTTCAGTGAAATTATTGCTGTATTTAAATATAGATATGGGGCAACTTAAATTTTCTCCTATAGAAAAATATTCAAAATTCAAACATACCTTCAATTATTGGGGTTATAAAGCTGTTAGCAAACCATTACATTAACCCAACATGTTGGAAAATTCTAAATGGTTCAGTGGTAGTCCTAAAGTCAAACTTGGTAAGTAGTCATTTTAGTCGTAGTTATTTTCTTAAATACTTTCAGAGATAAACTTCATTCAGACATAAACTTCTACCCAAAGAGTAAGATGTTCTCATTTTTGAAGATCAAAATATGTTAATGGTGTTCCCTCTATTCCTATCACAATCATTAAGAAATGCATTTTAAAAATTGTTGAGGGGCCAGTTCGTGATGTGGGGCTAAGGCACTGGATCTCACATGACTGACTCTGCATTGTGAGTCCTGGACCTAGTGACTTAAACACACGACAGGAGTGGGCCCAAAAGTCTAAGAGGAGACGGGAGGAGAAGGAGTTGTGACATAGCCATACCTTCTGGGAGGGGGGAGGGTGATTTCTCACTTTGCCTCTCTCTGTTTCCCTGGTGAATACATGTGCTCTATGGCAAAAATCTAATTAAAAAAAATATTTAAAGGCTTCTGTCAAAGAATATTTTGGTAAACATCTAGTCAACCAGTAACTTAGGGCATTTAGAACTAGGGTTTAATATCCCACTACCAAGAACACAATTGGATTTTAGAGTGGTGTTAGTCCACTGTCATTGTACATGTCACAGAGTGGGTTCCCTTGAACTCCCAGTGCTGCTGGTCCTAATTTGACTGCCCACAGTTTTTCACCAACTGTAAGAGTGGAGGAAGTTTACTAACTCACACCTGCAGCGGAGACACATAGGAGGCCTGTTCTCCGTGCCAATAAAAAGGCAGCAGACTGGTAACAATAGTGCATTGATCATGGACATTCTGCTGCACTAGCATATATTAAGAAGCGTGATTAAACCACCCCCAGTCTCCTGCTGTAATAGGAATAGTCAGTGTTACAGAACGCTGCCATAGGATCAATGTCTTGGCTCTTCTTCTGCATATATGGAGCAGTGGAAACGCATCATTCTGTGACAACATTCTCTTCCAGGATCTTTTCGTATTGGCACCTGCTCATTAAAGACTGGTGCACCAGGAGGCATTGGTACTGTAGCAGGCAGCCTGTTTTTTAGTGATGCTTCAGTATCAGAGATTTCACTCAAGTAAGGGGTTATGACAGGAAAGCTGTTTTGCAAAATGAACAGACTTACCACCCTTCAAAAATGTCTACCTTCCTCATCAAAGTTATTTTTTGGTAAGTTAATTTATTTACTTCTGGGGTGTAAGGGTATGGGGAAAGAGAAAGGGGGAGAGAGGGAGACAAAAATCCTTAATATGGTCTCACTTCACCATCCCCTGGCCTTTCCTAGTCAACTACGATCATGGGCACACACGCCCACACACCAGGCATGTACAGGTCAGCCCAGAAACCGAAGCCCAATCTTCCTTCCATATGGCTTCCAGCACTGCAGCGTGTCATGCTATGATTGCTACACCAGCACAGCTGAGTCTCAAGGATTTCTTTTTTCTTTCTTTCTTTCTTTCTTTCTTTCTTTCTTTCTTTCTTTCTCTCTTTCTCTCTTTCTCTCTTTCTCTCTTTCTTTCTCTCTTTCTTTTTTAATGCCAGAAAGAGGCCTAAAATAACCTCTCATAACTGGAGTCTAAAAGATTACCTGTTAGAAGAAAAGAACTACTCTTCTTGCATATGTGCACACACATGTGCTGTGTGTTTGTGTGATATTTGAAGCGGTCTTTGAAAAGTCCATTGAAAGTGTGTATTATGAAAAAACAATGCATACATTTCAAAATCTTTCTGCACCCAAAATAAGCAACTTCTTTATTTTTACACAGACTTTTTGAAGGCCCCTCCCATATATATGATAAAGCAGGGTCCAGAAAAATTGCTTTTATTCCTGAAGCCCTTTATAATATGTGGCAATATGGTAGTTGTTCAATCCAGTATTTATGTTTTTAGAGTTCTACTTTTTTTTAATAATTTTAATTTACATTTCATTGTTGTCCATGTTTGAGGGGCACATTATGTTTTCAAAGCATGCAGGCAGTGTGTAATAATCAAATCAAGGCTATGACCATATTCACAGTTCTCAGCAAAGAACACCACATTATGATATGTACCTTCAACTTTTGTTCTACTAATATTTCTTCCTTTTTTAGATTTTATATATATATGTGTATTTAGATTTTATATATATATGTATATTTAGATTATGTGTGTGTATACCTATACACACATATGTATTACACACACACACACACACACACTCTATACACACATATGTATTATATACACACACACACACACATATATATATATATAAAATTGTCAATGTCCTTTTTTCACTCTTTTCTGGGCTGCCATCCTACTGTCCATTTGCCCCATTTACATGCATTTCTGTATGTTTAACACTTTTCCGGAGCCCTTGCCACTCCTCCCCACAATCCAGTATTTGTTGAATAAATAAGTAAATAATAAGAGGGAGATCACACATGTCTCATCTTGTCCTTGGAGTAGGACAAAGTACTCAGGAAGCGAGCTCTATATACATTTGTTGAATGAATGAGTGTAGCTCCACTTACATCAGAGAACCCAGATGCACAATTTTGTGAATACAGAAGCTCCCAGAAAAACAGATGCTGCATTTCAGCTGGTCTTGTCTAAATAAATAAATTACCCAAATCTCCAAATTTTTAATTTCATGTTTGAAAACGAAGCTGTGTAAATATTCTGGAAGGAAAGGAAGAGATGGAGCTCATCCATTAGGTTTTTGTGTGAAATCTTCCTCCCTGTCCTTTTCCTGTCACTATTCTCAGCACAGCCCCAGTGGCGGAGGTAGCTAGCATCTGATTTAGCATGTTGTAAAGAGGAACTTTAAAGCAAGTTTCATTCCAGCCCCAACACTCTTCACACGCTTGCTAGGGAAGGAGACAATAAGAGAGAAATAGAATGTATTATAAAAAGGGAAAAAACACACATTAAGAATTCACAAAAAAAATCTACAGTTCTTATAGTCTACCATGAGCAAGCCTGGGACTTTTAGGAAACTACTTCTCTGAATTTCCATTTCCTCATATGTAAACATTGAGGATAATGAAACAGCCCTGCCTTCCTAACTCAGCTTTAAAAAGACCAAATGAGGTGATAAAAACAAGAGCTACCATTTATTAAGCAACAGCTATGCACGAAGCATGTGCGTGGCATTGTACGTAGCATATTTTTTAATGTATGCAAAGTACACTGAAGCTGTAGGCTTTAAAAGAAATATTGTGTTTTGCTGGTAAATATTTTGAAAACTCTAAAGTGCTATATGAGTTTAAGATACTATGAAATTTCATTGAAAACATATGGTCCACGTCTGCATCTATTATATGCAAAACACTGTGTAAGATGATAGAGGAAAGAAATATAAAAATAAGCAAGGCATTTGCCCTCAAAGAACGTGCAGCCTATGAATGAAGGCTGGATAATGGGTCACACGAGCGTCCAGCAGCCATAACAGAAGATGTAGAGGATAATAAACATCATAGAGGTGAGGGGCTAATTCAGCGACTTGGACCACGATCCTCCACAATCCTGTTGGAAACAGCTGGCACATCAGCCTTTCCGTCATTAAAGAGCAGCAGTGATCGCTGGTCCCTGTTTCCTTCCCTATGCAATGTAAGAGTCTGCTCGTTCTTCATCTCTAAGAAGCTGGTAGCAAGCCAATGTGCTAGGAAGCCCTCAGGAAGTGCATGAGGCGGTGACCTCCTGAGCCAGCAAAAGATATGTCATTCTGCACCGTGGGCCCAAATCTCCCCCTTTTGAAACAGGCAGCTTTTTGATTTGTGGGTAAAGTATTGAGCAGGATTTAAACAAATATTCACTTAGAAGAAACAAAATTATTCTGAATAGAGATTAAATGCACCAAAGAGTAAAATAACCAGAAAGTATAATCAGCAGAAGTGAAACACAAGGAAAAAATACGGATAGACAGACAGACAATAAATCACTTACCTAAGAGGTTACTGTGGTGTTTTCCTGTATCTAATAAAAATTAAATATTTGTAGAACACCAACAGAAGGGAATTTCAACCTCTGATGTAAAAAAGAAAAAAAAAATTACTTGTTTAATGATATTACTTCCTCTATTCTATTCTATTTAACATCATGTAGGTATTTCAGACTCACATAAGATCACAGTTTGATTAACAATAAGACATACTTTGTTCATATTTTGTCCCTGCTGCTGAAACATTAAATATATAAATGTTTCATAAGTAAGTATAATAACCAGTGTTTACTGAACACTTACCATGGGCTGCATATTGTTGTAAACTACATACGTATTATGTAGTCATGCTTTGCTAAAACAATGGGATATGTTCAGAGAAATACATCGCGAGGCGATTTCATTGCTGTGTGAACAACACAAAGAATGCTTACAGAACATAGATGGGATAATCTACCACACACCTAGGCCATATGGTATAGCCCACCACATTCTTACAGGACCATTGTCATATCCATGGTTCATCATTGACTGAGACATTGTTACGCAGTGTGTGACTGTACATGTGTGTTTGCATGTATGTAAACACACAGACGCAGCATGTGTGTGAATATACACACACATATATACACACAGAGAAATGCAGCGGACATGTGTGTGCGTATACATGGATGTACATATATGTGCATTTAATTTGCTGGGGTTTTTTTGAGAGGTTTCTGCTATAGGGCGTGCCAGAAAGACAGAGACAGAAAGTGAGAAATCACCCCCCAGGGGGGATGGCTATGCCACAATCCCTTCTTCCTCATTCTCCTCTCAGGATCTTGGGCACTCACGCACACGTGCCTGGCCTGAGTTTAAGCCACTGGGTCCAGGACTTGAACCGTGCTTGACTACATGGGAGTCCAACAACATAGCCATTATGCCACCTGCCGCCCCCCTATTTATTTAATTTGTAAAATAGTGATGTAGACAGTAATAATACTAATGAGTTGTCAAAAAAGTCATGACTTATTTTCCCTATGCTTTTCCATGCAAAAATGCCTCATGACTCTTCTGACAACCCAGTATTTGCAGACTTATTTTCCTCTCTCATGTGTTTATTTATTTTTCTGCATATTGATGATTCTATTTAAATGTTAAATAATCAAGTATATTACCATAAGTTTACATGGAAATAAAACTCTGTTTTCTGGCCATCAGGGCTTTTAATAAAATAGATTTTTCATACTCTTGAATACGAGGCTTCCGCATAGGTAATGGGGGAGAAGAGGAGAGAGTAGCCCACAGGCCCACACAGATCCCAGGAGCCAGGAGCTTTTCTGCCCGAGCTGTGCAGCAGTTTCTGACGGGCTGTGCACACCTCAATTGCTTTAGCACTCAGCAGAGGATTACAATAATGCTTGTTTATCCAACATCATCCGTCCAAGGATTTCATCTACATCATAAACTCATCAATTAATCAAAGACATAGCACCCATTTCAAGACAATGGGTGAATTACATCCTAGAAGATTGTGAGAAAAGCTCACGTCCACATAGTAGATCAGGGGCCGCTTCCTCCTGGGTCCTTGAACAACGTGCCAAGTACTGAAATGGAGAAGATTCTCTGCAGCATGGATTCACACAGTGTGTCTTTCAGATGGGAGAAAAGTTCAGACATAAAAAAGTCACTTTATGTCAAGGGAATTAAACAAAGTTGAGGCATAAAAAAGTCACTTTATTTCAAAGGAATTAAACAAAGATAGAAAGACTGAATCCATTAAATACAATCCGTTGGCTTGCCTTTGCAAAGTAAAATATCACTGACCCCCTTCCTTCCTTAATGAAAAACCTCTCTGAGACCTTATTACCTTGGTTCTGGACTCTCTGGTCTGTTAGGAGTGAAGAATTCTGTGGTGATCTGGTGCCTTCTGCCATTGTGGAGAGCTGGATTTAGAGACAACTGTGAATGTCCAGTATTCACTCAAATTATACTCCCACCCTTCCATGTTTTAATGTGATCCAGGCACCTTTTTCTTTCTTTTTTTTTTTGAGAGGTTTTTGCTATAGGGTGCATGTGCTCGCCAGAAAGACAGAGAGAGATAGACAGAAAGTGAGAAATTACCCACCCAGGGGGATGGCCACACTGCAGTCCCTTCTCTTCCATCCTCCTCTCAGGATCTTGGTCACGCACGCACAGATGCTCAGTGTGAGTTTAAGCCACCGGGTCCGGGACTCGAACCGTGGTTGACTATGTGGGAGTCCAGCGACGTAACCATTATGCCAACTGCTGGTCCCCCTTATTGCTTTCATTTTGATAAAGCATTCCAGTCGCTCAGGATCTTTCAGTTGGTATGTAATAAGAAATAAAGTTTTCATTTGCATAGCTGGAAATGTGCTAAGTTGCTAGAAACTCAAGGTGTGGTAACCCATCACCCATTTCTAATCTGAACTGTCCTCTGTAGTACCAGGATATTCCGCAATGTTAGCTAGCAACTTTGCTATGAATAGCTTCCAAAATTAATGAATTCTAAGGTATCATGATTACTGATGACTAAATACCAGTCAGAATTTGCCATCTGCCTTTCAGTCATTTCGTGAACCCAACTAGAGAGTTTACCAAAATGATTGTGCAACATTGCCCATATTTTAACACTCCTTAGGGACTTATATAAGCAGCACTTCTTGTTCTAATGTCAAAATACACGTGTAAAGATTAAAAGTAGTATGGGATGCTTAAGAATGCTTTTCAGGGCCAGTTATTCTTTGAAATTTATCACTTCATGGTGCTGACACCTGCTTCTAATTTTAAGCGTTCTTTTTTCCAGTGGGTGATTTTTTTTTTTCCCTTTAGAAATCTTATCCTCAAAGACTTAACTAGTAATTTTTCTCCTTTTGATGTGCTTGATATTTTTATGAGTTTGTCCATCAGCACTGAAGACTTAACATGCATTTAGTTACAAAAAAAAAAAAAATCTGTGAAACACATAGTCATTATATGGGATCACATAAATTTTTTTCCTAACCACACATTGGGAGAATTTTTGTGGAGATATAATTTATTATAAATGTCATTATCTGCCACTTGACCTACTTGATAGTTGTCTTAAATTGACTAAGGCCAGAGATGTAGATAAACTCTCTCTTGTGGGAGTGGCCCAGTAACTTACATCCAATGCCCATATTTGGTTGTGTTTCACGTTCAAGAGCAGGGTTGGTGGCAGTTGTCATTTGAGTTAGTAAGGAAAAGGAAAAAACAAAACAAAACAACAAAGAAAACCCCACCACTACCATAACAACAGAGGAACCTCGTTTTGTCTATCTGGACACATAAAGAAATAGTCTTTTGGTTTGGGAGTAGCCAGTCTAGTTTTAGTGCCCAACATGGTTTGCTCTCTTGTTTTTATCTAGTACAAGGACCCTTTTTCTCACAGGTGCTAGATAAAGTTCATTGCATAAGTAGATAAAGCCGCAAAAGATTGTATATAGCTAGCAACTCTTTCTGATTGGCCTGTGGGGAGTTGTCTGTATAAAATTGGATCCTTATGTTGGGTTCCAAAAAAAGGTGTGAATGTGAAGAAGAAGTGTTAAATCATGACTCCAGAGAAAATGTCGGCCATGAGCAGTTTTTAGTTTCAGTGAAAACCAAACTTGAGGATTTGGACAAATAAGACAAGGAGAAGAAGGGTGAATATTAACTCCAATAGGAAAGCATTACGGTGATCAAGTTGCAACCAACTTGAATAAGACACTCAATGAAGATTGACTGAATGGAACTCATTTACTTAATTGATATGTAAAACTCTGCCAAGCATTTACCCTTAATGTCAGATAAGTAATTTTTAATAAAATATTTCCGAGATTTGAAGACAGTTAAGACAACAGCACGGGTTTTAATAATTGCACTCATAAGTAAACGGATCTATCATTACATTGTCACAAAGAATGACAGTGAGCAGAAACATCCTGCTAATCTCTCTCAGAGAAGTATTTAATATAATTAGACAGACACCATCTCTTCTGTTGAATGGAGCATTAATCATTAGAAGAACAACTTTACACAGAGTACATTTTTCTGATATGTCATTGTTGTTTCAAAAAAGCAGACTTATTTTGTCAGCTACTGTGCTTCAGAAAATGACTTACGTAGTTGTGTCATTTACACAGAACAGTTATTTCCCACTTTATTATTTTTTGTTTCTTTCAATAATAGTGGGGGTCCTACTGCATCCGTGAAGCTGCATGTAAGGTTAATGATTCCTTTTGTTTTGCAAACTATCAGTATAATGAACATACTTGAACCTGACACATTTTTAAGCTTTGAAATGACCTTATAGCTCCTCTATCTAAAATGAAGACACACACCTCTTTTTGAAAGAGGTTTTCGTGTAAGGCATGAACTGGAAATTCTCTACATTAAGTAAGAGCTCAAGAGAGAACTTCTTTCTGTGAAAAATTTCATGTTAAAATAATGAGATATATTGCCCCCTTCCAGCATCCACAGGCACTGCCTTTTAAAAAAGAAAATCCATTTTCTTTTGCTATGTAGCTTCTAGCTTGAACTATGAACTACTGAATAGTTATAAAGTGATACCAGCTCAATTCATCGCACAACTCTATCTGCCTACTTTCCCAGGGACTCAAAGGCCTTTGAAGGCAAAGAATAGGGTTATTGAAGGATGGCAGGCAGATTTCACTAAGTAACAGGTGGAGGTCAAAGTAGTTTATTTGTGGGGATGAACAGAGTGCAGAGATGAAAAATCAAATGCTTTGCCATAATAAGGTTTAGCAAGAAAATGCTGACTCCACTCAGCCTAGATTCTAGCTGACAGAACCTTTTCTAGTGTTTATTACTTGATTTCACAGTTCAAGCAATTTGAAGAGGCTTGAAATTATATTTCTTTTTCCTTTATGAGATGTTTCAATCAGTTTCAAATTTTTACTTTAAGTGGTGGAACTCTGCTTGTATCTCAGGAGAACACTGAGACGGATCGAATCCTGGTGCAGGCTCATACCAAATATGGAACATCGCAGGTTCCCAACTCTTTCCAATTCATTTTCACCAGTAAGACCGTAAACTCTGACTTTTGATCATGTTTTAACTGGCATAAGTGAGCATATTTTAATAAACATTTCAATTTACATCATTGAGGCTAATGTTAGATGCTAAGAAGAGCATGTTAAACTTGGGTTACCTCTAACTTATTGAAGATGGAGAAAAAAAAGGCTTTCAAGGTTTTCTTTTTTTTTTTCTTCATAGAAATCTGTATTTGTACAGTGCAAACCTTTTGCTTTGGAACTTATAAAAGTACTAAGAATGTTAAAATAAAATACAAAAGTAAATCTATCTTCCTACACTATCATACAGCAAGACCAAAAAGTCAGAAGTTATTTGGTGTTATCTAGACCAAAACTGCCCGACAGAACTTTCTACAAGACTGGAAATGTTCTGTATCTGCATTGTCCCATATTGTAACATAGAGATATTGAGCACTTGAACTACGGTCATCCTGAGCAGCTGAGTTTTTAAATGTATTTCATTTAATTCATTTAAATTTAAGTATGCACATGTAGCTAGTAGCTACTATATTGAATAGGGCAGGTATATACCAAACATATATATGATTGAGTTTAAAAAAAAAACTTTTCAGGACACAATACAGTTTGAATTCTCAAGATTTTGTTTGCATTCAGTGATGGGAACAGAAATGACCCTACAAGCATGAAGTACCCAACCCTCTGGCAAAAAAAAAAAAAGAAGAAGAAGAAAGGAAGGGAGGAAGGGAGGGAGAGAAAGAGATAGAGATAGAGAGAGAGAGAGAGAGAGAGAGAGAAGAAAGCAATGGAATGATTTGTGTTTTCACAAATTCCTTGTAAAGACACCAAGACCAAGATCATTGCTTCGCCTCAAATGACATTCATTCTTAACTCTTTGATAAATCTCCTTTGAGGACAAAAAAAAATCCAAACAAATAAACAAAAAACCCACAACTTTTCCAACAGAATGTCTTGTCTAAACAGAATGAATAGGAGAACCAGCAGACCAGCAGTTGGCGTAATGGCTATGTTGCTGGACTCCCATGTAGTAAACTGTGGTTCGAGTCCCTGATCGCACACACACCTGGCTTTAACTCATGCCAGGTGCGTGTGCATCTGTGCCCAAGATCCCAAGAGGAGAATGGAGAAGAAGGGATTGAGGCATGGCCAACCCCCGGGGGAGAGGATGATTTCTTGCTTTCTGTCTCTCTGTCTCTGCCTTTCTGGCGAGCGCACACGCCCTATAGCATCTCAAAAAAAAAAAAAAACAAAAAAAAGAATAAACAGAATGAATAAAACATTATGCTATATTATATTTATTTACATATTATTTATTTATTTATTAAGGTGCCAAAGGGCATATGAGCTTGCCAGAGACAGAGAGGCAAAGAGGGAGAGAAAGAAAAAGCAACCCTACTGGGCCTGGGCAGTAGGGTTCTCCATCCTGTCAGGATTTTTGAGAATCACACATACATGCCCAGCGTGTTTTTCAAGCCAATGGGGCTGAGATTTGAACTGTGGCCGGCCATGTGGAATATGGCTCCCTCAACCACTAACTAGGCTATGAGGCTGGCTCTATCTTTTTATGCAAAGAAAATAATTTGATTTTCTCTGAACTTTCTTCCTTGTCCTCAGTGCCCTCTATGAATATATATGATAGCTGTGTGGAACTAAAACAACCCTTCCCTTAACACATGGTGGGGGATGGTCAGGGGTCAGAGGGGATAGACAGGAAATCTCCATCCCCTCACGCATATATGGAGCATGAAACATAATTTTTCTGTTTCAGTTCTGTCACTGGGGTGTCTGTGTTTATCTTGAAAGGGGAGGAAATCCCTGAAAGAGTCAAGAGACTTTATTGTTGGCCCAGCAGCCAGATTTTATATGACATTTTTCTTGTGTCTATTCTTTACTCTCTCTGGTTGTAAATTTTCACTCAGAAATGAACATTTGGAATACATTAGAAAACTCGTTTCTTTCCCCCTGAATAATCCATATAATTTTAACTACATACTCACATTTGAAAAAAAAAAATTGAAGAAATCACTCGTGTCACCAAGCCTTTTAAATTACCTGAACTTTTTTATGATGTGGTGAATTCTTTTGGGGGTCCTTTTAGCTCATTTTAAATGCTTGCATATAGCGCAAGAAGGATAAACCTCAGAAGCTCTATTAACTTTCATTTTATTCTCTCCATCATAAAAGTGATTTTAAAACGTTTTTATTCACTGAAAGAGGCTAAAAGTCAAAATAGTCTGAATGTTTTACCTTTTTTACTGTTGAGTGTGTTAATCATAATAAATGACATTAGAATGGACCCTAATGGCTTTTATCATTAAGACACAAATCTAAGAAAGGTGCAGCACCCCCTACCTGCTTCCTTGTATCTCAGAGCATGTGTTTATGCCCCCAGCAACAGAACAGTCCTTAATTGGGAAACTCCTCTATTGAATCATAGCCTTTATTTAGCATCGTGGTTAGAAATGATCTAATCATGAGGTGTAGCTAAAACGGTTCTAGAAAAGTCCTATTCTTGCCTGTGGGGGAATTGCTAGAGTGCAGATAGTTCTGCATCTGGATGAGACGTGTCAAGCGTAAATCTTCTGGTGGGAGATGACTTGCAAAATATGGTACTGGTACTCAACTTTCATCCTGAGCTTGGGAAATGTCACTGAAATTTATGCTAACACCATTAGTCTGACAGATACGACTGGGCTATCTGTTCCCCGCACTTAGACTGCAAAACATAGGGGAATCCGAATGCCGGCACGTGAAAAAGAACAGGACAACAGTGGTGAGCATCATCTAGGCTTGAACTATTGTGCAAAGAGAATTGTGGAGGTGTCATTAATAAGCTCAGATGTAAACCAGCTCACCAGCTCATGATAGGTTTGTATCAATAAGATATGTAGACAGTCCCCTCTCCCCAACCACCACCAGAAATATGCATCATGATAGAGTGGTACGTTGAAAGGAGCAAGAGCTTTGGCCTCCTGGGTTCTAATCCTAGCTACTCCACTTATTACCTATGTAGACTCTTACCTCTTTAAGGACCTTCAGTCTTTCTCTATTCTGAGTTGTTGCTTTTCACGTGTCTGTTGGAGCATTCCCATGAGCTTAAGAGCATGCTTGACTCTCTTCCAGCTTCAGAAAGCTTTCTGTCACCTCCCTCCATCTCCCTGTAGTTACTACCCTAGTTTTCTGCTCTCCTCTACAGACTACTTGTATGAAAGAGTTGATGCACCCATTGTTCGTGCTTCTTCACCTTCCATTGATCTGGTAAATCGCTCTATCCTATCTTCTATGTTTCTTGCTCTCCCGGAGCTCGTCCTTCCAGAGTTTCAGAAATGCCTACGTTACCAAATCCAGTGGAGTCTCTTTGATCCTCATTGCACTTGACCTCTCAATAGCATTCAGCTCAGTTGATCACAACCTTCTCTTGAAACACATTCCTTAGTTTCTATAAAACTTCACTTTCCCATGAGGCAATAGGTGCCTTAACTATTTTGACACTGACTTTAGCCATTCACAGGCCTTCCTCCATTTCAAGAGTTACTGAATTTTAAATAGTCATGTGTTATGGCCTCTGTTTAAATGAGGTATTACTTCATTCTACTCCAGAGTCTAGGACTAGAGGATCTCAGTGAGTCTCAAAAGGAGTATTTTCACTTTTTCTGGTTATAAATAGAGATAGGAGGCTTTATAAAAGAAGCAACATTGTAAATATTAAATATGTATATAGTATTATCCAACTTAGCATCTTCGGTCACTATCTTCTAAGTTTATGTGATAATTATTTTGTGGAAGTTCTGTATGTGAATCACTAATATGTTTGGTGTAACTGATCCCTACTAAGGCCAAGAAAAAGCTTTGAAATATAAGACAAGTGATTCTTTAGAGTTGGTCTTATTTTTTGCAGTTTTTTTTACAACTGCTATAACTTTTTAAAAATAGTTTTCATTGTATATCCAAACTATAAATGTACTCTATTGACTTAAATAGGACATTGTCTTAGTAGAATGCTAGGGAAACTACACGTGACAGTGTGGTGT
Source organism: Tupaia belangeri chinensis (assembly GCF_000334495.1). Lineage (NCBI taxonomy): Eukaryota > Metazoa > Chordata > Mammalia > Scandentia > Tupaiidae > Tupaia > Tupaia belangeri. The sequence goes on from NW_006159690.1 coordinate 782,721, forward strand.
TTTACAAAATGTGCAAGTTTTAGAACCAAAGAGACTTGAAATATCATTTGAAATATTACTTAATAGCAGTATAATCTTGGGCAAGATGTTTAACATCTCTTGATGCCTGATTCCTGTAACATTAAGTTAGATAGATATGTAGGATAATAATTCTGAGGTATTGGGACCAGCAGATGGCGTATTGGTTTTGTCGCTGGACTTCCATGTGGTCAACCACGGTATGAGTCCCAGACCTGGCAACTTAAAACTCACGCCGGGCACGTGTGCATGCATGCCCAAAATCCCAAGAGGAGACGAGGAGAAGGGATTGCGGTGTGGCCATCCCCCCAGTGGATGTTTTCTTGCTTTCCATTTCTCTGTCTCTCTCTGTCTCTCTGATGAGCACATGCACCCTATAGCGAAAACCTCTCTAAATAAATAAATAAATAAATAAATAATACTGAGGTACCTGAGATGAAAATGTAAGAATCTGAGATATTTGTAAGTGCATGGTACAAAGCAGGTATGTACCATAATGTGTAGCTTTTATTATTTTCAGTTCAGTTTTTGGAAATAACTGACATGCATAGGTTTGATCTCTTTAGCTGCCTCCTGACTCTCTCAAGACGACTTGATAAATGAAGCCACCCAATAGCCTTTGGGTTCGGTATAATGTGCTGCTGCTAACAGTTAGATACATCAGTGGGAATTAGATGATGACAATTAACAAGAGAATATCCAAAGTCATGAACAACCAAACTGGCAGCATTTTGGGAACCTCTCTAACCTGCTTCTGTATTGAATTTTAAAACTAAAGTGCAGAGGTTGCTTGTTTTCAGTTTCTTGCAAACAGTTTTTCACTATAAATGGATAGTATTGAACCCAAAGTTTCTGGTCTTGGCTTCGATACTTCAAAGAAAGAACATATACCAGTTAAATCTTCTCTGACAACTTGAGTTACATCTCCACACTCCTAAAACAGACAAAAATAAGGTCCTGTTGTCCTGAGAAGCATTTACCAGGGCTAATTTTAACAGGGGAATGCATTTTTGAATAGGTCCTCTAACAAAGTAAGCACTAACACTGACTGACTTGTCAGTTTTCTTCTTAAAATCTAGTATGTTGTTCCATTGTCACTGGAATAATTACAGTTTACGGTGATTCTTTCCTTCTCCTCCATTCCCATTAATAATGTAGCTCCTTTATTCCTAAAAATATCCCCTTTAAGAAGTTTTCTCAAGTAAAAAATCAGCATTGTACTTGATTCTCATTCCTATATATTTCCTTCACAATAGTCACTGTAGAATTGTTGGCCAGAGTTTTGGTAAATTTCACAATATGGAGGAGAGGAAGAGTTGAAATTATTTTCATTTCTTCGTTTTACTTTCTGTAACATCAGGTTGCAGCAAAAGGCACATAGAACAAGCCTTGATTTCTTATAGGAGACTCAAGAATTAGTTCTGTGTTTTTGCATCATTCATCTGCTTTTATTAATGTATCTTGAAAGCATCAGGGAGAAATAGAAAATTTCAAAAATATTTACATCCTTGAAAATAACCACTTCCTAGCCTTTTCTAAGAGGATGTCTTACCATTTTCTCTTGGTGAGTGTAGGCTAGTAGAAAACCTCACAGCCCAGAGTGAATTAGATAAAAATAATGAAAACTCCTGGAATTAAACAGAGTAATTAGTATATAATAGACATCTTTAATGCACATATTTCTAACACTGGTGGTAGTCTAATATTTGAATACCGTGCTAGTTTTCACCACAATCTTAGCAACTTAAATCACCTCACATTTATTGTTGTGGTTTCCATGGTAGAGGAGTCTGAGCACAGCTTAACTGAGTCCTCTGTTCAGACCTGAGAAGGCAACAGCCCAAATTTTGTCTAGGATGTATTCCATTCTGGAGCTCAGGGTCCTCTTACTCTCATGACTGTCAGAATTCAGTTCCTTGGGGAACCAGCAGTTAACATAATGGCTATGTCACTGGACTCCCACGTAGTCGACCATGGTTCGCATCCCGGACCCGGTGGCTTAAAACTCACACCGGGTGCGTGTGCATGCATGCCCAAGATCCGGAGAGGAGAATGGAGGAGAAGGGATTGTGGTGTGACCATCCCCCCTGGGGGGTGATTTCTCGCTTTCTGTCTCTATGTCTCTCTCTGTCTGTCTGGCAAGCGCACACGCCCTATAGCGAAAACCTCTCCAAAAAATAAAAAAAAATAAAATAAAATAAAAAAGAATTTAGTTCCTTGTTGCACTAGAACTAAGTTCCCAGGTTTGAAGAGGGGCCCCACTCAGCTCCTAGAGGTCTCAGAAGTTCCATGCTATATCACTTATATTGGACTTTTCACTTTTTCAAAACCTGAAAAAGAATCTCTCTGATCTCTAGTGCCCTTTTCTCAGGACTTGCCTAGTTAGGTCAGGCCCACCAATGTTCATATTCCTCCCGTTCAAAGTCAACTAATAAGAGACCTTAAATATAGCTGTAAAAGCCCTTTCTCATTTTCAATATAACAACCTATTGCAAGAGTGACGTCCATTTGCTCACAAGTATGGCCCAAATGCACGAGGTTGTGTGGGAATGAGGGAGGGAATTATACAAGATATGTACAGAAAAACTGAGTCTCTAGAGTTATTTTAGAATTCTGACAACCACAGACATTAATAGCGAATCTAAAGAAATCTTTATCAACACTGTATTTGGCCAGTATTTTCCATTTTCTTGGTGGGCTTCACACTTCAAAGTATCTCCAGGGATCAGAGCCACGGAATGACGAGAATCCCACGTATGTTTGCCCTTGTCTACTGCAAACAATTTGAATGATTCAGGTGGTTTAGAAAAATGGCAAAGTAGACAAAAATTTAGAAAGTCTGAATGTTTAGAAAATCAATCAGAAGCAAAATACTTCCTGAAATCTATCTCCTATTCTGTTTACCACCACTGGGCATTTTATACCATTCAAAAGAATAAAATGACATAGGGAAATAAAATATTATGCTGGATTTCTTCTGTTTTTCAGTCAATAAAATGCCTTATGTTTTAATATTGGACTTGCAACATTTTGTTTGCTCTATAGAAAGGATAGCATTTCTTTAACTGTAATCTTAAAAAGAAACTGATTATTCTAGGAAATGCATTAAAATGATTGATAAAGAGGAAGCTAATCAGTCATGAATCCATATAGTAATTGTGTAACAGTTGTACATAGGTAATTCTCAAAATAAATTTTCACAAGGAGTTTATTTTTAAATTAATGTACAGAAACCAAATTTGAAATCAGAAATAAAAGCCAAGTTTAATGTTCTCTAGCTTTTATCATAGAATAGTTTACTAGCCTTTTGAAATTTCATCTTGTCAATTAATAATATGTAGCAAATTAACCCAAACATACATTATGCATGTATTTGAAATTTCATCTGGTCAATTAATAATACGCAGCAAATTAACCCAAACATACATTATGCATGTAGAGAAAATATTAAAGTGTATAATAAGGAAATGTGCTCGATATGAGTCTTTAAAAATTGAAAACACAAAGTAATTTTGAGATTCATGACAGCCTTAGGGTTCATATTACTTGACTGTGATAAATTTAGAGGATGATACATGGTTTGGCTTGTTGTTCTTGCATGCCAACAGTATTTCTTCTCTTTAACTCTTTCAAAGAGGATTTAATGTTTGCTGTTTTTGAACTTATCTACCAACTTGATCATTCTCGTTGCTTGTTATTGCCTAAATTTTACTTATAATTCCTCTTTTGAAAGGGTAGTCAGTAGATTTAAGTTATGTCAACATTTCTACAGTGTTTAGAATGTCCTGGGTTGGAAAACATGAACTTTTAACAGAAATAATCATTTTTCTTGATTCTAACCATTTGCTTTTGTTAATCAGGTCAGTTCAGATACTGGATTTCATCTGTAATTCCATTGTCTGAGAGAAAAAATCTGCAATTTTCAATGTTTTGGCATTTTTCATTTTCTATTCTGTTTCAGTTACATGACATATAATTCAGGTAATTGGCTGAATTTAAGTCTGTGGGCTGGTTGGCAGCCCAGAAATTGATTTTGTGCCAAAGAAATTTGAAAGACTTGGGAGATTTTGTTTACATTTCGGTAGCTTTTTATTCCTTCACTTTAATGTTTTCATTTGAAATCTCCTCCCTGATACAATTCCATCATGAAACCTTAGGTTAGGTTATTTGCAAGAAAATTTCATCCAAACCTCAATGTACCCCATGTTAGAACGTTGGTGTGGTTTGTCTGGCTACTGAGTCAACAAGCAGACAAATAAAACTAATGACACTTGAGTGAGTGACTTAGTTTTTAATTCAAATTCCATAGATATCAATGTAGAAAGAATCTACATCAGTTTGTCAAGTGAGTATGAAACCACACAGCTCTCCATTTTAGACTTACGCCTGACTATGCAAATGTGCTTACTGATTGTAGTTTGTTTCTTTCATGGAATCAAAGCACTAAGGTTTGCCGTGTCCAGGCATTTATTAGTAAAGTCACAGAGAAAGCCCAAACCTGGCTAAGTAGTTTAAATACCTTGTGGGGGACCAGATGATGATGTAGCAATAAAATGCAAAGCTTTTCAAAGCAGTACGACATGAGAAAGTTCCTGGCTCACATTCAGAGACCTCCCTATGTACACCAGGTAGACATATACCATGATCTGGGACTGGCTGAATCTGAATGTGGATCACAGCGTCCAGGCCTTTCGAGAGTGCTGGTGCTTTCTTTTTGTCTCTGTCACTGTCTCTCTCTCTCTCTGAAGCAAGAAAGAAAAAATTGTTATTGGACCACTTGATCTGGTATCTTGAAGATAGAGAGGAGCAAAGAAGATGTGGTTTTTGCCCTTACAGAATCTATAGTCATACTCAAAGGCTATGTTATAGAATCTCATTTAGAACATCTAAGATCGGGGCCAGCAAGTGGTGTGGTGGTTAAGGCACTGGATTCCATATGGCCCACTGTGATCTGAGTCCCAGACCTGGCAGCTTGAAAATGGTACATGTCCATGTGTGTCCTAAATCCTGAGAGGGGAATGTAGGCAAGGGGATTGTGGTGTGGCTATCTCCCTTGGGGAGAGGGTGATTTCTCACTTTCTTCTCTCTGGCAAATGCATGTACTCTATGGCAAAAACCTAAAAAAAAAAAAAAAAAAGAAAAGAAAAAATGAAAGAAAGTCTAAGATCAGATAAGAAGGGCATGTTTATAAAGAGGGCAAACTATTGAATAGCTAAATCTCTGGGCCGATCTATATCTATAAAGAGCATGGCACAGTACATGGTACTAAGCAGTTACTCAATAATGACCACGCTAATTTCATTATTATTTTTATTATTTTCCCCAGCTCACCCAAATAATACTTTGGCTATAGGCAGAACACAGGTAGACATATTATTAGAAAATAAAATCTGGTTCTTTGACATCAGTGCAGACTTAGAAGAGTCTGCAAACTTTGTGCTGCAGACACAAGAAAGCCCAAATTTGTCCTCGGGATGTGCAGACTAGAAGACATTTCCTTTATTTTTATATCCAAATTTGCATTGTTTTCACTGGCATCCTACCAAACTGATGGATGCTTCCAGTTGCGTGTATCCAGCATGGTTGCCGAGAACATCCCAAATTCAGTCATTACAAGGGACTCTTTTCCCCTTATTTTCTTCCCAAAGCATTTCCTATGTGGGAAATGCTGTGGAAATCTTAAGACACTAGAGTAAAAACACTGTTTTTAAAAATAAGCTTCTGTGGTATTTTTTTAACATAAAATAACATAAGAAAAGACAAGGAAACCAAAAGAAGACGATGAAAATCACCCCAGTCCAACACACAGAGAGAACTACTGGGACCGTTCATGCTTATTTCCTTTCAGTTCTTCCTCAGTGCGTAGAAATAGCTCTTTAAATGGCATCGCGGTATAATATCCTATTTTGTAATTGCTCCCTTTCAATGAGCGTTATATTATCAATCTCTTACCATGTTATTATTCTTTCCAGAATTGCTTGCTTTGGTTCTACCATAGTTCGTTAACCAGTCCCCAATTGTTGGGCCTTGAAACTTTTTTTTCCTTTTTCTATTATAAATCATTCACTGAATGAACAACCATGTTGCCATTGTTGAGGACATTTTTATGTTAAAATTGCTGAATTATTTAAAATGTGGAGAAAGAGGTTTGGTCCTGAAGTAAGGTAACTGGCAAGATGAAACGATGGCCTGAGAGGTCTTCGTGTGCTTGGGCAGCCTCCTTTTTAGGGGTCCCAGACGTCCCAGACACACAAAAACTTTCAGGAAACCCTGGAAAAGCTGAACCCTGTATAATTAGAGAAGATCAATAATCCCCTAAAATGGGCTGTGATTAAGTAGAATAAATTGAAATCAATTATAAATTGACTTAACGAATTTTCCATTCACTGGTGTGGAGTTTCTTAAAAAATTTTTCTGTAGTCCACGTGTTCTCACTGGAGAGAGAGAGAGAAGGAAAGAGAGAGAGAAAGGGCACCTGCTGAGGAGGTGACCATGCCACAATCCCTTCTCCTCTCTTCGCCTCTTGGGATTTTGAGCATGCACGTACACACACCTGGCATGTTTTGCAAGCTGCTGGGTCTGGAACTCAGACCATGTAGTGAGCCATGTGGGATCTAGCTGCCTTTACCACCATGCCACCTTGCTGGCCTCTTTTTTTCTTGAGAAGTTTTTGCTCTAGGGCTCATGCACTCGCCAGAGAGACAGAGAGACAGATAGTGAGAAATCATCCCCCAGGGAGGATGGCCATGCCACGATCTCGTCTCCTCCATTCTCCTCCTGGGTTCTTGGGCATGCATGCACATGCACCCGGTGTGAGTTTAAGCCACCAGGTCCGGGGCTTGAACTGCAGTCGACTACACGGGAGTCCAGCGACATAGCCATTATGCCAACTGCTGGTCCCGAGGTTGTACCAACTGCTGTTCCCTGAATTAAAGTATACTTATCAATCAATCTAAAAAAAAAAATCTTTCCCGGGAATGCCATCTCCAACCACACTGAAGAAGTCGGAGAAGTCTGGTTTCAGCAGCCCCTCCCCTTCGCAGACCTCCTCCCTGGGAACGGCATTCACACAGCATCACCGACCTGTCATCACAGGACCTAGAGGTGAGTCACCCCACAAGCCCCTGGGCTGTGTTGGTATCTTGCTTGGACTTGGGACTAGAGTGGCAAAATGAGAGACAAAGAAGGCTGTGTTCCTAAGGGCATGTGTGTTCTCATTTCTTATCCTTGAGGGCAGGGTTACGATTTTAAGGATCCAAGAAATTTGGCGTCAAATTCTTAATTGTTTACAAGGGTAAAAAGGGACCAAATCTGTTTTTAGTTGTTGTTGTTTTGGGGGGTTTATTTTGTTTGTTTGGTTTTGTTTTTGCAAGTGGGATTTTGCAGAGGTAGGAAGTAACCTGAGTTGAACCAAAGTCAAATCTGCTATATAAGTTGTGCAAGAAGGCATGTGTGCATGTCTGTGTGTGTGTCTGTATATCCGTGTGCATGTGTTAGCTGAGTATGTTTCCACGTGTTTAGTTACCTGGTTTAAGAAATCGCTTTTTTGGATTAAAAAAAAAGATTCTCTTGCCATGAAACCTCTTTTCAATATGTGGAATTTTGTGTTGAGGTTGTTTGTATTAGGGTGTTGACGAGCAGTCTTCCTTCACTCCTTTTGAAGTGGTAGATACTTTGTCTGGTTTTCATTGCAGTGTTTTCATTATTTTTGTCTTGTGTGCTTTTAAGTTTATTATTAAAATGTGTCCACAAGAAATATGATTTGTATTTCACATTAAAGACAAGGCGTAAGCCTCCAGAGAATGTCAGCAAATCACTTAACGTGATCTTATTGCAAGATGAAAATATTTATTATTTTGTTTATGAAACTCCCACAGTAGGAGTATGAATAATTGTAACCACGTTTGCTTTCTTCCATCAGATTTTTGTTTAGGTAGGTCTGTGATCTACCAGCTGGTATCATAAAGCATCCTAGAAAGTTATGGTCTCTTGTCTACTTTGACATACGCCTGGGGAAACTGATATTTCTTGCATTAATCTCAATGTTAGTCCTACAAATCTGAATCCCTTTATAAATATTCTGCGTGCATCCCAGGGAAATAAGTAGTTGAGAGGATTGTCCAGTGCACACATGGAAAAGTCACACTGAAGAAAATTGGCGTTCTGACTATTGTGTGAAACACTTTCTATATTCACAATTTTGAAAACTTTACCTTTAAGCATCTTGTGATCATTGGTAGAGCTTTCTCAAGATCTCTTACTATTTTCTGTGTGTGTGTGTGTATGTGTGTATGTGTAAAATAATTTGAGAAAAAAACCTCCATCTGAATTGGATTATATGGTTCCCAAATAAGGCTCTTAAAATAAGGTAGTGTCAGGGTCAGTATTGTGGTCTAGTTATTAAGGGAAATGGATCCTATAATGCATATCATGCAGTTTGAATCCCAGTCCTGGTAGCTTGGAAAATACACTGGGCCCATGTGTGTGCATGTGCCCAAATCCCAACAGGACGGAGAAATGGAGCAAAAGGGATTGTGGCATGACCATACCCCACTGAGCCACGCTTTCTCCCTCTTTCTCTCTCTTTCTCTGTCAATGTCTTTGAGCACACGTGCCCTTTGACTTATAAACAACAAAAAAATAACAACATAGTGTCCTGATAATAACTAATAACAGTCTCATGATAACAAATAATAACATAGTGTCACGATATTATTCTTACATTCAATATCTAAACTATAGTGAGGAGTTAGCTATGAAACCATTTTAGGAAAAACACTTATGGTCTCAGTGAGTTAAAGGGTGTGTGTTTTTTTCTCATGGTTAAGTCTTCTAAATGTTCCATGAATGTTAAAAGCCAAAATTTCTGCAGAAACTTAGAGCAGGGAATTATGGATGGTCATTTATTCATTAGAAAGCATTTACTGAGTGCCTGGCACTGTGTAGACAATGGAGAGCCGCAGTTGCTGTCCTCCTAGAGTCTACAATTTATTGCAGGAGAGTGACATGAGGAATACAAACATTGAGAAAGTGATGTGGAATCTCCTATTACTTATCATTTTGTATCCAATAAAGAGACTTCTAAGTGTAGATATCACTGAAATTCCATCTTAAATGATGCTTATGTGAATGGGGAACAATCCAAGCAAAGGAAAAATTCATAGTGTAGCAAGTTACTAACCCTTGGGAAGAACAACATGCCAACTATCCCCAGAGCTGGGTAGGCTGCCTAACTGCCTTCTCACTTACCTTCTGTTCCTTTTTTTTTTTTTTTAATGTCTTCATCAATAAAATGGGAACAGTACTGCTATGAAACAAACTTTTCCTCCCAACCTCATATTCTTATACAAAACCTACAATAAAATAGTATTCATGCAGTATTCTTGGAGCGCATAAAGCATTCTGCATATATTATCTCATAATAAATATGAAGAGTGCCTACTGTGTGTTTTCCTTAAAACTGTGGTTCTGGAAGGTATTGTCATCCTGCTAGGGGAGTAAGCACAGTACAATGAGTTTTGATCTCCTAGTCATATTCATAAAGTTGTATGTGAAGGAAAGAGAAAGATGTCTAGCTTAAGAATGATGGAATACCAAAGATTCTTTGTTTTCACCAGAATTCAAGATGGTTCCCAGCGTCCTCGGTTCTCCTTTCTGGAAAGTCTACTCAGGTACCCATTCTAATTGCACCCCACCTGCCTAGCAACCCCGTGAAGGGAACTGAAGTAGTTAAGATGAAACTCTTCAGTTACATGGTAGGAATCATGGAACTGAGGCTAACTTAGGACTTCTTTTTGGCTAAAATATAAGTGGACTTCAAAGTGTTAGTAGAAAAGTGAAATTAAAGTACAAGTTTATTTTGGTGTAAAAAGACTTTGAAATCCTTGCATGATTTTTCATAATACGCATTTCCATAGACTTCTGGACACACTCGCCACCTGAGTAGTTTTTTAAAGGTTGGAATTCAGCCTTTCATTATCTGGGAAATATTGGTTATCGATACTGGATTCCTTTTTATTCTGTTCTGAACCAGCTGGAGAGCAAACGCTTGGAATGCTACCACAGTCTGGGAGTAAGACTTGGTGTTGCAGGAATTCAAGGCCAACTTTGAGAAAGGCTATTCTAAGTGAGGGGGTCACCATGTAATAAATGAAACCTGTGTACTTAGGGAGAATTCTGCCTCTGATGCTCCTTGTATGCCACGACCCAAAATGATAATCATTAGAGAATCCAGAAAATAAAATTTTCATTCTTTTTTAATTGCTGGAGGGCATGCATGCTCACCAGAGAGAGAGAGAGAGGACGCACATGAGCACCGTCTGATGCGGAGGCCAGACCGTAATCTGTTCTCCATTTCTCCATCCCATCAGGATTTGGGGCATGCTTAGAAAGCTGTACAAGCTGCCCAGGTTGGGATTCAAACCATGGTAGCCATTGTAGAATCCACCTCCCTATGCACAGTAGTTAACCACTGTGCGTCAGGGCTTGCCCCATATAATCATATGTTTAAAGGGCTGTGAAGAGGTGAGTGTCCTTTCTAGGGTTCCCAGGACACAGGGGTGGGGCTCAGGGAACACTGTCTACTCTTGCTCAGAGTCACATGGTGGAATCACCACTGGTTAGTTATGGGTTACAAGATGATCAAATGCTTACTCTACAGTTTCTCATGGGAAGCTTGGACTGGACCAGCACCAGTTAAAAGGAGTAAATATAAAACACATCTCATGCTTGGAGCACAGGTGATGTTATACAGAGATATACAAAGCAAGGTTACCACACTCAGGAAACAGTAGCCCTATTTGTGATTGCAAACTTAAGCTAGATTTGGAAATTTGGTGACCACCTATTACAAAGGAAACATCTTTCCAAAGATTGCGAAACAAATGCAGGAAAATAAGGCCTTGGAGGAAAGTAACATAGCACTGTCTTCACTGTTGAGCTGTTGTAATAGAATACAGCAGACTGGGCGGCTTATAAATAACTGAAGTGTATTACTCACTGTTCCGGAGGCTGGGAAGTTAAAGATTAAGGCCCCAGCATATTCAGTGTCTGGTGAGGACCTGCTTCCTAGTGCATAGATGTTGTCTTCCTGCTGTGTCCTCACATGGTGGAAGGGGTGAGGGATCTCTCTGGGGTCTCTTTTACAGGAGCACTAATCCCATTCATGACGGCTCCATCCTCATGACTTAATCACTTCCTCAAGACCCCACTACCTAATACCATCACATTGGAGGTTAGGATTTCAAGATTGAACTTTGGGAGGAATATAAATATTCAGCCCATAGTTGTGGTTGAACATAAACACTCAGGAAGTCAGATGGTCCAGTGTTTGAATCCCATGTCCACCACTTGTACCAAATGTGTAACTCTGGTACACATAGGTACAAAGTACCTTATTTATAAATTAAAAATCATAACCTCAGGGCTAGCAGTTGACATGATTGTTATGATCCTGGATTTCCATGTGGCTGATCATAGTTTGAGTGCTGGACCCAGTGGCTTGAAAATCACTCTGGGCATGTGTGCTTGTGTGCCCAAAAATCCCAGGAGAAGAATGGAGGAGAAGGGATTGTGGCATGGCCATCCTTGCTGGGATGTGATTTCTCACTATTTCTCTCTCTGGCAAGTGCATACATGCCATGACAAAAACCTTAAAAAAAAAAAAAAAGTGTTAAAAAAATCGAATCACTATCTCAGAACAATTATATTCTGTGAAGAATAAATAAAATCCTGTATTTGTAGTCGTTCACACAGTGCCTGGAAATAGAGTGTGCACACAGGTCATGCAAACAATTTAAAAAAAGTCCACATTCTTCCAGGGTTTAAAAACCTCATGGTGTCCCTATGCCCAAAAACATTCTGCCCATCCTCAAGACCAGGTCAATTACTGTTTTCGACGTGAATCTTTCTCACTTTCACCCAGCCTGCCATCAATTCATGCTCCTTAAGCCCCCGTAGCCTTTCATGTCTACACATCTGCCCCACCGACTTTGTCTTGTTTTGGTAATCAACGCATGTATCTTGTTGCCCTTCTAGAATGAGACTTCCAAAGGGAAGGATCTCAACTTACACATTTTCCAACCTTCGTTGTGCCCCACACAGTGAGATACATATATATATATATATATACCAGAAAAACAGAGAGACAGAAAGCAAGAGATCACTGCCCCCCACCCCTGGGGGAAATCGTCATGCTGCAATCCCTTCTCCTCCATTCTCCTCTCAGGATCTTGGCCACACACATACACACACCTGGCATGAGTTTATGCCACCGGGTCCGGGATTCGAACCGCGCGGTCAACTACCTGGGAGTTCAGCAACATGGCCATTGTGCCAACTGCTGGTCTCACACAGTGAGTTTCATCCTCAAATATTGGTTCAATAAATAAAAGTAACCAAATGGCATATCAGTGCACACAGAACTCATTTATGCACTCCCCAACCCTGCCAGGTTCTTCTTGCTTCCGAAGAGGCAAGGGTGACAAATGTGTGATAGTTCATGCAGGACTTCTTTATACAGAATGCCAAAGATGGGGAAGAGCTATGGCCTTTCATCCAGAGAAAACTTGTGCAGGATTGTCTGAGTAAAGCTTTGATATGAAAAACGATGCTTTTACTTAGTTTATGATGTTCTAACCACTTCCCTATTTACATCGTAAAGGTAGAGACTTGTGGTTTCTGAAAACTAACCCCTCTCCGATATTGGCTTTCTTTTGGGGCTTTGATAACCCATTTAACCTTGTGGCCTCAGTGTGGCCATCTGTACCATGGGGATAATTCTTTGCCACCTGGTTTTTATGTGGTTAGAGTTAGGTAAAGAGGTTAAACTATTTTGAAATGTCCTGGGGGGTAGGAAGAAGATATTAAATTTCAGGAAAGATATTTGTGCATATACATTATTGCAATTACATACACTTTAAGCTGAAAGACTGGGCTTTCAGAAACTTTTGCTTTTACCACAACTGGAAATTGTAACCATAATGATGTGTTCAATCATGACAATTTATCTCATTTGTGACAAATGAGAAAAGTACTTTTATTCCTTCCTTTGCTTTGTTTTTGTTTTGTTTTTAGTTTTGCCATAAGGCACAAGTGCTTGTTGGAGAGAAACAGAGAGGAGAGAAGGAAAGTAAGAAAGCACTCCCCAGGGGAGATAGCCTTGCCATACGCCCCTCTCTTCCATTTGCCTCTCACACATGCCCAGCATGTTTTTCAAGCCACCAGGTCTTAGACTCAAACCATGAAGTCAGACATGTGGGATCCAGCCATCTTAACCACCATGCCACCAATGGCCCCCCTGTGCCTTTATTAATAGCTTTTTAAAATTGATTTACATTTAATCATGTACATCCTTATAGTGTACATAATGATTTTTTCCAGCATGTACATAGTGCATGTTAGTCTAGTCCAAGACTTTAGTACACACATTGTTATCAACAGATACCTTTTCATTTTTGTCTGTTAAATGTTCTTTCTTCTCTTGATTCACCTCTCCTGCTTCTTACCCCCTACATTGTCTCTAATATTTATAGTTGCCCCACACACACTTTTATATCTTCCACTCTTTCAGTTTCTGCCATGGAGTGCAGACATTTGGTATATATTAAGTGGGGACATACAGTGTCCATCTTTCATATTCTTGCTTGTTTGCTTAGCATTGAATCTTCCATATTTGTCTACTTTGTGTCAAATGTCAGGGTATTGTTGTTTTTTATGGCTCAGTACTATTCTAAAGTGTATATGTGCCATATGTTTTCATCTGCTCTTGGATATTTGGGTTGATTCCACATATTTGCAATCACGAATAATATTGCAATAAACATGGATGTATATTCATCACAGAATTAGAAAAAACAATCATGAAATTTGTTTAGAATCATAAAAGGCCCTGTATCTTGTACAGGCAATACTATACAAGAATAATAAAGTAGGAGGTGTCTCTCTTCTTGATTTCAAATATTGGGTTGTTGGGAAAGTCCTGATGCATTTTTGCATAGAAAAATACAGTCATGACTTTCCCCACAACCTAATATATTACAAAGCTGTGATAATCAAAACATCATGGTACTGGAAAAAAATACAGGCATGTGGAACAATGGGACAGACTAGAGAGCCCAGAAACAAGCCCCCAAACATACAGACAATTGATTTTTGTGTTTTTTTTTTTACTTTTTTTTTTTTTTGGAGAGATTTTCACTGTAGGACGCGTGCGCTCGCCAGACAGACAGAGACATAGAGACAGAAAGCGAGAAATCACCCCCCAGGGGGGATGGTCACGCCGCAATCCCTTCTCCTCCATTCTCCTCTCGGGATCTTGGGCACGCACGCACACGTGCCCGGCGTGAGTTTTAAGCCACCGGGTCCGGGACACGAACCGTGGTCGACTACGTGGGAGTCCAGCGACATAGCCATTACGCTAACTGCTGGTTCCCCAGACAATTGATTTTTAACAAAGGGAACAAGTTAATCTACTGGGAAAAATAAAATCTCTTCAGCCAGTGGTGCTGGAAAACTGGCTATCCGCCAGCAGAAAAATGAAGGCGCTGGACTCCAACATGGCCAACTACAGTTTAAGTCCCAGATCCAGTGGCATGATACTCACTTCAGGCACATATGTGAGCATGCCCAAAATCTCAAGAGGAGAATAGAGAAGTAGGGATTGTGGCATGGCCATCCCTCCTGGGTTTCTTAATTTCCTTCTTGGTCTCTCTCTGGGAAGCCCTGTGACAATAACTTTTCGAAAAATTAACTAATTAAAACAAGTGTGTGATTGGAGGCTGTTGTGGTGCCACCACATGCCAACAAGGATTGAGATTTCTCCTCTTTGCCAAGCTTCAGAGGGCTGTTTTTATCTTCACACTGTGACTGCGTATTTATAATGTGGCTCCTATACTCCTGCCTTGCATCTGCATTCCAAGTAGAAAGAAGAGAAAGCTCAAGGATGTAGAATGCCTGCCAGTTCATTCTGTCACCTATTACAGAATATTATGCAGCATGGTCAGAATTAAGAGGGGTCTTCTAAAAGTTTATGGAAAAATGTGTACTGTGAGAAAACTATGCATGGATTTATTCATAATTTTTTTAGCACCAAAATAAACTCTTAGTTTAATATCATTTTCCATGAACTTATGAGTTCATATGTCACATATTCACCTCTAGCTGCAAGGGAAGCTGGAAACTAGACTTTCAGCTGAGCATATTGCCATTCTGTATAAAAATAGTGTTTTATTAGTGGGAAAATATGGGAGAAATATACTGGTTAGTCATTAGCAACATATCCCATATTACTCTTTCTTTCTTTTTTTGGAGAGATTTTTGCTATAGGATGCATGTGCTCACCAGAAAGGCAAAGAGAGACAGAGAAACAGAAAGAGAGAAATCACCCCCTAGGGAGGAGGGCCATGCCTCAATCCCTTCTCCTCCATTCTCCTCTTGGGATCGTGGGCACGCACGCACACATGCCCGGTGTGAGTTTAAGTCACCGGGTCCAGGACGCGAACTGCAGTCGACTACATGGGAATCCAGCGACATAGCCATTATGCCAACTGCTGGTTCCCATATCCTGTATTACTCTCACAGAAAAGAAACTGGGCCAGCCAGAGCCAAGACCAGAAGTCAAGTCTTTTCCACCATTTTAGTAGTGTCTACTTTTTTCTCTCCCACTGGAAGAAATAAACTGCAGTTATTTAAACAATTTTAGTTTGTTTTCACATTGTCCATTAGTCAAAGATGTAACACAGTCATTTAGATCATTTGATAATCATGACATGACCTGTGTTAAAATCACACCGAGGTTATTTTTTAAAATACTGTCTATAAACAAGTCACTCAGCCCTTTTTTATTGGCCCATGAATTCTTGCTACTGATAAATACAGGGTTTCTGCTAAAGCAAGCCACTTCTAAAACATCTTTTGAAGTCAGTTAGCTTTTGTAAAGATTGAAATTACCTTGCAGCCATTATTATCTGTGACCTTATCACTTTTTCACAAGTATTTATCAAGTACTTATGGTATACAAGATGCTCTTCTAGTTTCCAAATAGAATGAGCAAGGCAAGTATGGATTCTGTCCCTCAAAGTGCTTACTTCTTGATGAATGAGAGGACAAGAAAGCCAGCAGTTGTTTGTGTAAGAAAAAAACTCAGGGAGCTGTAGGGGACAAGGGGAGTGGGACTCTGACAGAGAACTGCTGTGGCCTTTGGCACTGCACGGGTCCCCACAAGCGTAGGCCTTACCCCAAGCCTCAAAGTTTGTCTTCTAATTGGAAACATGCAAACGAGGGTATTGGTGAACAAGTCCTGCCATCAGAGAGCCAGAACTAAAGTGTTAAGACACACGAAATGCAAACATCAGGTTAAAACCTCACTTCTTTATGAGTCAAAAAAGGAGAAGAGTTTAGAAGTAAAATTGCTCAGATCTTGAAAACATGCATAAGCTATACTAAAACAATAGCCACATAAACCAAAGATTTATTGTGCCGTTTTCATAGATTCATTCCAGTTTCTGTTTGGAGAGGTAGTCAGAAGTTTATAGTCTATAAAACCTCTCTTAAGTCCATGATCCTCCAGGCCCAAACAGGGAGCCTGCTCTTAGTGATGAAGTATCTGAGGGTCTGAAGTTAACAGTATCTCCCAGTTTGGCCAAGAAAAATATACTGAGGAGAATGGAGAGAATTATGACCACCTTCCAGGAAGTTGAGGTCACTAGGAAAGGTTGGAGGAGTGTGGATATATAATATGAATGGACAATAATAAAGGAGAAAGGAAGGAGAAGTGAAATATGTAGGCCACAGTGTCACTAGATGGCAGAGCCCTTTAGGGCAGAGACCACATCCTTTTCTTGTTCCATTATTTTTATTTTTTTATTTTTTTAGGTTTTTCCATAGGTCATGTGTGTTCACAGAGGAGCAAAAGTGAGAAAACGCCCCCAGAGAGATGGCCACGCTTCAATCCCTTCTCCTCCAGTCTCTCGGGAGTGTGACTTTTGAGCCTCTGGGTCTAAGACGCGAACCACAGTCGGCTATGTGGAAGTCCAGCACCTTAACCACCATGCCCTCTGCTGGACACCATGACCACATTTTGTTGTTTTTTTCCCTGAATCCTTCGTCCTTGAGCCTGGCAAAGGAAAGAACTCAAGAAAATGTGTTGATTAAATGAATGAATGCAGAGATTTGATTGAAAGCAACCAGAAAGCTTAGAAGTAACAGGGAATTCTCTCATTTGATAGTAATATGGTATTTAAGTGTATGCTATTGGCAGCATATAAGGAGGTATATTGCATATTTAAGTGCTCAGTATTTATTTGATTTTAATTAAGAACTTGTATCTTAAGAGAAATGAGCAGAAACATTTTCTGGTCTCCTTTTTATAGAAAAGGGGTATTATAAAAGTTTCTGCTCCAACTAAGGATCCTCAGGGAAGACTCTCCTGGTGCTTCATTGTCACTATAACCATGGCAGCCTTCCCTAGGCAGGAACCTGCATGCGGAAGGTTTGTTCAGCATTCCCCTGTCTTGTCCTCAAACTTCTCCGCCTCTCAGGAAAGCGTTTCGTTGTCGAACATGCTGGTGCTCAACTGAATCTAATTTGTCTTTCCTGGTTAGTGCAATTGAATCATCTCAGGAAAATGAGAAGCAATTAAGTACCTGTTGCTAACAAGGCGCTGAAATAATCTGCCGGGAGACACACGATGTGTTTTTTTTTTTTATCATTGGAGTATGTCATTGGAGTAAACATTACGTTGTCTTTCTCTAATAAGAATCGCCAGAATTGGTTTTCATATGCAGGCATCAGAGACCTAACCAGTATCTGCTTTGAGAAGCAAGAGAAACTGACAGGAGGGGCTGTGGACACCGGTCATGACAGGTTAGCTTAAGTGCTGGCGCCCAACCTAATGGGAAACCTCGTTGACGAGATGTGAAGAAACTGGACAGTAAAGAGGAAAAAGAAGCTTTTTAGCGAAGGCTCTTTAAGTCCCAGTTCAGGAAATTATTAAATTCATTAGCCAGATACTTACAACCAGCTATTACTGCCCAGCCAAAGGGAAAAACAGTGCCAGCAAATGTTTTAAAACTACAACTAAACAAAAGTCAGGAAGCGTGTAATTAAAACTGTACCTTTATTGTATTGTAGAGAGTTTCACTGTGACATGGAAAATATTTAAAGGAGAAGGCTGTTTAACTAATTTGTCTGCTAGTGAACCGCTTGGTAGAGACCTATCTGAAATTAACGGTAAGGCCACCCACAGAGCACACCTCATAAAGGGCCATGGTTGCTCAGCTTGGTTTTGTGTAACTGTTCGATAATTACTAGATAAATGCATAACTAAAAGCTCTATTACACTAATAATTCGTACCGAGATAGATGTGTGGGACACCCTGCCGGGTTAATTTGTCATCCCTGCAGCAAACTTCTAAAGAGTGCTCTTCTGCAGTGGAATCATGTTGATATGTTGTCCCAGGGAGGGCAGGTTAGAGCAGTCGGCCCCACTTGGCTCCTTACTCTCTCAAAGAGGCAAAAGACCCCCAGGGTGTGGGCTAAAGAGAAGAGAGTGATTAACCAAGTGGACCTAGATTTAAACTCATATTTGTCAAAGGAAGCTGTGTTCATTTGTCCCATCCCTCTCTCTGTCACACACATAGCCACGTAACCCCACCCCGCGTGCGCTGAGGCAAGCACACACACACACACACACACACACACACACACACACACACACCATAGGGCCACATGTGCATAAACAATGAAGGCAGTGGTTCCGAACCAGGTTGCTTAGAAATCCCTCATCGATAAGAATTCCACCTCTCGGATACTGGGGCTGTGGCTGCATAATCACACAAATCCGAGCAGCCCTTTCTTTCTAGCTTAGCTTAATCTAATGTGGAGTCCATGTTCAGACTCGCTATTTGTTTTGTTTTTCTCAGTGTAGAATACCAAATTTAGGAGTGAATTTCTATCTCCTCTTTATGGGAACGGTTTCTTCTGTCCCCCACTCATACCATTGCTGTTTTAAATATGAAGCTCACATTTAAGCTTCGGTGCAGGGCTCTCAACCTCCTCTATTGACAGAATCATAAATCATGTTAAAGTTAAGTGAATTACTGTAGCATGGAACCAGAGCTTTAACAATGTTTATGTAGTATCAGCTTATCATCCGTGTAGAAGGGAGGCGAGCACTCGGACTTGAAATAGGAATGTGTGATTCTATGGAGGCGCTTGCAATCTCCCTGAGAGTCACCCATTCCAGGCTGCATCTTTCCTGTGGTTGAAACTAGTGTATTTAATCACCCCTCTGCATGGGATCCTTTTTAGAGTTTATATTTGCACAATAAACTTACATTTGTCATTTCTTTTCAGCTTAGTTTTTTATTTTGTCCGTGAGCAAAAGAGACAGAGAAAGAGACAGCCACCCTGACCTCTCGTTGCCAAAAGGGTTTTGATGTTGTGGTTGCCCCCAGGCTTCAGACAGCCCTGGGTCCCAGGCACATGCATGCCCAATGTGCTTGGGGTGGTCTGCAGACTTAAACCAGAACCTTTTCATGTGAGTCAGCCTTGCAGACTGTCCTGTTTTGCTGCTGCATCACCATGCACACCGCATCCTGTTCCCTGGCATTTGCCACTTCAACATATTAAATGACAACCTGCCACCAAACAATTTCTTTTTTTTAAAAAAAAAAAAAAAAAGAGCATGGGGACCAGCAGTTGGCGTAATGGCTATGTTGCTGGACTCCCATGTAGTCAACTGCAGTGTGAGTCCCAGACCCAGTGGCTTAAACTCACACCAGGCATGTGTACGTGCATGCCCAAGAACCCTAGAGGAGAATGGAAGAGAAAGGATTGCGGCATGGCCATCCCCCCTGGGGGGTGATTTCTCACTTTCTCTGTCTTTTTGGTGAGTGCACGTGCCCTATAGCAAAAACCTCTTCAAAAAAAAAAAAAAAAGAAAAAGGAAAGGAAAAAAGAAAAAGAGAAAGAAAGAAAGAAAGAAAGAAAGAAAAGAAAAGAAAGAAAAGAGCATGGACTCAGTGCAGCCAGAATAGAATTCAAATCCAGAAATCTAACCCTGCCCCTTGTCTGTGTAAGCTGTGCAAACCAGTTATCCTCTGCTAACTTTGTTTTCCCACCTATACAAAACGACATGATGGAAGGGCTTGCAGTATGCAGTGAGTGTCCAGTAAATGTTCATTAACTCTCAGACTCCCCTGACCCCATATCGTTATTTACTTTCTTTGTCTGTGGTTCTTGTGAAATGATTCTCTTGTCCTTCTTTCCTTATGCTCCATCCTGAGTTTTCACTTTTTTCTTTCTTTTTTTTTTTGTTTTTTTGTTTGTTTGTTTGTTTTTGTGTGTGTGTGTGTGTGTGTTTTGGTTTTGTTTTTTGCCATGGGGTGCTTGTGCCTTCCAGAGACAGAGAGAAAGAGAAATCATCCTCTCAGGGGGATGGCTACACTGTGGTCCCTTCTCTTCCATTCTCCTCTCAAGATTTTGGGCACACAAACATGTACACATGCCTGGCATGATTTTCAAGCTGCCAGGTCTGGGACTTAAAGTGTGGCCAGCCAGGTGGGAGTCCAGTGTTTTAACCACCATGCCACCTGCTGGGCCTCCCCAGTTCTCACTTTCTACCTGCTCTTGTCCATCTACAAGAAGAGTGTGCTTTCTGTTTGTTGAGGGCCCACATATGCCTAGAAGAGGAGATGTGATCCCAGGGAAGTGAGCAAGCCCAGTTCCCCCAGCCCATCACCCTTGTTTGGTTAGAACAGGGATTTTCTCTGGTGGAGCAAGAGGCCCCTCTGCCATCACAGGCAGCCCATTGGCCATGGTGGAGACTTCACTGACATGGTTTCATTTGGGCATAGCTCTTGCTAAAGGGATGAGCCCCTCTGTTCTGCATAACAGCCCATTGTTTATACACCAATTGAACATTAATTATTGACCACTTCCCTTCTACCAGGCACTGTGCTGGGCTCTACTATATGAGCTGGACAAGCCAGCCCTGCTCTTACAATATAGCATAACACAGGCATTAAACAAATAATTAGTTCTGTGATAAGGTTAATGAGAGCAGAATTAAAGGGGACTAAGGGCTAATGCAGGCATTTAAATACATTGAATATGCCTATATTAGGGGGTTGTCCTAGTGTCAGGTTGTGTAGGTCCCTTCTGTTATCACTCATCCCTAAGGAATATCTCTAGGTGTTTCTGCATACCCAGATCCCTGAATACCATAGTAACAGTTGTCAACAGTTTCTGAATCATTGCATTTCAGGTAATCGTTGCATTTCAGGAAAAATGTTAATAAGGCAAAGCCTCTTCCAACTGAAGGATTCTTAGAAATGAAAGAAACCCATCCAAATTGCTTAACTACCTTTCCACTTCCTAAAATAAAGGAATGGATTGGTTTATGTAACTGAAATGTCTAGGAATCTGTGGCTTCAGGTAGAGAAGAATCTAGATGTTCAAATGATACCTTCAGAAATCCATCTTTCTCCTCTTCCTTTTCGGCTCTCATTCCTCCCTTCCTCCCCTCCCTTTCTTCTCGCCTGCCTCTGCTATCCTCTGCACTCTTCATTCTTAGGCTAACTCTCCTCTTACTGGTATAGGCAACCCCAGACTTAATTCCTACAATCTCAAGAGCAAAAGAATAGCCGCCGCCCCCCCCGCCCCGACAATAGATTTAGCAAGAGGCCTCCTTCAGAAACCATATAGTTCTCATTAGGCTGGTTTGGGTCATTTGCTCACTTTCAAAACAATTCTTTTATTTCAAAGATAATGGGGTGCCTGCCATAGTCTGTTATGCCATTGTCTGCAGAAATGCCTGAGACCAGGTGATATATAAAGAAGTAGAGGTTTGTTGACTCCATTCTGGCAGCTGCAAAATCCAAAGACATAAGGCTAGCATCAGGCTGGCCTACAGCAAAGCTGACAGGAACAGACAGGATGGCCAGTGTGTGTGGAGAGAGATTACTGCAGCAGCTTCTTCTTCTGTAACAATCCACTCTGGTGAGAATGTACCTTTTCCCAAGAGCTGGAGCTCTCATGGGACTACATTCATCCATTGATTCCAGATCCATGATCCAATCACCACCCGCTAGAACCAAGGTTCAAACCATGAACCTTTGGGGGACAAACCATCATCCAAACCATAACCATTTCTCACTGGTGTAGCCTGGGTTGCATGCCGACCGTGGAGCTGGGGAAGGGTTAAGTCCACCCCAACCGCAAAGACTGAGGAAAGGAGAGTTCCCCAAGGAAACATCAAAGCTCTGTTTCCAGAAGAAGGGACAGAGGACTGCTGGGTAGGCAGAGTAGTAGCTGCCCACTGCAAGAGGCAGCAAAGAGCATCCTGAGTGTGTGCAGGGCAAGGTGTTCAGCTTAGTCACTTAGTGTGACTCGCTCCACACTTGGGGCTTGCAGAGCGCATGTGAAATCCAGGCCTTAGAAAAGCACTATTACTTCACTTCACACCATGGACCTCCAGGGAACCTTGGCAACAGGTCAGCTCTTTTTTTTTGGAGAGGTTTTTTGCTATAGGGCGCATGCTCTTGCCAGAAAGACAGAGAGAGGCAAAGAGACAGAAAGCGAGAAATCACCCCCCAGGGGGGATGGCCACACCTCAATCCTTTCTCCTCCATTCCCCTCTCAGGATCTTGGGCACGCACGCACACACGCCTGGTGTAAGTTTAAGCCACTCGGTCCAGGACTCACACTGCGGTCAACTACATGGGAGTCCAGCGACATAGCCATTACGCTAACTGCTGGTCCCTCAGCTCTTGATTTGCAAGTATCTGGTGTTGCCTCATTGATCCTGATTACTTCTCATGTATCTTAATTTATTCTAAAAATAATCCTCAGAATAATAAATAACCCAGGGCTTAGCCTACTGTTTAGCATATCACTTTGAAATGTGAAATACTCATTATGATAATATACTATAATAATAAAATTTCAATGACTGCGAAACACATTTATTGAATGAGTGAGCCTATTATGTATTAGGCTCCTATAAAGGGTCTTCAAAAAGTTCACACACACACACACACACACACACACACACACACACAGAAACACATATTATGAAGAAAAATGCATGAATTTCAAAATATTTTTGTGCCAAAACAAAAGTCATGCTTTAATTCCATTCGTACACAGACTTTTATATATATTCATTAATTCCAAACATATATTCATTATTGTATGATTATTATGAATATGTTCATGACTATATTAACTATATATGGATATATTAATTATTCATTATTTCCATATAATCATTCATTCCAATCCTCCAAAAAGTGTTTTAAATTAGTGTTATTATGCCCAACTTAATGATAAGGAAAGATTCTGAAATATTAAATAACTTTGTCCAGATTAACATAGGGAGTAAATGATTTTGAACTCAAAATAGTTGAGCTCTAGAAACCATACAAAACATATCATTCCCTTTTTGCAGTAGAGAAAACCAAGAAGCATAAAATGCTAGCCTACAGTTTGTGGACACCTAAACTAGGATGAAAACTTGCCTCCCTGACTCCAAACACTGGACTGATTTCTTTTCATTCTTCCTCCCCTTGTGTGAAATCTACCTCAGCAGGACTAAATTCTTACATCCCATGGAGTAAATTCAGGAAGATGCTTTCAATTCAGGGGGAGATCTCTGAAAGTAGCCTGCACTTCATGTCACTCAGAAACAGGGGCTTAAACTTCAGTGTAAATCTTAACGATTTGGCAGAGGGAAATGGTGCAAATCAACATGGAGAGCCAGATCCGTTGTGGAGTTTTGTTTATTTCCTTGTTTTTACCTTTCCTTTTCTTTTATTCTCTTTTCTTTCCTTTTCTTTTCTTTTCCTTTCTTTTCTTTTTTCTTTTCTTTTTTTTAATATAGAAAAGGATTGTCAAACAGTGTAGTCCCAGTACTTCATCATTCTGCAGGAGGCTGTAGAATCTGCCCAGATCCTGTTTTTGAAGGTCTCTTTTGTGGAACTACAGTTTGTAATTCCAGTGTACTTCCAACAAGAGGCCCTGCCTGTTTCTTTTAACCTCTGTAATCATCTAATCGATGGTGCTTGAGTTTTCTTAAATAGTTTTGATTTGTGGTTCATTCTTCCTCTCTTGTCTCATAGTATTGCTTGCATATAATGTTCCCTTCGCTGAACTAGATTCTTGTCAACTTTTCCTATTAAACCATCACTCTTCATAGTTCTCTTCATCACAGCTGTTGTGTGATGTTCAAATGCATTTCACATGGGCCACCATGGCGGCTTAGGCAATTAGTGCGTGAACATGGTTGATTCAGAAAAGTCCTGGAGGGACAAAGTCTGGGGCTTTATCTCATAGAGCTCAAGCTAGAATACTCAGGCATTCTTCAAACTCTAAATACTCAGCCTTCCCAAAGTTAAGACATCTTAAAGACTGAGTCCGTAGTCAAGAAACATTTTAACAATAATTTGTTTTAAAAGACACAAGTGCCATTATTTCAGGTATCTTTAGATTTTAAATTTATTAGTGTAGAAAAGTTGTACTGAGTTCTTTGTAAATGTAACCCCATAGACTGAATTCCTTACACCTACTAGAACTTAATGATGAACTTTAGTGATTATTTAGTTTAAACTCCTGATTTTGAGATGATAATATTAGGAGAGAAATTGTCCATATTTATAATGTGCTAGGTAGTGGAAGAAACTAAGCCAAAACCTAGATGTACTTATTAAATCGGATTTTTTTTTAAAAAAGTACTTCAGATCTTCTGACTTAGTCAACATATATATTAGTTCTCTGATAGCAAACTTCTAATAACTAAGCTCTTCAAGGGAAATGGTGGAGATTTGCACTGTATCTGCTTTGGGAGGCCATGCTCAGAATCTGGTTACATCAGAGGTGACAAGGGTCTACATGGTAAAGGGGGCGGTCAGTATGGACATTCAAAATGGATCCTCAAAGATTGCAGGTCTCAGTGAAAACTTGTCTAGGAGAAGATGGCCTCGTTGTTCCAGGCTTCTAGCTTAAGTCTCGCAGGCTGAGGTTTAAGCAGAGGCAGAGATTCCAAGTATATTTGGTTACAAAGTATGTTTACAGGCCATCGTATCTATGCTGTGTATGACTATTAGATTAAGGTTGCATTTTGTTGTTTAAGGAATTATTTTCAAGATCCTCATGTCATAACCATACTGATTATTTTGTTTATGTATTTATTTTTGAAAGAGAGATTTTTGCTATAAGGTGTGTGCTCACCAGAGAGACAGAGCAAGATCAAGAAATAGGAAGTGAGAAGTCACCTCCCAGCAGGGATGGCCATGCCGCAATCCCTTCTTTGCTGTTCTCCTCTTGAGATTCTGGGCATGTATGCACATATGCCTGGTGTGAGTTTCAAGCCACCTGGTCCAGGACTTGAACCACAGTTGGCCACATGGGAGTCCAGTGCCTTAACCACTATGCCACTTGCTGGCCCACCCTATTGATATTTATGTACTCAGTTGTCTCAGAAACAGGCAGACAATAGATAGCTCCTACTCTAACAGTTCTTTCTCCTATATTCAGGACAGGTCCTAGCACACAGGAGCAAATTCTAATTTATTTATTGCCTATCCTCATCATTACCTACAATAGTAATACCAATTTTTTTTAAGAGAGAGAGTTTTGTTTTAGGGCATGTGCACTCACCAAAGAGACGGAGATAGGGGCCGGCAGGTGGCATGGTGGTTAAGGGCACTGGACTCCCACATGGCTGACTGTAGTTCATGTCCCAGACTTGGTGGCTTGCTTTCTCATTTTCCCTCTCTCTCTCACTCTTTCTCTCTTTCTGTGCCTCAAATTAAAATAAATGAGTAAATAAATAAAGTTAAATCAAAAATTCAAAAGACTAGAGAGACAGAAAGTGAGAAATCACCCCCTAAGGAGGCTGGCCATGCTGCAGTTCCTTCTCCTTCATGCTCCTCTCAGATTTGAGGCATGCACGCACGTGTGCCCGGCCATATGTATTAGTTCTCTGATAGCAAACCACCAGGGCCTGGGACTCAAACTGCAGTCAACTACCTGGGAGTCCAGTGATGTAACCATTACACCATTTGCTAGTCCCAGTAATAATAATTTTTAAAAAGCTATTTATTTTTCACTTAACTGTGTGGTCAGAAACTACACCACGTGACTTATATACATCATCTTATTTCGTTTTCACCACAAATCGATTAGGGATATTAGCTCCATTATTCAAATAGCCAAACTAAGTCATGGAGAAGCTCGGAAACTTGAAGCATAGCTAGTAAGTGGTAGAGCTAAACCCATGTCCATCTGACTCCAGAATCACACTACTTTCCTGACTCACATGTTTAGCTTGAAATGATACACACACAGTCAACTAACACAGACTGAAGCATGTTAGATAATGGTGAAGAAAGATAATCAAAGGCTACAGAGGAGCTAGTAGAGATATATTGGGTTGTCGGGAAAGTCACAATGCATTTTTACATAGAAAAACACTGAAAATAGGGACCAGCAGTTAGTGTAATGGCTATGTTGCTGGACTCCCATGTAGATGACTGTGGTTCAAGTCCCGGACCTGGTGGCTTAAACTCACACCGGGCACGTGTGCGTACATGCCCAAGATCCCGAGAGGAGGATGGAGGAGAAGGGATTGTGGTGTGGTAATCACCCGGGGGGGGGATTTCTCGCTTCCTATCTCTCTAGCTCTCTCTGTCTTTCTGGCGAGCGCACGTACCCTATAGCAAAAACCTTACAAAAAAAAAAAATCGAAAATAGTCATGACTTTCCCAACAATCTAATAGGAAGCAAAATCAGATTGCTTTTGAAGGTTTTGGAAAGCTGAGGCTTCAGTAGAAAGGCTGGTAAGGGAACAGGACATTGTTTGGTAGAGAAAGGAAAGAGCAGTGATCGTCAGGTGCCTGACTCAGGTGTTTAGAGAGTGGACTGGAATTATGTGAAGTCTATACCATAGGTTGGCAAGCTGTGGTCCACAGGTCAAATTCAAGCTTCTGCATGTTTTTGAAAATAAAACTGTATTGGAACACAGGTTGCTCTTTATTTATGTAATGTCTCTGATTGCTTCTGCACTCTAGCAGCAGAGTTGAGTAGTTGCAACAAAGCCTGTACAGCCTACAAATTCTAAACTATTCAGTAACTGGCCTTTACAAATAATGTTTGTTAGCCCTGGTCCTGCCAAGGCTTTTGAGCATGAAAGGTCCTTAAATAGCTAAAACTGATCTAGATAAAAATTTAGGAAGTCTTTGGCTTCTCTTTTTTGGGGTTGGAGGGAGGTGAGGGTCTGTTCTTTTCCAAAAGACATTGACATTAGGTCTCTAGTCAGAAGATCTTCTTAATTCAAATGGAACAGAACATATCAACCATGTTGAGAACCTACTGTAGCATAAAGTCACTTTGTCTGGTAGCAATAATATAACAACTCTACTGTTTTGCCAGTCATCGTGCAGTGGACTTTTCACGTGCATCTCAGAGATGTTAAAGACATGTATTAAACTTCTTAAAAAATGTTGGCTTTCCTCAAATAGAAAACTTTGTTATTTATTTAGGAAAGGCTCTATCTCCTAAAGGCTTAAAGATGTTGCCAATTTCTCTTTCCTTGTGTCTCTTAAAATAAATCTCATAACTCCAAATTTCTCTGCTTTCATAAAGGGCAGGTCTGATTCGTGCATGGTTTATAATTTATGGCTATGAACCATTAAGACAGATTTCTCAGCTTTAGGTAGGTTATCATGGTGATACATAGTGTGGTTCTGAATTTCTGAAGAAGCAAAATACACAGTAGTTGACAACCCAAATATAAGTCTTATTTGCCCTTTTGAAAGATTTTCTTTTAAGTGGGACTTTTTTCCTTCCACTTTTTTTCTCCTTTTGGAGCTTTGCCTTATTAAAAATGATTACTTCTGAAGAGTTGTCAGGAGTTCTTAATGCCAGCCTCTATTTACTCTATAAAATGGTTAATTTCATCTAAAGAGCATCTTACTGCTAAAAACAGATAAGTACATCTTCTTGTGGAGTGTTAACAGAAAAGATTTAGAATCTTCACCTGTTGCCACTAACTTAGTATTGATTAACAGCAAAATTGTGAATTAACAATCTTGTGTAACAATGTGTGTAACCCTGAAGGAGGATTCAATTTTATTGTTTCTGTTGCTCTATGACAGTTTTTCTTTGGAACCTTTCGTAGAAAAGAGACTAGGATTTAAAAACTAGTGCCATAAAGCAAAAGCTGGCATAAAAAGAATCCAGGTCCCTCTCCAATCTGTGAGAATCTGCAGCAGTTCACAGGCAAGAAAGAAAGCAATTAAGGCAACATCAGGGTTATATAGAAGAACATATTTCAATCCATGGAATTTTGGTTTGAGAAAAAATGTGAAAGGGTTATTAGAATTCTTAGAAATTGAGCTTGAGAAACTGTTAGAAATGGTAAGAAGAGATTGTTTACTTGTATCTGTTTTTCTTTCCTAAGACTTGTAAAAGTATAGAAATACCGAGTCCCAAGTCTGTCTGGTCATACTTCCCAGTACCATCTCCTTTCATATGGCTTGCTCTTAGATGTTCTAACTCTGGGGTCTCCAACCCCCAAGCCATGGGCTGGTACCAGTCTGTGGCCTGTTAGGAACCAGGCCGCACAGCAGGAGCTGAGCAGCAGGCACATGAGCAAAGTTTCATCTGTATTTACAGCCACTCCCCATCACTGGCATTACTGCCTGAGCTCTGCTTCCTGTCAGATCAGCAGTACGGTTAAATTCCCATAGGAACCCCAGATTGGACTACTTAGTTGCAAGAAAACAAACTTAGGGCTCCCACTGATTCCACTTTATGGGGAGTTGTGTAATTACTTCATTATATATTATGATGTAATAATAATTGAAATAAAGTGTGTGGTAACTGTAACATATTTGAATCATCCTGAGACCATCTTCCACACCCCCAGCCTGTGGAAACTTGTCTTCCATGAAACTGGTCCCCGGTACCAAAAAGGTTATGGACCACTGTTCTAACTAGTCTAGCTCCCCTTGATTATGCTGCTAAAAATATGTGCCTATGAGACCTCCCTGTACTAGACTCTCAAACCAATAATCACTTGTTGGATCATATGAGGGTCTCCAAACAGTTTGTGGGAAATGCATGTGATGAAAAACTGTGGGGACCAGCAGTTAGTGTAATGGCTATGACGCTGGACTCCCACGTAGTCGACTGCGGTTCGAGTCGCTGGCGCAGTGGCTTAAACTCACGCCGGGTGTGTGTGCGTGCGTGCCCAAGATCCCGAGAGGAGAATGGAGGAGAAGGGATTGTGGTGTGGCCATCCCCACTGGGAGGTGATTTCTCGCTTTCTGTCTCTCTGTCTATCTGGCGAGCGCACGCACCCTATAGCAAAAACCTC
Organism: Tupaia belangeri chinensis; assembly: GCF_000334495.1. NCBI lineage: Eukaryota > Metazoa > Chordata > Mammalia > Scandentia > Tupaiidae > Tupaia > Tupaia belangeri. The sequence goes on from NW_006159690.1 coordinate 812,116, forward strand.
TCCAAAAAAAGGAAAAAAAAGTGCATACATTTCCATTTTTCTTGCACCGGAAAAAACTCATACCTTAATTCCACTTTTTTATGAACTTTTTGAAGTCTTCTTGAATAAGTCTTTTGACATATACAATACAGTCTTGACCTTAATTTTCTCATTCCTCAGTCTTAATCAGTTCTTCTTTAAAAGGAGAAAGGATTTTTAACTTAAAAACATGAATACTCAATTGTGTTGACTTTTTAACTGTCTCCTCTGAACTAAAACCATGAGAGTATTTTAAGGAACTCCTCTGAACTAAAACCATGAGAGTATTTTAAGGAACTGTGGAGTACTGGGGTGCTGGGAGGAGAGCGAACTAGTAAACCAACCTTCCTGACCAGCTCTCTTTTTTTAGTACTCAGTAATATGATCATTTTGTAATAAATAACTGAGCACTGCATTCTTTGGGAAATTCTGGTTCTGTGTTTCCTTTATTGTGGCCACTTTGTTCAGAACGTGTAGGCAGTGCCATTGCAGCCAAAGAAACCAGATCAAATTTCTTCCCTTCCCATCTTATTGTATTCTTTGTGAAGAGCCCAAGAAACAAGTCTGGCCACTTGTTAAAGTTTAAACTAGTAGTGAGATGCATCCGGAGTGAAGTGTTTCTGACACTCTCTATTGCTCCTGGCCTGGGGTACTAAGAGTATTAGACCCAGAAGCAGCCAATTTTGTAGTGTCTTTTAATACACAAAATTGTATTAACATCAACATGGATACAGATGGATGCACTGCAATAAACTGTAACCACTTGAGAAAAGCCTTTATTGACTCTCAAGTAAATAATGCACATTTTAAAGGATCTAAATATGCATTTACATAATGTGCTATAATTTTTTATTGTGTCAACTACTCACACACACATCCATAAGAGATGTTTTTCTTCCTCAAAAATTTGTACTCATGCTGTTCTTTGTGCAATCCATTAGCACCATGCCAGATTCATCATGGTAGTTTTTCTTCTACAGGGCTCCATCAGGCCATCTCCAAGTATATTTAATGAATTTAACTGTTTGGTTGATTTAACCCTAATGACTCTATAAAATGAGTTGAGACAATGTAGATGAAAAAAACTAAGGTACACTAAAAATATTGAATCTAAAATAAAGAGAAAAAAGTAGAAACAGAGGCTCAGTCTTTGTGGCACAGTTAGTAGCATACTGAACTGCAGTACTGGAAACCACATGGCCAATAGAAGATTCGCATGCCTAGTTTGGTTGACTTGAAACACGCCAAGTGAGCGTATGCATGCTCAAAGTCCCGACAAGCTACAGGTCTGAGAAAAAGAGGATCATGGCATAAGATTCTATCTCTTGCTCTCTCTCTTAAGTGTGCATATATTCTCTATCATGAATAAAATAAATATTTTAAAAAGGGGGCCAGATAGTGGTGCAATGGTAAAATACAGTGTTCTATATAAGGCAATCCCAAATGGGAAAGTTCCCAGTTCAAGTCCAGAGACCTCCCTTGGTATGCTGGATGCACGCTTGCCTGTGACCTGAGCTGTGTGAAGGCTGGGGGTGGATTGTGGCATCACAACTCAGTTGGGGGTATTATCTCTAACTCTGTCCCTTTCTCTGGTTCTTGCTCATGGAGGAAATAATCAACAAAAAGAAAATACGAAAGAAGAAAAGCAGTTAGACGTTGATGAAAACTCTGAGCTTCATTGGGTCTCACTGTCTGGTAGAGGAATAACAGGTTATCCAAAGAAATGGCATATATTTGATAATAATTAATAGTTCTGTAACACAACTATTTTCTGTTTGAAGGAATTAAAGCCCAGGATTTGAATGATTTGTATCCAGTTCCACAGTGAATTGATGACTGAACCAGAAAAGTCCTAAGCATGAGAGAGTAGGGGTTATAAAGGATGACCCTTTAAAATGCAGACTCTGCAATTGTCTAATTTGAGACTACAGGCTAAATGATTTCCTGGTATTAATTAAGAATTAATTGATCCTTGTAAATCAGTCATTGTAGAATTAATTTCATATAGTACCATATGTTCTTAGGTTTGTGTTAAAAGAAACTCCAGAAAAAGTGAAAAAATTGTTTTTAATGAAATTTTTTAAAAGCTAAGGTCTAAATTGAAGTGGCCAATGATTTTATTTTACTTACTTAATAGCAACAACAAAATAAGGCAAAGAATATTTATTAACAGTTAAAGAGCTTGTTCCATGGTCCCATTGAATTATTAATACTTTTTCTATCGCATTTTTTAAACTTTATCTGCCTAATCTTTGCACTTGTGTTTTTTTTTTCCTTAGGCAGCATTCTCTGTTGGCCACAACAATTTCATAATCTGAAAATCACTCGCTTTCTATTGAGCACCTGAGGCAATGTCAAGTGAGCCAGGGCTCTTAACTGTGGAGTTGCCCCCTGTAGTATTTGCTATGCCACAAAAGAGGCATTATTTTTTTATTTTGTTAGGCTCGATACGTTCTCAGCTAGTTTGGGAAGTACCACATTCCATCTTTAACTAAAAACTATTTGGTCAGAAACAGGGTACTGGGTCAAAGTGCCTTACTACCAGCAAAGATAACTGTACCATATTAGACAAAAACATTCCTTTGGTTCTTGAAAGCCAACATCATGATCTGTGAAGGAACAGCTAAGCAGAGTCGTTTAACTTTTTAGCTTATGAGTTTTAATTCAGAGATAGTAATGGATTCCAAGATTTAGCATTCATTGTATGAAGTCCTAAGTTTTCTTCTGCCTTAGGGTACATGCTCTTGGGGGGGGGGTGGTGCAGAAAGAGACAGAGACAGTGAGAGGAAAAGTGAGAAATCACCCCACAGGGAGTGATGGCCATACCACAATCCCTTCTCCATTCTCCTCCTGGGATCTTGGGCGCCTATGCCCACATGCCTGCCATGAGTTTCAAGTGACCAGGTCTGGGACTCCAACCACAGTTGATTATGTGGGAGTCCAGCAACATAACCACTACACCATCTGCTGACCCCATGAAGTCCTAAGTTTTACCAAATGGTCTATAAGCTCCCTAGCTGTTTGGCAAGTGAAGAAGCCAAGTTTTATTTTTGTCAAGTTGTATTCCATACTTATTTGTATGTTTGTTTTTTTTTTTATTAACTTTCGTTCCACTCATGTATTCAGTCACATTTAACAAATATTTATTGCCAGAGTCAGTTCTGGAGGTGTGATAGTGAACAATTAAGTGGAGAGAATAGCTAATAACTAAGTTGGGGAAGATTGGCAGAAGAGTCAGTTTGATAAGTAAGGCTGATGAAAATTCCAGTTGAAATAGTTTATGTTCAAGATGTTGTCAGTTGTATGATTAAGGGTGAAACTTCAGCTGTCTTAGCTCAACTTCGTCTCTCAAGCCCATAGTGAGAGCCTATGAATATTTATTGGATAGATTAAAGGTTGCATAAAGGGAAAGGTTCCATGGGATCATCTGCAAGACATGGACCAGACTGTTGCTTCTGCACCAAACCCCCATTTCCACCCAGTAGAAGCAACAGCTGCCATCCCGAACCACACACACCTAGTTATTTCAGTTATTAGTTAGAAAACACTCCAGTTACAAGGAAAACCCAGTAAGAAGTAGAGAGTCCATGTCCAGCAATCAGTAGGTATGCTTTTTTTCCCCACATCCCTTAGTTACGCCAGAAGTATAGTGGGTGCCAGAAAGGGTGGCCTATCCTACTCGGGTTTCTCTTCAATATTCTGAATCTGTCTTGGAATTAAGAAAGTCTTGGGACCAGCAGTTAGCGTAATGGCTATGTCGCTGGACTCCCACATAGTCGACTGCGGTTCGCATCCTAGACCCAATGGCTTAAAACTCATGCCGGGCACGTGTGCATGTGTGCCCAAGATCCCGAGAGGAGTATGGCGGAGAAGGGATTGCGGTGTGGCCATCCCCCCTGGGAGGGGGGAGATTTCTCGCTTTCTGTCTCAAAAAAAAAAAAAAAAAGAAAAAAAGAAAGTCTTAGTCTCCAAAAATTTGAGCATTCCCATGTTTTCTCTTTGTAGTTTAGATTTTAAAGATTTAAATCTCAAAAACAAACAAACAAACAAATGCAAACAAACAAAACAGCCATAGAGGAAAGATAAATACTCTCATTCCTCTGGTTTAGGAGCGGTTACTCTGGCCTCATTGAGAAGTGAGGCCTGGCTCTCTGGGCTGGACTTGGTTTTGAGTATCTTCAGACCCTTACTATGCACTGCTCTTATCCTCCAGCAGATTTTATTAATCATCCTTCCAATTCAAGGGCAAAAGTTCTCTTAGAAAAATTATTAAGCACTTCATATAAGTTTTTTAATCTAATGTGATTTTCTTCTTGTACAAATGAAATTTATCAGGGTTCAAATGTAAGGGAGTAGTAGTTGTCTGAGTCTTTTATCAGTTTTTACGGGCAGAGGGCCAATGTTTTAGTGAAGGTCACTGCCTACTCAGCCTTTGGGTTTCCCTGCTCTAACGTTTATGCATTTCCGAGTTTGGTTTTGAAATGACAAAAAAAAAAGTGACATAAACCTTCCGTGTAAAGTGAGGCACCCAAATTGCATGGGTTCATTAAGTGATCATTTACTACATACTTCAAAAAAATTTCATCCTGAATTAGTCCCTAGAAATTTCCTTGAAAGGGTATAAGAGCTTTAACAATGAATTATTGTCTATGGATAGCTCAGCGTGAAAGGGGATCCATATGTGCAAACCAGAATTTGTCATATGTAATGTCAGTTAAATCAGGTCTAATCTACCAAATACATTTTTTATTGCTTGCTTCATTAAAAAGGCTCTTAAGGTAATGAATAATCTTCAGCTTCACCAAGGATTATTAATGCCTTTATAACTCATGTCCACTGAAAATAGAAAGACAGCTTGAAACCCTACCCTAATCTGACCTCCATGTTTGTCTTAGAGACTTAAGGAAGAAAATCTATCAGACCTATCCAATGTTAAATTCAGTCCCATGAGTAATACTTTGAGCCAGGAGAAGAAATCAAAAAGGAAGTTGAATCGGGTTCAGCTATGGCAAAGTAAGTCTCTCTCTTCCTGACCCTGATGTTTCCTTTTCCTACAGCAAGTCCGCATGCGACGCCATCGACTCTTCACTTTCCAACGTCCCCCATTATCCAGCAGCCTGGGCCTTACTTCTCACACCCAGCCATCCGCTACCACCCTCAGGAGACGCTGAAAGAGTTTGTCCAACTTGTCTGCCCTGATGCTGGTCAGCAGGCTGGACAGGTGGGGTTCCTCAATGTAAGGAAACCTCTTTTTTTTTTCAATTTCTTTAGAAATATTAACTGAATGTAAAAATAACAAGGGGAAACGTTATGACCACATGACATTGTGCTCTGATGTGCTGACTGACTGCAGGCAAATGTCATATTTACTCTAGATTGTGGGAAAGTTAACTTGCTCTAAGAGTGATTGGCCAGGGTTTAAAAACAGTGTTTGTGTTAAGTTTGCAACTGTCAAGTTTATGGATATAAATCATCTCAAGGGTGAACTACATAACCTTCTAAGTTCTGTGGGCTGATAATTCCACCTCATGTGCTCTAACTCTGGGGTTCATGCAGTTAACAAAATAGGAAGACCAGATAATTTTAAATCATGATTTGGGGTAGTAGAGAGAGCTAGGGGGGTGAGGGGGACAGATGTTTCAGATCAACCAAGTTGATATTTCTTCAAAAATACAGCCTTCTAACACTTTAGATCAAGTTGACCAGTACTTGAACTCAAGATGCTAGAAGTATAGTTTATTATGGTTTGTTATTTCTGAGAGTAGTTATCTTTCCCACTTATCTTTGTATAAAACTAAACAGTATTCAATAGTTTCAAATGAATGTTGTCATTTTTTTCTCAGAGTAAATAATCACAGTTTGAAATAACATTCCAAATTTAAAAGTAGTTTTAAAAAAAATGGCACATTTTATTTCAAATATAGAGCTTACGGTTTACAGTGGTTAGCTGTATCCCAAGGCCTATAATAATAATAAATAATAATGAGTAATGATCAGCATAAAGCCAAATTTGGTTTTCCTTTTCTCCTAATAACTGTACATGAAGCCACAGATTAGCCATAATTATTATTGCCTAATTTAGGATATTATGTCACACCACCCTATTACTGATTTTCTTCCCTTGCAGAAATACCTGATTCTGCATATCTGAGCCAGAACAGGCAGCTTTGACTAATGTCTGGTGATGTGTTAGCAGATACATTTCTGTCTAGACAACAAATCAATATGGTGCCTTTTTTCTTTTTTGCTTGTGTATTCATTTGCTTGGCTTATTCTAAAGCATTCACTTATGGACTTTCAGCCCACTCAGAAATAACACACAGGCAAGTTTGCTGGCAAGAAAGCACAGCATCCTGATTGTCAGACAAGATAGTCTTGGAGGAACAATACGAAGTATATAAGGGAATGTTGCTTGGGGGAGTGAGACGGCCTCTGCGGAATTACTAAGCTTACATTTAAAAGCCTGGAACTGCAGCATCTCCTTTAACTGAATTTTGACTGGAAACAACAGCCTACATAGGAGCTGTTAGCATTGGTCGAATGTTGTCACTCAAGTCTGGAAATTGAGTCACAAAGGCCACTTGGGAAACAGTGAAAAAAACAAGCAGATCACCAGCATCAAGCATCTGACGTCTAAATTCCTACTTTTTGTTTTAATAGTCTGACGTCATCCTGTGTAACTGTCGGATGCCTAGTTCTGCATCTTGATCAAATTTTATAGCGCATAAGGCCGATCTCTTCATGGAAATAGATTGAAAATCTTGAAAACAAACTGGCTTGTATTGCTGTCTTTAGAGGGAAGCTTTCTTTTGTTCAAGGGCTGTTATTTGGTTGTTTTAACATTAGGCAGCCAAATAAATATGACTCTTATGGCAGATGCTTATATAATTTAAATCAAAATTAGAAGTGATATTTTTCCCTAGCGGAGTTCTGACAGCTGAATTCTAAAGTTTCTGTGCCTGATGTTACACAATATGTGACAGAAAAATTTTCTGTTCACTTAACACATTCATTAAAAGTTATATAATATCCACTGTGAAGAGAGAACATGAAAGATTATTCTTTTTTATCGTAAATGCATAGTTAAGAGTCTTTATTATACCTATGCACATAGACATGGTGAAATAATACTACAATCTGTAAAATTCTTACATAAATATTTAATCATCATAGAATGATTATTGAGGTAGCAGTTATTACAGAACCAATACATTCCAAATAAAAGTTGTCTACTCAGATGACAAATCCAAAGTGATCCTTGGCAGGTCATTTTACAGATTCAGATGTAAAAGGGACGTTATTTGAGGGATAAGTTTAGAATTCACTGAGGATGTGTGCCTCAGTATACTTTGATGGAATACTTTAAGAACAGAAGCTACTCATTCTTTATCTGTATGGACTTAGAGAAGAATTCAAGGAGCTAGAATACTTCGTCATACCCCTAAAAGAGACCTAAGGAATCTTTTCTTCTTAGAAGCAGCTAATGATGGATGTCTCGTTTCTTTTGTGTGTGTGTGTTTTGTTTTGTTTCCACCTTCACAGCCCAATGGGAGCAGCCAAGGCAAGGTGCACAACCCATTCCTTCCCACCCCAATGTTGCCACCGCCGCCGCCACCACCGATGGCCAGGCCTGTGCCTCTGCCGGTGCCAGACACGAAGCCTCCAACCACGTCAACAGAAGGAGGTGCCGCCTCTCCCACCTCACCAAGTGAGTATAGCTGACACAAGGCGCCGGTCACTTATAAAGCTCCATACACTTGAATCCATTCCTGAGCTTTGTTCCTCACCGAATAGGCTTCAGTTGTAGACATAGGTCCCCAGCAATGGTTGTAGCGTCAGTTTGCAGAGCTGAGGCCAGAATCTATGTCAGTCCCACTCTCAGCTACTATCGCCTCTACCCAGTGTGGAACTAGCTAGGTGTCTGGGTGGATAGGATGGTGTAATTACATGCCCATGGCTGAAATCAAGATCTGAGCTCTTCAGTTTTGTGTATTTTTTTGAGTGACTTTGAATGCTAGCCCCATGATTATCAAACAGCTTCAACTTACATGAATTCTTATTAGCAAAAAGATCCTCATTCTTTTGTGTAGCCCTGCCTTCCAGGAATTTGCAGTCCAGAAAAAATGCACTTAATGAAATATGAAAGTTATATACCTTATACATTAAACATTTTAAAAAATTAGATCAAAGTATCAATTCAAAGGTGTGTACATTGAACAATCACCAGGAATATAAGAGCCTGGCAGAAGATCAGAGCTAATAGCCATGGCAGTTGTGTGGCTAGGAGTGGCAGGGGGAGGAGATGGAAGGTAGAATTTGATGGAAAGAGCAAAAACTCTTGACTGTTGTCTGAACAGTCTGGGAACATTTGATCAGAGAATATAGGATTTCAAAACCTTTTTAGATGATGAGAATGATTACTTGATGAATTAGAGAGAGAACAACTCTCCAGATATCTCTTGATATTTTAGAGATGCCAAGGGAGATAGAAATATCATGAACACACAAATGTAGCTTTTATTAGTGCCTGGAAAAAATGACAGAAAGAGTGATGGCTGGAGTTTCTAGGTGATGGATGGCTCAGCCTTGGTAGACGGTGTGATGAGTACCTGCCTAGCTCTGTTCCTAGCTGTAGAGAGGGATTGGAGTGTAGGACAGTAACTGTGGCAGTGACCCTAAAGAGAGCCTTTAAGGAGATCTTCAAAGGAGTTGAAACTGGGGGCAAGGGATTACTGAAGAAAAGATGTAAGAGTTCCTGGCAAGAAGTGTTAAAGTCTACAACTTGAACAGCCATAGTGGGAACTGAATGGAAGGGAACAGGGGAGAGATGTTTTGTAGACATAAACACTGCGACTGAGTAGTCACTGAGATAATACAGTGAATGATATTCTGGGTTTCTCAGCTTCCTTACCTCCAGTATTGGAATCATGACATTGTGTACAGGAGGGAGAGGGCTAAACAGGAAAGATGAGCCCCTTTTAAATCACATGCATTGGATTTGATTCTGGGGACACTGAATACAAAATATCTAACGTCCTTCAGGGACACCTACCTGAGAGTGAGCTTTGGGTTATCTAGTATTTATGCATTTTTATAATATACAGAAATGAGTGGCACAGTGCTGATTCTGTATCTATAGCAAAAACATAGAGGGTCTGGGGACAACTTTGGGGAAACCTAGTTTTCTCTGTGAGAGGTGGTCAGCCCATGCTCAACAAAGGAGACGCCTTGCATGTCTAATGACACAGGAAACAAGCTAGGCTTGGCCTACAAGCTGGGCTTTGCCTACAGATCTTGGAAGCTCTGCTTAGGAAAAAGCTTCTGATTAACACTATGGGAGTGTCCTACATAGTGTGAATTTATGTCACATCTCTGAGCAAGACAAATTACTGTCCCTAAACTCCACTTCTATCTGTTCACTAGGTATACTGTCTCACAGGCTGGCAGCCATGAGCTCATCATACCTTGCCCATGCCTCTCTGCATATCATCTTCCTCTTCCTCTACTCCCTCTCTGTGCAGGACATTGCCTCTGCCCTTTAAAAGCCACCTCTTCCAGGGGGACACCACCTCCCCTCCACTATCAGGGTCTCATGTTTCAGAGTGAGCATTCCAGTTATGAGAATGAGTGGACGCCGCTGCGGAACAGTGTGGCTATTGCCGTCTGAAAGACAGGGTTCGAATGCCCATGTGTCAAATTACTAGCTGCATTTTTCTTTGAATTAGTTTCCTCATCTGTAAAATGTGGATGATAATGACCTCCCTGGAAGGGTTGTCTGAAATCAGCTCTGATAAGCATCCCCACCAGATACGTTGGAGAAATCTGTCAAAACGCTTTCCTAGTGGAAGGCTTGGGTCAATACGATAATGTATTTGTAGTACTTGGAGAAGCTCCTTAGTCTCTAAAACAGGTTGATGCCTTTGGTCCACAGTTCTGGACTCCATTACATGGATTGACCCAAATGCCTTGTATAAGGGATCTTCAAAAAACTCATGGAAAATGAGTACTATGAAAAAATGATGCATGGATTTTTAAAACTATTGTACCCCAAAATCTTGTACTTTAATTCCATTTTCCCACCAACTTTCTGAAGTCCTCTCATATAGAAAGATGCCCACCCATCATCCTCCAGCATTTTGCCAGCACTATGGGAAGAGAGGTAGAGGGAGTCCTGGCAGATCCAACTTACATGATTGCATGTGAATAAGAGCAGTGTCCACATAAGTCTTGGGGGGAAAGGAGAATAACAGGAGAGAGTTCCAAAGTTGGCTACAGGTCATTTGATCCTTGCTTTTTAAATCAAGGAATTCCATGGATGTAAACAAAATGACACATTCTACTAATGATATAGAAAGGTTCTTATTATCCTAGGTTTTAGCTCTTACTGCTGGCTTTTCTAGGGTGTGCTGACTTCACAGTAATACTTTGTTTCACAGCAATATATCGCTTAGCATTTCCTGCTTTATTAAGAAGAGAGGGGTAGGCTAACCAACTGTAATTTATAGCGTA
>NW_006159690.1:822673-827860 GCF_000334495.1 Tupaia belangeri chinensis
GCTTTCAAATTAAAACTCTCTAAATCTGCCTCGTAAGGCTCAAGGCTCAATCTCAAGATCTGCATGAAGAGGGGGAGTATTTAAGGGCCTCGCCTAAAAAATAAAATAAAACAAAAATCCTTCCCATGTCCTGATTTCCGAACCACTAGATAAATAAAACACAAGAAAAACTCAGATGGAAGAAATTTCACCTTTACTGCTAGAGATTTCGGTTTACAACTGCTGGCAAATGTGCTTCCTAATACTGAGCCCTCAAAGTGCACCGACGTAAATACTCAGTTACGGGTGGTGCTAGACCACCACAGGCCTGTCTACGCGGGGTCTACCCTCTTGTAGAAAACTGATGGCAAGGGGGCCAGCAGGTGGCATAGTGGTTAAGGGCACTGGACTCCCACATGGCTGACTGCGGTTTGAGTCCCGGACCTGGCAGCTTGCTTTCTTGCTTTCCCTCTCTCTGTTTCTCTTACTCTATAATTCCTTGGTCGGATCAAATAAATAAACAAACAACTGTCATTTTAAAAAAAATTTTTTTTTAAAGAAAATCTATGGCAAGGGGGTACAGATGGTGTGTACTTCCTGCCAGCATCTGTCTCCCTAAGAGAAAGAGGCACAGAAGGGGAGAGAGTAGTCATGTCCAGTTTCTCCTTCGAAACCCTACAAGGAGTGGAGAGGAGCCACGAGTGTGTGAAAGGTAACAGATGCCAGGAGTGAGGTAGCTCCCTCCCTTGACTTTCATCTTTGATGACTACCTTCTTCACTCTATTCAGTCCTTACATATTGACCATCTGTCGTGTGCCACGGACTGTGTCAGCAGCTTCAGATGCAGAGATGATGAGCCCCTGCTCTTAAGAAATGGGGATGTATGGAAGGATACAACTGGTAAAGGGCAGGTTACAGAGGACAGAAGTGGGATTGCACAGGTGCCATGAGAAGATGAGGGAGGGAATCTGACCCAGCATGGAGCTGCAGGGAAACCTTTCACTTCAGGGAGGGAGTCACTTCTTCGTGTTTAGTTGAGGTAGCATTCTGGTGTTTTAGAAGATGGAACTTTTCTTCAGAAACCAGGTTGGGAGATGTCTAAAATGAGATTACCACTGTATAATAACTTAGGGCAAACCTATAGTTTCATAAATCATGTGCTTTCTTAGAAATTAAAATCACAGGATGGTAGGGCCCTGTGTTTTTTTTTTTCTATCAGTTTATTAGAGCTCAGTGTTAACAAGAGGAAGCATCATGACAAAATATTAAGTGCAGATGCTCAACATCCCAAGTATATGTCCAAAACTGAGGTTTTTTTCAAAAACACTAAGTATATAACCTAGGACAGCCTTTTCTATTTAGGGATTTGAGAAGACTTGTAATAAAATAAGATTTTAGAAACAAAAAATACTGGGTCAACCAATGGCATGGTGGTTAAGGCATCTGGATCCCACATGGCTGAATGTGCAGTTTGAGTCCTGGGCCCAAGGGCCTGAAAAACACACCAGGCGTGTGTGTGCATGCCCAAAATCCTAAGAGGAGAGTCGAGGAGAAGAAGTTGAGAGGTGAACATCCCCCTGATGATGCTTTATCGCTTTCTCTCATTCTCCGTCTCTCTCCAGCAAGCACCCTATATATATTTTAAAGAAAAATAGGAAATCATGCCAAGGGTCTCCTAAATTATTACCTTTACCTTTTCTGGGCCTCCACTCCCTTATGCTGTCAAGGGGAATAACACTAACCACTCCACCCACTCTCAGAGGCAGCTTTTCAGAATACACTGGAATGACACGTGTGGTATTGTGTCAAAATGGTGAAAAGTTTGAGGCCTCTTTTCTAACATCTTCTTACAATAAATATAAGTGGATGCCAGCCTAGAGCAGAGTATAGATTTTTAAACTAATCAGTTGCCTCTGGCACTAATACTAAACTTTGCAGCTGGGGCCAGAAAAAACAGAGGTAAGACAGATCTAGAAAAAAAAAAAAATTGCCTATGAAATAAATACAATTTAATGGGGAAAATCTTACTAGTCCCTTACAACACAAGGAGGTGAAGATGGGGTGACAGTTTTGTCCTCTCTCAAAGAGAATTTGTATACCGTTGATTTGTTTGGAGAAAGATTGATACACTGTGCTAAGTCCACCATGACCGATAAAGGGCAAAATCTGCAAGAGCAGTTCATAACCAACGTGTTCTCTTCCCTCTGGTGAACTCCTCTCGTGAGTTTAGACACCCATTGAGAAAAGACTGCTTCTTACATTTATTCAATAAATATTTATTGAACATCAATGATATGCCAAGCACTTTTCTAGGTGCTAGAAGGAAATAAAAGAGAGAAACATCTTGGAGCTGTTATTCTAGAGAGGAAATAAAGAAAACAAAACAGTATATGAGCTGCATAGGATGTAAGAAGGTGATACAACGGAAAACGGACTGAAGAGGGGCTGAGCATTGTGAGGGTGGGATACAACTAAAGGTAGCATGGTCAGAGAAGGACTATTTGAAAAGGGGAAGTGTGAGCAAAGCCCTGGTAGAGGTGAGAAGGTGAGCCAGTAGACCTGGTGGTGTGTGTGTGTGAGGGGGAGAGGCAGAGGAGGTTTCCCAGTAGAAAAAACAGCCAATGCAAAGGCAGCCTGGCATGATTGAATAACAGCGCAGAGACCAGTGTGTGACAACAGTGAGTCAGTGAAGGGAGGAGGTGAGGTGAGAGATGATGAGAATGGGTGTAGGGACTCAGTTGGGTCAACCATATAGATTCTTGCAGACTGTTGTAAGGACATTGGCATTTGTTTCAAATGAGATGGGAGCAGGGGAGTGGTAGTGCCCAGGTTTTAACAGAAATACTCTGAAGGCTTTATTAAAAATAGTTTGCTGGGCCAACAGGTGGCGTGGTGGTTGAGGTGCTGGACTCCCACGCGGCTGACTGCAGTTCGAGTCTTGAACCTTGGCAGCTTGCTTTCTCACTTTCTTAATCTCTCTCTCTCTCGCTCTCCCCCTGTCTGTTTCTCTATGGTGAGCTCATGTGCCCTAGAGCAAATTTAAAAAGTAGTAATAATAATAAAAAGTAAAATTTAAATAAATAATTTTTTAAAAAGTTTGCCAGGGCCAGAATTTAGAGAGGGAGACCAATTAAGAGACTTTTTTTTTTCAATAAATATAATGACTATCTTCTATATACCTGCCACTATTCTATGCACAAGAAATAACAAATGTGAACACAACAAATAAAATCTCCTATCCTTGTGGAGCTTGTATAGTGGGAGGAGACAAACAATAATTAAAATATTAAGTAAATTAGTAAGTTAGAGACCTATAATTTCATGGAGAAAACTATAAAAGAAATGGGATAGTGGGTTGCCTGGAGTTGCCAATGACCTACACCAACATGGGATAGCAGGAGTGGTGAGACATAGATACATTTAAAAGCAGGGACCAGCAGGTGGCATAATGGTTACGTTGCTGGACTCCCACGTAGTCAACCATGGTTTGCTTCCTGCACCTAGAGGCTAAAAACACATGCTGGGTACATGTGTGTGTGTGCCCAAAATCCAGAGAGGAGAATGAAGGAGAGAGAATTGTGGCATGGCTATCCCCTCTGAGGGGTGATTTCTTGCTTTCTGCCTCTCTTTCTCTCTCTGTCTTTCTGGCAAGTACATGTACCCTGTAGCAAAAACCTTTCGGGGAAAAAAAGAAAGAAAGAAAGAAAGGGGGGGGGGGGGGAGGGGGGGGGGAAGGAAGGAAGGAAGGAAGGAAGGAAGGAAGGAAGGAAGGAAGGAAGGAAGGGACACTTTAGATGTGAGTTGAGGAAAAAATGAGAGAAATCAATGACAACTGCTAGTTTTTGAGTTCAGCAATTACCTAAAGGATGAAGCTGCCATAAGCAGAGATGGCAAGATCACAGGAGGAGCTGTTCTTGGTGAAGTGTGGGGATCAGAAGTTTGGTTTGACCATTTCGTACCTGAGGGTGCCTATTAGACATTTTACTACTGCAGCTCATCATAAGAATATCCAACCTATGCAGCTCTTTGCAGTTTACTTAGTTTTCCCACAGAAATCATTTTATAATAATTGTGAAGAGACTTTTGTGAACATGTTAATACAATGAACATGTATTTTTAAAAGTCTTGAGGGCAACTGCTTAAGAATAGGATAAATCTTTTGTAATGTTTGGGTCTATTTGTGATATAGTAGTTCAGAATATACCATTTTGTTGTTGTTAATTGTACTTTAAGATTCAATTTTTATATAGTAGGTTGAGAGCAAGACTGTACAATAAAAGTGGACATTTCAGGGCCAGCAGCTGGCGTGGTAGTTAAGGCACTGGACTCCCACACAACTGATCACAGTTCAAGTCCCGGACCTAGCAGCTTGCTTTCTCATTTTCCCTTTCTCTCTCTCTCTCTCTGTCTCTCTCTAGTGAGCACACATGCCCTATAGAAAATTTAAAAATACTAATAACAATAATAATAATAATGAATGAATAAATAAAATTAAATAAATAATTCTTTTAAAAAATTGACTTTTCCCCCCAAAAATGAAAATTGGCATCATAGCCTAGAATAATAATGGAAAGAAAAATACTCCTTTGAATTATGATAGAAGATAAAACATACATATTTACCTTTTAAAAAATTCATTAAGAACACAAAATCTCAATTTAAAAATGCATAAAAAACTCATAAAGATTTTTCTTCAAGCCTTTTTAACTGAACTTTTAGATTTTTTAAAACTAGAATGCTATTAAAATAGAAACATAATAACAAGTTACCTTTATTATGTATTTTTTATCTCTCTAATGAATCTTGTGTATATTCATTATATGAATGAATATGAACTCATTAACTAAAAACATAACAATCTATGACTGGAATGGAAATTTTTCAAGTATAATAATGCACATCTGTTGAGTGCTTTTCAGTTAGCACAGTTCTTTATACACATACATTATCACCTTCTATCTTCCCAGACTCCTGTGAGGCCAGGATTTTGCAGACCAGGAAATTGAGATTAGAAAGTGAAGGTTACTGACACCAGCTGATAGCATAACGACTGCATCACTGGACTCCCACATAGTCGGCCACAGTTCAAGACCCAGAGCCAAAGGCTTGAAACTCACACTGGGCACATGCGTGTGAGTGTGCCCAAGATTCTGATAGGAGAATGGAGGAGAAGGGATTGCAGTGTGGCCATCCCTCCTGGGGGGGGGG
>NW_006159690.1:827889-848408 GCF_000334495.1 Tupaia belangeri chinensis
CCAAAGGAAAAATTTATCCTATAGCAAAAAACCCTCTTAAAAAAAAAAAAAAAAAAAGAAAGAAAAAAAAAAAGAAAAAGAAAGAAAGTAAGAAAGTAGAGGCTACCTCCCCCAAGATTCTATTCCCATCTTAGTTTGGTAGGGACTTGAACACAGGCCTTCCCAAGCTCTTTCTACAATCTCATACGATAGCTGAACAAATTACTAAGCAACATGACATGATTTCTCCTTACAGAGGAGCCACAAGAGTGTGCACATGGAATTAGCAACAACAAAGTATTTAGCTGTTATTAATTTGGTAGGCACTTAAAAAAAAAAAATTTTTTTTTTTGAGAGGTTTTTCTCTTCAGGGCATGTGCGCTCGCCAGAATGACAGGGAGAGACAGAGAGACAGAAAGCGAGAAATCACCCCCTTGGGGGAATGGCCACGCCACAATCCCTTCTCCTCCACTCTCCTCTTGGAAGCTTGGGCACTCACACACACGTGTCTGGCGTGAGTTTAAGCCACTGGGTCTGGGACTCGAACCGCAGTTGACTACATAGGAGTCCAGTGACGTAGCTATTATGCCAACTGCTGGTCCCGGCACTTAAATTTTTTTAAATGTATTATTTCATTTTATCTTTATGGTAATCCTATGAGGTGAATTCTCTCATTACTTTAGTTGAGAAAGACTAGCCAGGAAGAAATGAGATATTTCTCAACATCATTCAGCCAGGCATGATAGAGTTGTGATTCTCATCCACTGGCCTTGCATCTGGAGTTCAAGTGCTTGGCCATCACATGAATATCTTTGCTTTAGCTCAAAACGTCTGTAATTTTGTAGTGAAAACTCTATGACAAAAGTATAAAGGAAGATTATTTATTTATACTTCAGTACATACTATCATTTATACTTTAGTACATACTGGTTTTTGTTCCTGAAAGTATGTCTTAAAAACAAGAAAGGAAAGCAGAAGATTTGAGGGAGGGATAGAGGACTACGATTCCTTTTTCAGAGAAGAAACAGCAGATATAAAAAAGAATGAAACAAACGAAAGAAAGCTAGTGGCTTCCTTTCACAAAATACATTTTTACTATTGATACCTATTAATTAAAAAAAATTTAATGTATGTTCAATTAAAATCACTCTGGTATATAGCTTTGTGAGTTTTTATAATAACAGATTCTTGTACTGAAAACTGCAACTAGGAAATAAAACAGAGGCCAACAGGTGGCATGGTGGTTGGGGCGCTGGACTCCGACATGGCTGATCGCAGTTTGAGTCCTGGACCTGGCAGCTTGAAACTCACACTGGGCACAAGTGTGTACATGCCAAAAATCCCGAGAGGAGAATGGAGGAAAAAGGATTGAAGCATGGCCATCTTCCTGGGAGTGATTTCTCACTTTCTCTCTCTCTGTCTCTCAGGCGAGTGCACACGTGCCCTATAGCAAATATCTCTCTACGCCCCAAAAGAAAAAATCCCCCTAAAAAAAAAAAAAAAAAAAGAGGAAACAAAACACCTCCAAAAAGCTCCCTTTATTCTTACTTCTCTTAAGCTAATGCCTTATGTCACTTAGTGCCAGGGAACTTATTTATTTTACTCCAGTTCCACATTCATAGCAGTGCTGCTGCTCTCTCTCTTTCTACTTTATTTTTTTATATTCTTCTGAACTAGGAAATTATGAAAGAGATCTAAACACGTACAATAGGGCCAGCAGATGTCGTAGTGGTTACGGTGCTGGACTCCCACATGGCTGACCACAGTTTGAGTCTTGGACCTAGTGGCTTAAAAATCACGTTAGGCACATGTGCATGTGTGCCCAGGATCCCAGGAGAAAAATGGAAGAGAAGGGATTGCAGCATGACTATCCCTGGGGGGGTGGGGGGGGGTTCTCATTTTCTCTCTCACTGTCTCCATCTGTCTCTCTCTCTCTCCAGCAAGTGCACACACCCTAGGTAAAAACCTCTAAAAAAGAAATAGATAACATGAAATGAATACTTACAATGTGTTAGTCTGTGGTAATAGTGGCCTTTCATATTAGAGGAGGGAAGAGCACTATTCACAGTGTACTGAAGACTACTGAGTAGCAGTCCAGAAAAAGTAAGTCTTTCCACCACAATACTTTTTAACTGAAACAAAAAACACAACATAAAATGTTAAGCCATAAAATGCTACAAATTTTTTTAACATTTTTGAAGTTGAAGTTTGAATGCTATTTTTACCTATCAGACTAACAAAGATTAAAAAAGTATTTTAACACAATGTTGATATGTGGAAAACAAGCATCCCTGTACTAGTAGAGAACAGTGCATACATAGGCTTAGCCTCTTCAGAAGACAGTTTAGTCATACATACATAACTATAACAAATTGTATCACAAACATCAAATATTTGTGTTTACATATACATTTTTACACAGATAAGCAGATATACATTTTAAATGTGAGTCATGCATACAATTGAACACATGAGCAAAACTGTACCTAAACTATTCATTGCAATATCAATTATAATGAAAGATCTAAAAATCTACCAGTATGAGTGAAGCCCTTTCCAAATAAAGAGGCAAGTCTATATGAATTCATGGAATAATCTCTGTGTTATACGAAGTGTCAGCAAAGGAGAGTATTAAGAAGTACATAAAGAATGCTGCCATGGGGAGGAGAGCTGTATATACACATTTAATCATGTGTGAAAGGGTCTCTATCTGGTAAAAGCACTTATGGTTCCAGGGAGGACAGGGGCAGCTTTTTGGTGCCTTACTCAAGGAGAATATGAGGTATTATGGAATTTTAAATCCCCCTTTTATATCAAGTATAATGATTTAAAAATTTTTTTAAATGTCTGAATATCTAGTAATCTTGTTTATACCTCAGTTACAACAGTAGCCAAAATCACATACACATAAAAGAGTTAATAAAATCCTCAACAATTTTTATATGCCTAGCTTTTAGCTATAGTAACCTGAACTTTGGGTGTAATAGCAAATAGGTGTGATCTTTCTGCTAAAAAATAATATTCTTTTCCCCTCACAAAGAGCACAGAGTTCAGTGTAAGGTTAACATTTTCATTTACAGTAGCCATTATTGGGTCACAGGTTCCACTTCAGGAATCTATTGAATACAAATGTACATGCACTATCTTAAATCATAATTTGTTATAAACATGTTTCAGAGCATTTTATTTTGTGGATACTCCAATACTCACCATTTTGGTCTGCAAAGAAAAAAGAAAAAGAATTATTGAAAATCATGCACTTGGATAGTTATGTCCATATGCATTACCTTAGTTGCATTTTCTATTACTAATCTAAAAAATTACTCTCTTTTAAAGAAGATGAAACTGAGCCCAGGTTCAAACCCAAATCTGCTGACATGTGCTGTCTATTCTACCAGTACACATGCTGTGTTTTGAGATGTAATATCTTACAGCTTTCCTTTGAAATCCTAAGATGCTCCATACACACATATATCAAGAATAACACCATCCAGAGTATATTGGATCCAATAGTAAGCACAGGAACCAGAGCAGGACAAAAAGATATTAAGAGATGAGTGTTGCAAAAAAGGACAGATGAGAGCAAGGCAATGGGTCCATTTATTTGGTTATAACACATGCGAGTTTTTTATATTAGCTTTAGGTTTTACAATTTCAGATGATGGATGACTGATGAGTTTTAAGACTTTATAAAGGTAATTATGGCATTGTAGAAAACTTAGAAAATACAAGGAAAGTATAAAAAAGAAAACTATATTCTTTCATAATCAACTACTATTACCCTTTGGTCTTGATTTCTCCATCAAGTGTATGTGTATATTTGTATATATATATATATGCACACACACGCACATACATATATATATATACATATATATATGATGATTGTGATCATAATAAAGATTTATTATGCTGTTTATTTAATTAGCATTTTATACCTTTTCAAATTTAAAAAAAAAAACTAGGAAACATGACTTGAAGCAGCTTTTACCTGTTTCCCAACTATAGGAGATTGTTCTATTGATGTGTAATGATTATACATATTTGTGCAGTACATATAATGTGATTTTTCAGCACAAGAATATAATACATATTGATCATATCAAGGCAATTAGTATATCCATCATCTCAGCCACTTATCATTACTTTCTGTAAGGAAAATTAAAAGTCCCTATTGATAGTTACTCTGTACTATGCAGTAAATTGTTAACTATTCACTTTATCCTATTTTATAACATTAGAAATTGTTCCTCATACCTATCTGTAATTTTGTTTACATTAATCAGCATCTCTCTATCTTATTCAACGCCCCATCCTTCTCAGCCTATATTATTCTAATATTCTTCAACTCTCTACTTCTGTGAGGAAATTTCTTTGATTTCTACATATCAGTGTGAACATACAGTATTTCTTACTCTGTGGTTGGCTTATTTAATTTAACGTAATGTCCTCTATGCCCCTCCCATTCTACCTCAAATGACGTAATTTCATTCTTCTTGATGTCTGAATTGTATTAGTGTGTGTGCATGTGTGCATGTGTGTGTATGCATGTGTCACATTTTCTTTATCCATTTGTTTGTTATGAACATTTAGATTGGTTCATATCTTGGCTATTGTGCATATTGCTAAAGTGAACATTGGATGCCAACGTCTTTATGATATATTGATTTACTTCCCTTTGGATATATGCCTAATAATGGAATTCGGGGCATTAATATGGACAAAGAGTTGTTTAATAAAATCTCAAAAGCATAGACCAAAAAAAAAAAGCAAAATAGACAAATGAGGTTATATAAAACCAAAAAGCTTCTACACAGCAAAGGCAACAACTGAGTAAAGAGACAACCCACAGAATGGGAGAAAATATTTCCAAACCATACATCCAACAAGGGATTAATAGATCGTATAAGGAACTTAAAAAATTCAGCAGCAAAAAAAACCTTAATAACTCAATTAAAAATGAGCAAATGGGACCAGCAGGTGACACGATGGTTAAGAGCACTGGACTCCCACATGTCCAACAGTGGTTCAAGTCCCGGACCTGGCAGCTTGCTTTCTCACTCTCCTCTCCAATCTCTGGCCAAATTAAAAGAAAAGAAGGAAGAAAAGAAGGAAGGAAGGAAGGAAGGAAGGAAGGAAGGAAGGAAGGAAGGAAGGAAGGAAAGAAGGAAAATTTTTTAAAAAAAATGAGTAAGTGACCTAAGCAGTTCTCAAAAGAAGACATACAAATGACCAACGAACACATGAAAAATGCTCAACATCATTAATCATTAGAGAAATGCAAGTCAAAACCACCATGAGCTATTATCTTACTCCAGTTCAAATTGATACCAAAAAGACAAAAAATAACAAATACTGATAAAGAATGCAGAGAAAGGGGTACTGTTTTAGTGTTAGTAGGAATGTTAATTAGCTCAACCACGTAGAAAACAGTATGGAGGTTCATTAAAAAAATTTTAAAATAACTACCTATGATTCTATTATAGGACATTAACCTTTATCCTAATCTAGGTATCCTAATTATGTTCCAGCATATCCTAGATTACAAAATTTTTGTCTCCAATTCTAGTGATGTTCTTAGGATAGTATTCTAGAATTGAAATTACTAATAGAAACAGCAAGACCATTTATTTATTTATTTTATGTTATCAGAGGGCATGTACACTCATCAGAGAGAGATAGAAAGAAAGAGAGGGAGGGACAGACCTTGCCCTCTACTGGGAATGATCATGCCACAATCTCTTTTTCTCCATTTCTTTGTCCTGTTGGGATTTGGGGTACACACATACTCGGTGTGTTTTTCAAGCTGCCAGGGCTAAGATTTGACCAGCATTTGACCTGTGGGATTTAGCTCTCTTAACTACTAGGTCATAGGGCCAGCCTCAACATTCCTAATACATGTTGCCAAATTGCTTTTCAGAAAGGTTGTGCCAATTTATATCCTTACGCATTGCTTATGAGTCTGATCATAACATTAACCCTTAAGAGGTTTGAATATGATTTTTTTTTAATTGTTAAAAAGAAGACATCTCAGGGGTCCATACCCTTAATCAAATTTTGAACTTTGTACTCCCTAATTAAATGATTTTAGCATTTTTCTTCAATTGTTTTAATATAAAGCACAGTGAGATTTGGGGATTTCCCATCCTGTTGATGAAGCCTTCCCATAGGGCTCATTCTTTGGACCGTTTCTGTGGAGAAGGTAACCCATCATGCTTCATAGAGGGTTAAAGCCTTGGTTAAAGGGCTAGGAGAAGTGGAGTCTATAATGTGTGTTATTTTGGACTCTTTGTATATAGAGAAGTTCAGAGGAGTTAGGGGACTTGCCAACATCACATATCAAATAAGAGATTGAACAGATTCAACCCAGGAGTTCTGGTTCTGAAATTCATTTTCTGTTGGCTTCATTGTACACGTCAAATAAGTATTATCTGAGATTTTCAGTTTCCATTTGTGTTTATTATTTTTTTTTGAGAGGTTTTTCTTCGCTATAGGGCGCGTGTGCTCGCCAGACAGACAGAGAGAGACATAGAGACAGGAAGAGAGAAATCACCCCCCAGGGGGGATGGCCACACTACAATCCCTTCTCCTCCATTCTCCTCTCGGGATCTTGGGCATGCACACACACGTGCCTGGCGTGAGTTTTAAGCCACCAGGTCTGGGATGCGAACCGTGGTCGACTACGTGGGAGTCCAGCAACATAACCATTACGCTAACTGCTGGTTCCCATGTTTATTATTTTTCATGTTCAAAATTGCTGGAAGGCATTCTAAGTCATCCGTAATCCCATTCTTCAGAAATAACTACTTTCCTGCATATTTTTCAGTCATTTTCTGTTAATATTTTAATCAGAATCGATCATATGTGTGTGTTTATGTATGCATATGTTTGTATATGTGTATATCTATGTATAATATATACAATATTGCAAACTGATTTTATTAATTTTATATTATAGACATGTTGTGATGTCATTAGCTGTTATTTAAAGATATTATTAATGGCTGCAAAATATTCCAATATATGGATGAAGTTAACTTGCAAGTTGGGCCCAATGTGTTGCTTTTATAAGTAATGCTGTAATGAACATCTTGGATAAATCTTTATCTGTATTTTTAGTATTTGTCAAGGATGAATTCCCAGAAGTAGGTTTCCAGAGTTGCACTTCCTTTTGAGAGGCTCAGAAACGTTTCAAGAAGGAGCAATCCAATATATTGATCCAAGTTTCTTTTTTTAGCAACCCCTAGCTGAATCCAGGGCATATTCCCTGTGGCTATTTAATATAACTTTCACCTGTGCCTACCCATATACATTGTTGCTTCTGATCAATAAATATGTTCTATCAATTGAACAGCACACAGCATGCACATAAAAATAAATGACAGTTATAGAATTTGGTTTAGCCGTCAGAAATAAATTTAAATGCACCGAGACAGTGCTGTATTCTTAGCATTTAAAAACTATCATGGAAAAAAAGAATGTTACAGGCAGTTTAAATAGGCTGTGTAAATACTTCTGGTAAAGTACCTCCTTATTGCCCAGATTTGGTACCGTAAAGGTCAAAGTGTCTCTAGTTTGAAAGTTGCTCTGGTCTCGTCTCTCTGTGTGCATACCATAACATGAGTTGTCTTGTACCTTCCTTTCTGCACTTTTTATTCTCCAATAGTCTGAGCTCCCACCTCCCTGTAGAAATACCAGCAGCAAAGCCATCTGGCTAAATTGATTCTTTTCATGATTTTTGTTAACTATTGGCGCATTAGACATGTCATGCAAATTGTTACCATACATGTTAAGTAATGCTAATATATTAAAGTTAGAATTCATTAGCTTTTCAGGAAGAAAGCTTGTGGGTATGTTGTTCTGTAATAATTTACTAGTGATAAGGAGGGATTAATTTCATGCCCTGAGGGCTTTGAGTTTTTGTTGTTGGTAACTTGTTTGTAAAGACAAAAGATTTGCGAGATAATAGAATGAGGTAACTGTCTGCACAGATGTGATCAAAATAATGGAAATTCAGTGTGGTTATCTTCTAGATTCCAAACATCTGGTTGAAACTACAACATTCATTCAATTATGCAGGGATTTCTACTGGGTTCTGTGTAAGCAAAGGCTGTATGTTTTTAAAATGGCTTTGTGTTTCCCTAGCTATATAATGATCTTAATAATGCTAACCCAGACCCTATAAACTTGTCGATATCGATAGATTTCTTTGAAGGAGAAACACTCCAATATTCTCAAGCATTCTCTTTGTGACCCTGCAAGAAACAGTGCCGTTCAAGTTCCTAAATGAGTTCAGTAGTAATGGTTTCATTTGGAAATTAGCCAATCCATTTTCAAACAGTTTCTGCATTTTTTTTTAAAGAAATGAACGTTTTCTCATAGGACTTTTAAAATTTTTATTTTAAGATTAATGTGATAAGTGCAGTTAAAAGACTTGGAAAAATATTTCAATTAGGTGTTTAGTCCTTTCACTATTTGCAGTAAAATACTTTCTTAAGCACATTCACTGATAAACGTTTAGTAAAATTACGATTTTAATACACAGGATTCTGTTTAAATCTTTTCCTTGACTTACTCTGATTACTTCTGTCCAGTAACGGTTCTGGGCAGGTACAAAAGCCACACTGAATCTATTTTGAATGAAATTGAACTTTTTAGTGATTCTTTGAGGGAAACCCCCCCCCCAATCTAAGAACATGTCTGAGTTTCTGAAATGTGAAACATGCAGCGGTGCCTCCTAATATTTGGGGTGAGAAGAGAAGGATTAAGAGTATAGGATGTCTCCATGTCTACATGGTATTTAGAATCAAAGTCTGGGATCCTTATGCTATAAAAATTACTTCTTCCCCTTAAAAGAAAATAAATTTAACAAGCTTCTTTTCCTCCATTTTTAAACATTCAGGTTTCTGACCCTTAACACTTTACCTTCCCTTGTTAATGGCAAAATACAATTTGCAAGTTTCCTCTTTTCTCCTTTCTGTCAACAGCTGGTTCTGTCCATTCCCTGCCTTGTTTTCTTGTCTGTGCTGCTGCCTCTGTGACCTCCAGTCCTTTGGAACCTATCAGCCAACACACCCCTTACAGCCCATTCCAAAAGCCATCACCCTCCCCTCTATAAAAATTCCTGTTACTCCTTCTAGGTGGCATTTCTCTGTCTTTTAATACCCCACAGATTTTATTTATATGTATATATAAAAAAAAATACACAGACACACACATATACATATACATGTGTACATATATATATGTGTGTGTCTATATTTGTGTACACACACATATATTTAACAACATTGAACTTTATATTTTTTCTTTATATTTAAAATGCATTGCTTATAAGAATATAATTTAGTTTCATTTTTCTATGTCTGCAATGTTGATCATTCAAGTGAATAATTTAGTCCTTTTACCTTTAGTGAAATTATTGATACATTTGAGTTTGTCTACTAGCATAATATTTGTCTTCTGTTCGCTGATTTCTTTTTTTATGTTTCTATTTCTTTTTTTTTTTTCTTTCAGGCTTATTTCTCTTAGTACAATGTCTTCTTGGTTCATCTTTGTAACAAATGGCAAGATCTCCTCTGATTTTTTTCCCCCTTATTTATTTAATAAAGTTGTACATGACAAAAAAAAACAGTAATACTTATAACAATAACTTACATATATAAGCTAATGATGAATACAATTTTTGCAAGAGATTGAATACTTCACACTAGAGTGAACTATTTCCAGACAATACAAAAGAAGCTTTTGATTTGTTTTTCTCTTGTAAACACAAGTTTATCATTTATACTCTTCAAACGTTATTACACTTAAACTTTCATAATTGAATAAAGCATTCACGAAACAATCTGCAGACTAGTTTAACAGACAAATAACATTTTTAAGCAGACAGAACTGTCCTAAAAAGCACCCCACAGAGTTTTACTTATGTTACTGTTAGGTACTCCTATTTTCATTTTCTGTTCTTATCTCTCCACATTAGACTAACATTTCAAGTTTAGCATGTGCCTTACTCACCTTTGCAGAGCTTGGCACATATGAAGTGTTGAAATAAGTGTCTTTGGGAGAGAAAATGAGAGAAAGAGTGAGAATGAGAGAGAGAGAGCACAAGGCAGAGAAAGAGGATATGGATATATCAAAATAACTCTCTTTGGTGTCCTCCAAAAGTTAGACTTGGACTTGAATGGAATTTAGAAAGGGGGGTGGAGAATGTTTACTATTTTCATGTAGTTCAAGTCTTTGACAAAACAGAAGACACATCTCTCTTCAAGCTTTGTATCAGTTTGTAGGCCAGGTATTAGATTTTGAGGAACTTCATCGCTTCCTGTGTCTGAAAGTAAATTCAGACCCTCAACGCCCACTTGGGTCTTCTATACTATCTTTTCTATGGTAGGACACTTCACTGTGTTCATTTTCCCCTTGGCCAGAGCCAAAGGAGCTGGCCAGCAGCCATTCAGCCTCAGGTGACTGGCCTTCCAGCCTTGAGAGCATATGAAGAGGTCTTCAATCTAAGAGCAGCTCTCCTTTCAGATTTCTCCTCTGCACAGAAATCTATCTAAATTTTCCATTTTTTCTGCCTTTCTGTGATTATACATATTTTAGTAGTTAGTAAATATGAACTATACCTGGAATTTGCCAACTTTCAAAATAAGCAATGCATACTCACCTTTTCTGGTTAGTCGGATTTGGCAGATTTTATTAACATGGGTTTTAGTATGGGACATTGGTACAAATATTTTAATATCTTCCTTTGTCTTTTTTT
Organism: Tupaia belangeri chinensis; assembly: GCF_000334495.1. NCBI lineage: Eukaryota > Metazoa > Chordata > Mammalia > Scandentia > Tupaiidae > Tupaia > Tupaia belangeri. The sequence goes on from NW_006159690.1 coordinate 838,631, forward strand.
TTTCCTACAACAGTAAAATGCTGAGCATCTTCATTCACAACAATTTAACACATTCTTTTTTAAAAAATATTTTCTTAATTGTGGTTTCTAGTTTACATATAGTTGATGTATACCTTTCTGGGCTACAGTATGGTTTTCTAAGGCATGTGTACAGTGTTTAATAATCAAATCTTTGACTATGTTCTTAACACCATGCTTGGATAGAGTTGTTGAGTAAAGACTGTTATAAATTCAGCACTAATTCTTGGAGAAATGTCATGATTTCTTTATCTTGACACATCCCTTATTCCTTCTTATTCAGAAAAATATAGAGAAAAATAAGTATAAATAAATAAATATAGAAACTGACACTCTGAGAACAACAAAAATTGGAATTCTATCAATATTTGGCTATCAGGAAGTCAGACACATTCATTACTGAGATTGGAGAGGCTAAGTTCTCCCAGGGACACCTGCAGAATTGTGAAGAGCAGTGTTGATGGGACCTCCCTTACTCTTTCTCTCCCTTCTCTCCCTTGTATCCACCCATAGTACCTCTAGATTCCATCATCTTCAGGACCTTGTAAAACACTTATAAAGACAGAACTATTCTTGAAATATTATCCCAACTGATCTTACTGAAGCAGGATTCATATTGCCAATGTGAAGGATTATAGAATTAACAATGCATAACAAAGTGGGTCACAAAAGATTACTATTTTCTGGATGTGGGGTCCAATTCTGGTCTAGGATTGTTGTAGTTACTGCTGTGATGAAGAACAAACTAAGACTCTTGGGTAATATGAAGCAAAACATTGGAGAGAGAAAAATATGATCAAATTGGTGCAAATAAGTGTTGACAAAACTTCTTATAGAAGTCTTCCTCCATGATGTTAGGATTATGATCCCTAGTAATACTATTAATGGGAGGCTGGCAGGAGGCATGGTTGTTAAGGCACTGGACTCCCACATAGTCGACTATGGTTTGAGCCCCAGACCTAGCTTCTTGCTTTCTTGCTTTCCCTTTTTCTCTCTGGTCAAATTAAAAAATAATAATACCAAATGGAATAAAATAAGTACATAATTCTTAATAAGGAACCTCAAATTATAATTATAAAAAACTTACTAATGGAAGTGAAATGGCTGCTAAAAACAGCAAACATTTTCCACTTCAAAAGTAGCCAATGAATCAATAATTTGATTTCTAATAGTCATATCGTCCATGTGGACTTTTACAATGAGGTTATATAACCTCACTGGTTTCCCTGTTGAGATAGTTTTGGTTTCCCTGTTGATATTATCAAAAAGTTGTCACATACCACAGAATCTTGCATCCAGAATTCTCAGAACTGCCTCTAGTAATCACCCCCAAAAATGATTTTATAGATTTTATGATTTCCTGAAGCTCTTCCTAAAGCATTTGATTATTGCTGTTGCAAATAAGACAAGAAGTATAATTAAGAAAGATATGAATGTGATAAAATATCGTGGTAAACACAGTTGTATATAACTAATTACCACATCGCTCCCTTCCCTTGATTTTATATTCATGTTGAGCGCTCTTAACTGTGCATGTGTAATTGATTCACTATGGTATATATGGTTGTTTAATAAAAAGTTTAAATTGAGGTGTATTCCCTTATTCTAGTTTCTTTGGGAAAATCAAATTCAACTTACGTTTTATTATTTCTGGAACTACATCCTGTCATAGGTGATCATTCTGCCTGGTGTAACTATAATAATGGAAGATGATGAGTCAGAGTTTCTTTCTTCCTTCCTTTGTTTTTCCTGTGTCCTTGATTTTTCCCAGAAGGTAACTTTCCATAGATTAAATTTCCCTGAGGACAATTTGTACCATTCTCTAAGTTGGGTATCCAAAGATTGCTAGGTATTTGTAATTGTAGTATCTTTTTACTACCACCTCTCTCTCCATTGCTGTCTTTTTAAAAAACCAGAATAAACTTTGGAACAGTTTAAGTGGTCCTTTATAGCATTTGCGGCCTCCTGGGATGTTCTAAAACTAAGATTGCAAGTCGCGATTGAAGAAGGGAAACTATTTGATAATTAGCCCTGTCAAAATGTTGAGTAGCTAAATTATTTGTATTGCAAACCATCTTTCAAATGGTGAAATTTAGATTACAGCTAGATAATGTGGTGTTATACAAATACCATTCCATATTTAGTAATATTGCTATGGTCAAAGGAGAACTAACTTCACAAAAATAGCCCCTCCAAAATGTAAGTGTGCTGGGATCAATTAGCATGCTTGTTTACCAGTAGGATAAAATGTTGTAGGAAGTCCTGTTACATGTCTCCAGTGAGCAACAGGCCAGTACACACTGTGCTAGGACCATCAAGCCAAGGTCTCACGTTTCAGCGTCTGCCGTCAATCACTTAGCCTTAGTACCTTAACATACCCTTCATTCTTTATTGTTCCTTCTCAGCCTTCCTACCTATTCATGTGTGAAAAAAAATACCTTTTACCTTAACCACTAACAGGTTCAACAAGTTATTTCACCTATACTTCCTTCTTATCTCTCCCATAGCCTCTTTGTATTAGGAGCAGGTGAATACACTACCAGATAATTATAGTCCCTCATTTTTAATATATGTCTTTCTGTTGACATTTCTTAAAGCATAGCGCAGTAAAGCCATTGGTTCAATGACATAAGTAACGAAGAATATTTTACCGAGCTTTTTAAAAAACTGAATTTCCTCCATACCAATGAGTGAGGGTTACGCTTAGAATGGCTAAATGCAGAGATATCTCTTAATTCTGTTCAAATTAGTCTGAGGTAGGATGGGCCCAGGAGGAAATCAGCAGATTTGCATAAGGCAATAAGATGCATCATACATTTAGATCATTTTATATAAAGTCATAGCTGGATCAATCCTCCTAAAGTAAATACAACAAAAGTTTTTCTATTAAGATAGACCAGAAGAAACAAATGCTCATCCTTCATTCAGTGGTGGTTTTAACACAGCGTAGCCACATCCCTGAGACAGGTGCAGATCCGGTTGGGTGGCTTAGCTCTTACCAGTGACAACCAACAAAACTGGGACTAGATTGGTGGAAATATTCCTACATGTGTTTAACAAGGAAAGCAGGAAGGATGAGCAGTTTTCTGTAAAACAGAAAATCAGAATTCGAGAAGCAGATGATGTAAATAAGGAAAAATTTTTTACTAGAATCTGGTATCATTCCTTCAAATGACATTTTTTTAAAATTGCAAATAATGTTTGCCTTTTCGATGACAGATGTCTATATTTAGTCTAAAAACAGACAAGCCTTTTATAATTATCATTAAGAAATTTGAAATTGTTTAAAGCCATAGTCTAAAGATGACAGGTACAAAGAAAGAATGTGAATACGTCCTTGGAGTTTGTGGTAGAGAAACAAATTGCAGGACACCAGAAAAACAAAATGTCTACCTGGATTCCTGAAACACTGAAGCTACCAAATTTTGTCTTGCTGAAGGAAAGTCAAACTTTTTAATATAAACATAAAAACCAGTAACGAAAGCTTTCATGTACTGTGAAAAAGAAAGTATGGCACCTGAGGTTCCAGGGTCTTGACGGTTTGTATCTGAACAGAAGGATTCAAAGAAGAGAAAACTACAAATGTTAATATTTTAAGTACATTTGGTGCTTTCTCAAAATTCTAGATATTCTGCTGGGTCTAGAAAAACAGCTTGTACTAAATGGTTTCCCACTTCCTTCCTGGAGATTGCAATAATTCCTTCTATCAAGACTTTCCTCTTCATTCTCTAGCCCAGGAGGTAGAAGACCATGTCAGGATTTTTAGGAGCGTTAACAGTGTGAAAAACAAGGTTCCTTCCCTTCCTACCTGATTTCTTTCTCCCTGTGCTCTAAAGATGAGGATACCTCTTTCTGACCCCAGAGCTCATGTTTAACTCAAAAAGTATCCTTTGCAAATGTCTTGCATGTTCTAATATGTATGATGGAAAGAGAAAGAAGCTCCTCTGAGCACAAATTTGACACCTTTTATCCCAAAAGTCTTTGGAAGCCAATCCCCACTCCCCCCTGCCACCCTCACCCCTTTTGACTGTCTAAAATGCCCTTGCTAGCCAGATCCCTTTGCTAGCTACAGTGTTTGCACATTTCCTTGTTAATCAGCTGTGTAGGCTCAGAGACTGTGTGTTTTGGTGTTGTTTGTGTGTGCAATCTCGTGCTGCTTCCTGAACGCATGTGTCCCTTCCCTTCACAGCCTACTCGACACCCAGCACCTCCCCCGCAAACCGATTCGTCAGTGTTGGACCACGGGATCCAAGCTTTGTAAATATCCCTCAACAGACACAGGTGGGCCGCTCTCATCTTTTCTGTATGTGGTGCAGCTTATATTATTCATCAGGTGCATTTTAACTTGTCTTTTGGCACAACAGGCCACAGTTCCCATCCCCTGTTCAGCCTCCTTGCCTCCTACCCGTCCTGTCCCAGCCCTCCAGCCACATTTCTGTGTGTTGTCAGAAATCATAGAAAATGTTGCCTGCAATTTTTGCTTCTTGTATTGAGGGGGAAGAAGAAGAAGGTTTCTGTGCCAGTACTGCTTTTGCTATGGCAAGAACAGTGTCCCAGTGCTAGACAGTGTGTGTTCCTCCTTCCAGGAGCTCATGGCTCTGTAAATGCTAGCAGACAGAAGTGGACCCCTACAGAACCTGGAAAGGAAGCTCAGGTTGCTGGCAGCTGCTGAGTACATGCTGAGAATGAGGGGACTGGTCGCTTCCCTGTCTTCCTTACAGACTCCCCAAGAACCTGGCAAGCTTTCTAAAAGAAAGAGGGGAAGAAGGGTTTATGAGCCTTTTAAGTTGATGGTGTGGGTCCAGACATAGGTGTTTGTTAGTGTGGACGCTGGCCAGGAAGGGCAAGGTGCTGGGGGCAGGAGGAGCCACATGTGAATATAGTGTCATGGCTGAGGTAGGTCTGAGAGAAGAAGACCGTCTAGAGCTTGTCTGTCAGTAGTCGTGTTTGTGCTAGTGTAGGTCAAGGAGAAGACATCTGTGTGAAAAGTTTGGGAATGGCTGTGATGAACTGAGGAACAATGGAAGACCTTGTAAGCTCAAAGCAGTACATGTGGAAGTACGTAGGGGGTCTGTGAAACAGAACTAGATCCAAGTTTGATAGAAATTACTCTGATTTCCTAATTCGAAAGTGACCATATATCTTCATATTTGACGTAAGGAAAGAATTGTCTCCATCAGGTTCTTAGTACGGTGTTTGAAAAATTCTCTGAGCAATTTCTGCATATACCTGGGTGTGTCAGCCACATAAATTAGATGCCTTCATGTATCTGTTTGTGGAACTGTGGCCAGGTGCTTATGAACAGGATGGATTGGCTGTCCTGGGCCCACTCGCTCCGTCTGTAAAGGGCGTTAGTTTATGGCTATGTCGACAGCACAGGTTGAACTGCATTGCATCTGAAGCCTTCCTTACACCGAAGCAGGGTCACAGAAAGTACAGCATCAGCTCTGGAGGCAGTGGGAGGAGAGGGGGAGCTCCCAGGGGCGGGAGCGGGTTAACTCTTGAATTTCCCACTTGTGTTGTTTCTTTCTTAAATCGCTTGCTCATGGCGTCTGGGATTAACGTCTCCTACTGCATACCTCCCATAAAATTCTTCCAGTAATTTGCTTGTTTCACCATACTTTCAAAGACTCGAATGCTTTCCTGGTGAATTTGAAGTTGCGTATTACTTTAGGTGCATTAAAAAAAAAAAAAAAAAAAAAAAAAAAAAAAAAAAAAAAAAAAAAAAAAAAAAAAAAACATAATTTAATTTTGTACTTTGGGCATATGTATTCAAGTCCATAGAGAGTGGGAGAACTAGGGACAGTGGCTCTCTGTTGGACAATCACTTTCCTCAGAGCATTGGGGTGTGCTTAAGTTGCTTCATTAAGAACCTTTAAAAATACAGCTTTGAAATGTCCCGTTTGTATTTTACATTGTGTTTTTTCTACAAGCTGTGATTCACATCGCTGAAATTGTACCCTGCGTTCCAGTCCATTTATTTCTCTATAATCAAAATGTGTTATATTCCAAAATGGCTTTGTTTCACAAATGCCTGATTTAATCCAGAAACTGAGTCTTCATGATGCTGACCACAAAAATTCAATTCTTAAAAATCCAGATTCACCACGCATCTGGATGGATGATGTCATGTGGCCCCGATATTGGCATCTGTAACTGAATTTTTTTGGTTTCCGTTAAATATTTGGCATTGTGGAGACAACAGCTTTAATGTTTCGTACCACCATGACACCTGCCACATTTGGCTTGAACAAAGCCATTCCCAGTTGTGTATGAGAAACTGTGCTAATGGAGTTGACATTTTTCTTCTAAAAAATAATCTGCTGAGGTTAAACTTTATGTGCCATAAATATCTTCATTTTAAGGTATATATATTAACTATTTTTTTAAAGGAACTACTTAGACTAAATGATGGCACATGAGTAATGCAACTGGGCCCACAGGGGAAGGTTCCAGATTCACATGCTGGGGCTTCCCTGTGCACACTGGGTACACGCACATGTGCCCATGATCTGGGATGACTGACAAGGGGGCAGATGGTGCTGTGAAGACCCTGTTGGGGTGTCTGCATGTGTGAGTGTGTGTGTGTGTGTGTGTGTGTGTGCATGCACATGCAAGCACGTGGTCTTTTTTTCTCTCTCTGAGTCATGTAAGAAATGAAAAATAAACTTACTACTTCTGGAACCATTCAACGTATTAAATATAATAGGTGTAGATAATAAAAATATGTACCCCTCAAAAAGAAAACTCCCTTTCAAGAGACTATCAGTTCAGAAGAGGGATTTTTTTTTTATCAGAAAAAAATTTTTTAAAATAATTTGAACATGGTCTGCAGATAAGTAATTTCCTAGGCAAGTATGCCTTTTTCTATATGGGTAACTTTGTAAAAAGGCATGAAATTTTCTTTCATTGAATTAGAGGAAAAGTTTTCTGGGAAAACGAAAACTTTTGCTTTCTACCTCTGGAGAAGTAAAAATCGAAGTGGCCCCCTAGCAAATACGTGAGCTTTCTAAATGTAGAAGGGGTATCTTGCCTGTGTGCCCACAGACAGACGCCAAGAACAATAGTCTTCCTTTCTCACAAGGACAAATTCCCAATGTAAATCTCTTAAAAATACCTGAAGCATCATCCTACGTGAGATGGATTAGATATAGTCCCTTTCAATTCCAGAAATTAAAGTAATACATAGACATTATAAGTAAACTACTTTCAGCTTATCATTAGACCCTTCTCATCAACAATAGTTCATTATACATACCCTCTTTTTTTGAGCATATTCTATGTACTAAGAATGTTAATCATTTATTTATTTATTTTTACATTTTCCCACATTTACTTTACATATCAAAAAATTTTTGCTCATATGCCATAGTTCTTGACAGTTAGTAAACAACTTTCAAAATTTCAAAAAACAGAATTTTAAAGATAATGTTAGAAATATTTGTTATAATTTTGTGACTCTATAACAACAGAGACAACATGGTTTAAAATATTTTTGAGAAAATATTTACATGTCAACTACTCAAACTGTTGAAAAGCAAACTTACCCAGCACGCAAGTCACACATTGAGCTAGGTATGTTAATAAACTGATCTTTATAGCAATCCAATAGGATAGATCTGTTTATCTGCACTTTATGGACGTAGAAACTGAGACCTAAAGAAATTGCTGGCTTTCCCCTAGGTCATGCAAATAAGGAATGGAGCAGGAATTTGCACCCAGTTCTGACTCTTAGTTTTTTGTTTTTGTTTTTGTTTTCTTGTTTGTTTGTTTGTTTGTTTTTTGAGAGGTTTTTGCTATAGGGCGCTTGCGCTCCCCAGGAAGACAGAGAGAGATAGAGAGCTAGAAAGTGAGAAATCACCCCCCCGGGGAATGGCCACACTGCAATTCCTTCTCCTCCGTTCTCCTCTCGGGATCTTGGGCACGCACGCACATGCACCCAGCGTGAATTTAAGTCACCGGGTCCGGGAGTCGAACCGTGGTCAACTACATGGGAGTTCAGTGACATAACCATTACGTTAACTGCTCGTCCACCCAGTTCTGACTCTTAAGACTTCTGCTCTCTGACAATGTGGCTATACTAACATTTTTTTTTTTTAGAGATTTTCACTGTAGGGCGCGTGCGCTCGCCAGACAGACAGAGAGAGACATAGAGACAGAAAGCGAGAAATCACCCCCCAGGGGGGATGGTCACACCGCAATCCCTTCTCCTCCATTCTCCTCTCGGGATCTTGGGCACGCACGCACACGCGCCCGGCGTGAGTTTTAAGCCACCGGGTCCGGGACACGAACCGCGGTTGACTATGTGGGAGTCCAGCGACATAGCCATTACGCTAACTGCTGGTTCCCGGCTATACTAACTTTTGAGCTAGTGAGCATCTCTCTCTAGAGGTATTCAGAGACTGATGCTCAGTTCTCTGGAATACTATGGGCATATTTCTCCTTCCATATCTGAGACTGCATTAAAGTCGAATCACTAGTATATACTCAGCAGAATTGAAAGCAAGGTCTCAAAGAGATAACTGCACACCGTGTTCATGGCAGCATTATTCACAACAGCCAAAAGGTGGAAGCAACCGTGTGTCCCTCAATAGAGGAATGGATAAATAAAATGTAGTGTATATGCACACTGGAATATTACCTGTCCTTAAAAAGAAAACAAATTCTGGGACCAGCAAATGGCATAATGGTTATGTCACTGGACTCCTACATAGCCAACTGCGGTTCGAGTCCTGGACCCTGTCACTTCAAACTCATGCCAGGCACATGTGTGTGTGTGCGTGCCCAAAATCCCTAGAGGATGATGGAGGAGAAGGATTGTGGCATGACCATCCCCTTTGGGGGGTGGTTTCTCACTTCCTGTTTCTCTGTCTTTCTCTGTTTCTCTGGCAAGTGCATGTGCCCTATAGCAAAATCTCTATTAATAAGAAGAAATTCTGACACATATGCTCCAATGTGGATGAAGTGGATGCATCTTGAAGACATTAAGCTAAGTGAACTAGGCCAGTCATGAAAAATAAATACTACATGATTCCACTTATGCGAGTTATCTAAAGTCGTGAAATGGAAACAGAAAGTAGAATGGTGGTTGACAAGAGCCGGGGGGGTGGGGGGAGTTGGTGTTTAATGGGTATAAACTTTCAGTTTTGCAAGATGAAGAGAGTTCTGGAGATGGATGGTGGCAGTGGTGATGAATCACTGGGCTGTATACACTTAAAAAGCGTTAGGACAGTGAATTTTATGTTGTACGCATTTCACAACCATTTTAAAAATGTAATCACTAGATAAACTCTAAATGCCCTTTCACCTCGTAAGAGCCTAAAAATCTGTAAAACGATCAGGAAAAGCGGACTGTTTTATCAACAAAATCCACCCTAAGTGTGTGCTAACTAGTAAGAAAAGCACCAGTTTTAAGGTCTGACACATAGTGGGTGTTCTGTACACATTGGATGAATTGGAATAATTCACAAGGAACTTGAAAATAATGACTTCTCCATATTACAGTCGTGATACACGTTAATTGTAGAAAATACAGATGAGGAAAATAATAAGAATCACGTGTAGACCTACCGTTAACATTTCTACATAAATCCATCCCGACTGTTTTTATGCATACAAATATATTGCAAAAATGAGATCATATTATATACACTGTTTGGTAACCTGCTGTTTCCTCCCCTTAACAATATATTATGGCCTTCTTTCCATGTAAATTGGAAAAATTGAATATCGGCTTTTATTGCACCTATTCATCATTTTT
>NW_006159690.1:848420-867630 GCF_000334495.1 Tupaia belangeri chinensis
AGAAAGATAACTTGGATAATTGAAAGCCATTTTTCCTCCTCCTTCCCTTCAAGTCTATTTTTTTCTCTAGAGAATTCCCCTCTTCACTGAGGCAGAATTGCCTTCTCCTTAGCCTTGGCTTGAGCTAGTGTTCTTTCGAACTGCCTTCCAAATGCATTGTATATCTCACCCTAGCTTTGAGTTCTTTTTTTGAGCCTTCCTGTCCCATTCTACTGCCTCACCTCTCTGCTCTCTCTGCTACTGCCATTTGCTTCTCATTTTCCTTCTCCTCCTCCATACTAGCACTCATTAACACAAGTGGTGGCCACCTCCCTCAGCCTTTAGAAGACACATCTGTTTGGAGAAAACAGGATCATTCCTTCCATTCTGAATCTCTCTCTCCTTTTTTTTTTTCTTTTCAGTATTTTCCCAAGACAGCTGAAATTAACATACAGAAGAGTCTCAGGGGCATAGAATATTTACTTCATTTGAATGCTATTGATGTGTCCTGCATGCCCACTGAGTGATATAATGTAATAACAGAAAACATGCTATTGTCTCAAATAGCAGAAAGCCAATGCCCATTTCAATTGCATCCCATAATTTAATCTGATCCCTGAAAACTAGAGCCATTAAGAAGAGGCATTTATTTAGAGGAAAAAAGTTAATATTTCATCATCAGGTAATAAATAGAAATACCAATTCCCATTCAGGAGGACTGAGCAAAGAACTCCTTTTGATTCAGGTTCTAGTTTAATCTGAAGGTTCAAATAAAATGCTTAACCTGCAGAACTCAAATGAGGACTGATTCTTTAAAATGAAAAATGAGTGAAAACAATATTAAAAACAGGCTTTTCCTTCCTACCACCCAAGTCTATCACTGTTCTGCATCAACAAAATTGTGGTATCGGAAATGCTATTTAAAACAAAATTACTGTTTGGGCTATTAGAAGAATCACTTGGCATGGCATGGGCCTGATTTGTTGACAAAAAGGCACAGGTGTTGTAACCTTTGCTTAATAAATCATTTAGCTGCCTGACATGCAAGCAGTGTGATTGCCTTTGCCTCATGAAATTTACAAATGTATGCACAAGCCACACACTTCACTGTGTTGGAAACCAGCTAATCTGGAGAGGTCCCTGCATGGCTAAATTATGGGCATAGCACCCATTGTCTGCCTGTGGCAAGGGTACACAAGAAATGTGAGGAGGTAGAGATATGGAGAGTGTTTTGATCTGGTGCCGTTCTGTGTGTCATGTTCCTAAAGTTCCACCTGAGAAACCAGAGCTTAGGCAGTCTGCAAAACTCTTCACCAGTTTCTTCCTCTGATCACTTAATGTTTACTTAGTTGCTGATTATATCCCCAACGCCTATGAAATGCAAGGATTGACAACTCTTTTTAAGTTGTTCAATGTCTATAGGAGAAACAGATGTAAGGAAACAATAATAATGATAACATTAATAATGCAGTATGATACTAGTACTGTACAGATTTGCCTGAGAGGCTTGAAGACCACAGAGCTGGGTATAATAACTTTTCAAAGAATAGAAGGGGCAGAAAAGGCTACTTTTTCTGCTCTTGTCTAATTCAGTTTGATAATACTTTGTTTTCCTACTTTCAATTTTTGTCAATCGGATGACAGATAAAGCTTTACCCATTGTGAGAGAGACATGTTTGTCTCTGTCTTCTAAACCAAGCAGACAGAAGAATCCTTTTCTGTTCAGATAGATCAGCAAGTAACCCCTCAACCCTATTTCCAAGAAATGCCCCTCCTGGTATAATGTTCTCACTCACCACACTCAGCTCACTTGAGATCACCTTTTAATTGGCGATAGCTGTTCCCTGCCTTCTACTCACCCTGACAAGAGCTGCCTGCCTGTAAGAGATTAGGTACCACACAGAAGTTCAAGCATAAGCTGGAGAATTTCAAAGACAAGAAACACAAATTTCCTTAGAGGAAAAAAAAAATGTCTCTCTCTGCCTTCACCCTGCCCCACCTCCTATTAGATTTGAACATGTCAATTGTAATCCCACACAGCTGAGAACTCCCAAGATCAGAGAGAAAATGGCAGATAAAAATTCCATTTGTTCCTGACTTTGACAGAAGTTAAACGTCTTCCTGGCTAGGGTCGGCAGGTGGTGTGGTGGTTAAGGGCACAGAACTCTCACATGGCCGACTGTAGTTCGAGTCCTGGACTTGGCAGCTTGCTTTCTCACCACTTCCCCCTTCCACTCTGTCTCTCTCTGGTCAAATTAAAATAAATAAAGTTAAAGAAAAATAATTCTTTGAAAATAAATTAATTAAAAGTCTTCCTGGCCAAATTGCTATTCTGTGTTAAACACCCACGTATTGATTCAGGTTCTGGTTTAATCAGAAGGTATCAGGTTCTATGTCTGCACTCACTACAATACTCAATAACCCTTTAAGGGGGCCAGCAAGTGGTGTACTGGTTAAGGCATTGGATTCCCGCATTGCCAACTATGGGTTCAAGTCAAGTCTGGGACCTGGTGACTTGCTTTCTCACTCTCTCTCTCTCTCTCTCTTTCTCTCTTTCTCTCTCTCTGGTGAGTACGTGTCCTATATCAAAATAAAAAATAATAGTAATAGGGATGGTATAATGGTTACATTGTTGGACTCTCATGTAATCAACTCCATTTCAAGTCCCAGACCCAGTGGCTTAAAATTCATACCAGACACGTATGCATGTGTGCCCAAAATCCCAAGAGGAGAATGGAGAAGAAAGGATTGTGACGTGGCCATCCTCCCTGGGGGGTGATTTCTCACTTTCTGTCTCTCTGACAAATGCATGCACCCAATAGCAAAAATCTCTCTCTCAAAAAATTTTTAAAAAACTAATAATAAATAAAATAATTTTTTTTAATTCTTAAAAATAAGAAATCTCTAAGGTTGACTTTATTATCACCATTTTACAGATAAGGAAATTGAGGTTTCAGAAGAGTAAACTTATCCCATGGTAATTGAGGGAGCTGAGATTTGAACCAGTCTGTCTCCACTTTTCTCTTTTCCAAATACCATCGACATCTCTTAATTGTGGATAGGAAAGATTACTGGCCATTTCCTTTATAAGATGGTCTAAAATTGACTCATATCAAGACCTCGGAAGCTTGAAATTAGGCCCAGTGCTCCCTGAGTCAAGTGGGACTGATGCTGAACTTATTTCTTTTGAAGACCTGCCCCTGTTTCCTATTAGTTCATGTATCTGTAAAATCAAGATTGAACTCACTCTCTTACCCTGCCTGGGAAAAAGACCTTTACTAATGATATTAATCTGCATCTGTGAGAACAGCTATATTCTGTCCAGAGACCAGATAGCAGAGTAGCTAAGATAACAAGTTTTATTTTCAGATCTTGGTTGAAGCTTTAGTCCATCACTTAGAAACAGGATGTGTTTCACTTTTTCTGTTGTTGGTTTCTTTTTTTAATTTTTCTCGGTAATTCCATTTTTTAGCCTGGTTTCTGAACTAGTGATAAATAAATACAGATGTAGAAAGACACACACAAACACACATCCATACATGCACACACATATACACACACATATACATACATTCACCTCCTATGGTGAGTCTCAAGTTCTGTAAGTATAAAAAAGCAAGTACTTGACACCTATAAAACACTCAGCTGGTGATAGCTTTCGTTATTTGATTGATAACTAAACTCTTAAATTGAATAGTTATTTTTTTGAGTACAGAATATTTTCTCCTTTGATCTTAAAGCACAACGCTCTAAAGTAGGTGATTGTTATTATTGTAACCCGCATCATGCAGATGAAAAGCTGTAGTTTCAAGAGGGAATGTGACTTCCCCAGAACAACACAGCCAAGGGTAGGCATAGCCAAGACACAAACCTACTTCTGATTCCAGGTGTCCTGTCAGTAAGGACTTGTATAAGCCTTTCGGCATGTGCAGTTCTAGGGACAGAACCCACGGCCGAAAGCTCCATCTAAAATAGCCATCTAGCTAATTAAGACAGACCCTCCAAGATCATCAACCTGAGGGTTGTTCCACTTACGATCTTCATTAAAGATATCCCCAAATCCTGATGAAATTGGGCACATGTACTCTGTTCAGGAAGCAGCCTTAAGGTAAAATATGGCTCAGGAAGTGACTTCCCAAGGGAGTAAACATCTCTGAGAATTGTGACAATTGACAAGAAGGAAATGCACCCACCAGAATCTATAGAGAAAGGGAGTATCTACATCGAGCTTGTGCCTGGTCATATTTTTTCTTATGTTCTCAGCCCAGTAGTAGATGCTAAAGAGTAAGCAACACTTCCCAGAGAGGATTTATTCGTGTAGTCTGCTTCCTCTTTGTATGACCATGAGCAGGAGTGATTCCTCCCAGCTTCCCATCCCCCACACCAACCTGTAAGTTCTTGAAATATTCTCCTCACAAACACTTGGTGACTGACTCACTGACAGGCTATGGGACACTCTTAAAATAAATTTTTCGGGGCCAACAGGTGGTGTGGTGGTTAAAGGCACAAGATCCCCACATGGCTGAATGCAGTTCATGTCCTGAACCTGGTGGCTTGCTTTCTCCCTTTCTCTTTCTCTCTCTGGTCAAATTTAAAAATAATAACAACAAATAGAAATAAATAGTTCTTTAAAAAATTTTAAATAGATAAAGAAATATTTCAATATACAGAACCTTTGTTTTTCAGTTTTTCATTTATTTATATATTTTAGACATCCTTAGCCACAAACTTCACTTCTAGACAAAGTTGGAGCCATCAGCCTTGGTCTCCTTTTTCTCTCTCAGTTCTTTTTTCTTATGTTCTCAGCCCAGTAGTAGATGCTAAAGAGTAAGCAACACTTCCCAGAGAGGATTTATTCGTGTAGTCTGCTTCCTCTTTGTATGACCATGAGCAGGAGTGATTCCTCCCAGCTTCCCATCCCCCACACCAACCTGTAAGTTCTTGAAATATTCTCCTCACAAACACTTGGTGACTGACTCACTGACAGGCTATGGGACACTCTTAAAATAAATTTTTCGGGGCCAACAGGTGGTGTGGTGGTTAAAGGCACAAGATCCCCACATGGCTGAATGCAGTTCATGTCCTGAACCTGGTGGCTTGCTTTCTCCCTTTCTCTTTCTCTCTCTGGTCAAATTTAAAAATAATAACAACAAATAGAAATAAATAGTTCTTTAAAAAATTTTAAATAGATAAAGAAATATTTCAATATACAGAACCTTTGTTTTTCAGTTTTTCATTTATTTATATATTTTAGACATCCTTAGCCACAAACTTCACTTCTAGACAAAGTTGGAGCCATCAGCCTTGGTCTCCTTTTTCTCTCTCAGTTCTTCCACTTCAGTCACGTCAGTAATCCTGTCATTTATAACCTATGTTTCAGTTTGGTTTTTGTCTTTGTTTGTTTGGGTTTTTTTGCCTGGTTCCAAAAGGGAACATGTAGGGAAGCTTCTTGTTGAAGCAAATTGATGATTGTTGTAAGAATTAAGATGCTTACCATGGGATCTGGCACACACATGTGTTCAGTCAGTACTGCTGCCTTTCTTGCTTTCTGTTTTTCCAGCATTAAGATACTATCAGTAGCAATAGAAGGAGAAGATAAGAGGGATATTTCACAGTAAGTTTTTAAATTTCATAGAAGAAGAAGAAGAAGAAAACAAAACCCTAAAGTTCAATCTAGTATTCATTGAATTAGCACCAAGGATTGTAGGAAAAGGGGGACAGGAAATGCAGTGGGGGAAAGGTTGCAAACAGAAGCTGTGAGCTGGTATAGAGAACTGATGAGGAGCTAAATCGCAGTTCGGTGATAACCTTGCTGGGAAGTCAGAAAGCCATAGCATCAATGTAGACTTGCTGTCAAAATTTCTAGCCTTTAGATGGATCTTTGTAATGGTAATTTGGATCATTGGAAGTTCCAGGGCAGTAAAGGAAATGTACTTAGTATTCATAACCTTATTTCTTAGGGGGGAAGTCAGGAAATGGAGAGAAAGGCCTGTTTTCGCATCCTTGGCTGTGCTATTTATCTAAGTGATCTTAGATGTGTTGCCCTTTAACATTCACCTTCCTCATCTATGAAATGAAGATACTATAGTATCTACATTACAGAATAAACTCAATTAAGTATGGCATTAGCTTCTTTTTCTCACATAACACAAAATCAGTAAGTGAATGTTTCTTGATACTGTTTTCCACCAGTATTGATACATGATATTATCAGAAATCCATGTTCTCTCTAACATTCTGTTGTCTTGACATGTTGTCTTTTCATTCTCACGATTAGTACCTCTGACTGCAAAATGGCTGCTGCAGCTCCAGACATCATATCCATATTATCCTCCATTACTCCTCTAATGTCAGGGAAAAGACCTTCCTACACTCCCCCCCCCACCACCTGCACCATGCTGCAAAATCCTACTTAGATCTTATTGGCTAAAACTTTATCATGTTTTAATCTTTAGCTACAAAGGATGCTGGGAAAGCCAGCATAGGATTTTCCTCATTGGCTTAAATCGACCTGTTACCCAAGACTGTTCACATTTCCTTCCTAAACAAAATTGCCTCAAGGAAGGGGCTCTAGTAAGTGGGCTGCATCTGTTGTACTCCTTTTTCTCATTTCCAGATGGATTTCATGCATTTTTCCACTCCTGTGATCTCACGTGACTCTCTTTCTCCTTTTGTGCATGTCTTCATAAATGCCTTTCCTTCACACAGTCCCAGTGTATGTGTCTAGGAAAGATATTTAGAAGTCTTCAACAAGTTTATGGGACATGACTGTTGTAAAAAACAACAACAACAACAACAACAACTACTGCATGAGTTTCAAAATTTTTTATACCAAAATAAACTCATACCTCGCCGCCGTTTTCCACAACCTTTGAAGTCCTGTGCAGTTTGTGTGTAGCAATATTCTTTTCAGCCTTCTGTGTGAAGCACAGGAGTTGAGCACAAGTCCTGGATTTTGTTTAGACCAGCTCCTGTGAGGCCAGGTCAGCCTCACTCGGTCTGTGTGGCCTCAGAAAAGGCTGAGTTGTGCCTTGTGATTGCGCGGGACTTTGTGGAACGGTGCCCTCCATGTGCCCTCCCAGGTGCTTATCACACAGTCAGCAGTAGGTTCTGGGTTTCTCTTTTATGACTTGGAACCAGATGCTTCCTTTGCAAAAGAAAAGAGCCTGGTTTTGCTGAGCTTGAGTCAACAGAGTTCAGAGAACAGGAAAATGAGCTGGTCGGCCCTACTGCATACACTCAGGAGAGAAAGCCATACAGGTGGTGTTCTCACTTTCCCCAAATCCCATGCCCCAGGAATCTGCACATTAAATAATGACTTCATGGGAGAAAAGGATTCAGCATCAGTGTTCCTTTCAAACACAGACTTTCCCAGGGCTTCTAATGTGTCTAAGACCTTGACAGGTCTAGGCCACACACGGTTTCCAGACCAGGGCCCAGTGTCTAGCATGAGATTCATCGAAGACCTCACCTGAGTGGTCAGCAATTCTTCCTGTCCACTTTTCTCATGCCCACCTGTTTACCTTCCTGTTTATGAAGACATGGGCACATTCTTTTGTCAGTGTCCTCTCTTTTGGGGATATAGCCTTTCAATGGAGTCTATTCACCGAGTTGCATTCCACAGCACACGCCTCCCCAAAATATTTGCATGAGAATTTTTCCTCAGGCCTCACATTGCTTCCTTTACAGAGATGAAATAACTTAGCACTTCTAATTGACTTTTCACTTTCCAAATGCTTTACACATTAACTAATGAATCACATGAGCTTGCGATAAGCCGGATCCCTTGCGTTGGAGCTAGGACTCTGGGTTAGGACAGGCTGTCCTGGCCCTGTGTTCTTCACCCTCATGCCCTCCCTCCCCACAGTCTGAATGTGTGGGCATAACTGGATGCGGCCCAGGCACGGACGTCCTCAGCACAGGGCATCCTTGGTGAGAAGTGCCCAGTGCCCGGTGCAGCTCTCCAAGGCTGGGATGTGCTGCGTATATCCTGTTGTCTGGAATAGTGCAGGGAGATTAGGCCAGTGCTCATAACTTGTGACTTCAGCCCTTTCAGCATTATCCCCTTCCCACTGATCCCTGGAGGTGTGTGTGTATGTGTGTGTGTGTGTGCAAGGAGTGCTATTGGGGACATGGAAGGGTAATGCGATGGAAAGATCCAGTGAGGAAACAGGCCATAGCAGGACCTGTGCATCGCAGTGTGGAAGAAGGTCTGGACTAGGAGTCAAAATACCTAGATTCTTAGGAGCTGGTGAAGGCAGCTGGATCCCACAGGGCCAACTGTGCAGATTGAGTTCTAGGCCTGGCTGCTTGAGAAACACACCAAGCATGTGTGTGTGTGTGTGTGTGCCCAAAATCCTAACAGAGAAGAGAAATGGAGGAGAAGGGATTATAGCATGACCATCCCCCATGGGAGGTGCTTTCTCTCTCTCTCTCTCTCTCTCTCTCTGTTTCTCTCTGGTGAGCACATGCACCGTCTGGCAAATTCCAAAAAAGAAAGAAAGGAAAAATTATCTCGATTCCCAACTCATCTCTTCTACTCACTAGCTATGTGAATGATCTTAGGGAAGAAAAAGAGATCAGAATGTGTTGAACACCTACTATGTTTCTCACACCAGACTAAGCTGTAAATACGGTGGAGTTGGGGGCAGGGGTGTCTCTGAGTATATATGCTCCAATCTCTTCAGTAGGTAGCTCACAAACTTTTAGGGAGAAAAGTAGACAAATTAGAGTAAGGCGTGATAAGTGAAACAATGGGAATACGTTCCATGTATCGGTAGTACTGAAGAGGGGTTAATTAACTCTGGAGAAGAGCAGAGGGATCATGAAGCTATACTGGAGGAGATGACACATAAGCTGATTTTGAAGGAGGCAGACACTTGGGAGAACATTCCACTCCAGGCAGGAGAAACAGCGCATGTAGAGAAACAGTGGAACGTGTTTAGAGAACGTCTCTGTGTTCGCTCGTCTCTCAGTATAACGTAAATGGCAGAGAATGTGGAGTAATGAGGTTGGAAGTTGGACTAGGGCCTCATCATATCCAGAGCCCCTTTATCCAGGGGGCAGGTACTTGGACTTCATTCTGTGGGAGATGCGAAGCAGGTGAGGAAACCATAACTTTGCTTGGTATAGTACTCATTAGGGAAAGTATTTAGGGGGCAGTAGGAGCATTGAGGCCTGTGTTTGTGAGGTCCCCTCCTAGCCTGGGAGGTATAAAGCAGGGGAGAAAATGCAGGGTTTAGAACCAGACAGTCCTGAGCTTGATTTATCTCAGTATGTGACATTGGGGTAATTTTTAGCCATTCTGACCCTCAGATGTCACATTTATAAAATTATAAATTAATTCCTGCATTCCACATAGAGTATTTTTATAAAGACTCAATCTGGCTAGAATGTGAAGCTCTTGGTACCCAGCCCTGGCACATGGAAAGCCAGTGTGTGCTGCTGTTTTTCCACTCCTTAGAAGTAAACCTCTGTGCACTGGGGGAGAAGGCAGGATGCATCTCATTTATCTTTAGGACAAGGGACATGTGTTTGTGAAGAGGAAACATAGAAATGTAAATATGGTGAGAACCCCAGAGGTAATCCGGTAATTTTCCCACCGAACTGAGCCTTCTTACCCATCCTCTTCTGTCCATTTTCCGTAAGTTGTGACATTAATTCTTTCATTAGCCAGTGGAATGGTATTTATTTATTAAAAACATACTTAGCATACTCCCAAGAAGCAAGTTAAAGCTCAACGAACAGTAGTTTCTGGTTGTAAGGAAAAATACACCACAGACTGTGTACATAGAGTCTCTGTGTATGTTAAAGTTTCATGTTAAAAAAAACAATTAAACTTTATCCTGGATGAGGGAAGGAAAGAGAAAAAAAAAAATCCCAGCGCTAAAACCAAGTTCTGAACCTAGGAGCAGTTTCTGAATGTTTATTTTGTCAGATACACAGCTGACATGATTAGTTCTAATGGGGCAGTGATCCTCATTGAATTGCAGATCGGTGCCAGTGACTGAAATACCGCAGGGACTTAAATAAGTGGTGCATACGGTATTACTTAGGCTGCATCCTTTAGCCAAGTGAGAGGCTTTATTTTCTCTGTCCCTTCCCAACACACACACACACACACACACACACACACACACACACACAATGTATGTATCTATTCCAGAAGCGCCGTGAAGAGCATGAATTACATACCCAGAGCAATGCTGTCCTGCCTTTACTGACTTCTCGCCTTTGCCCTCTGCCACCTGTGTGCACCCCCAGCCTCCCACGCTCACCATTGTAGATAATGGTATATCAGATTAGTCCGCTCTACTGCTGCATCAAGACCCAGATCAATTTATCGACTCTGTCAGAGTGGCTGGTACAGTAATTGTTACAAGAGAAGAATGGAAAGTGAGAACGTGTCCACATGAAAAATAAAAATGACGTTTTGTTCTTTCCTGCCCCCCCGCCCCCGCTTTTTGCCTCATAGATCTTTATGTGTTTACATAGCAGAGAGCACTTTACTTAAGTTAATCAGCTCCTTCTACATTATTAATTGTGACAGTTAGGGTGCTACATGACAGGAAGAGTATGATGGGAAACATTGATCTCACTCAGATGGCGTGGACCTGACCAGGTTTGGTATTCCTTTCCTTATCTCTCTGCTTTGGGGTCCCATCAAATCCCATTTCCCTGATTGACAACATAGAATGCCTCCCATCGATACAATTGATTCTGTGAAAAAGGACAAGGAACATTTTTCAACTAGAGGGAGATGAATTATGGTGATGGAAAAAGAGAACATTTCAGAAGTCTTTCAGCTTAGAAGTCTAAATTGGGAACTAAAGTATTATCATCCCAAACACAGACACAATTTGTACCCCCAGAAATATAATATCGAAAGGAACTTACTCCAAGGGAAGAATAGATTTTGTTGAGGCCAGCAATGAACCTGAGGATATAATGGCTGTTTTTAAAAGGCCATCTGCTAATTTTTTGAGAGAATTTTTTGGTTAAGTGCACGTCTTTGAAAGACATTTCATTAAAGTTCAACTTTCATGGCTTCTACCTGTAGACCCTAACATAAATCTTATGTGAGCGGACAAAACTGAGTGGGTGTCATTTGTGACCTGGAAATAAAAGGTCAACCATTGAATTTATAGCTTTTTTAGTGAAAAGAACATAAAGATTCCTGCCAACTGGAGTCAATCCATATTTTAATGTTTCCTAGTTAAGATTATAAAATCAAGGGATTAGGATCATGCTCCTCAGTGAAGGTCAGAAATTAAACATGATGGGCTAAGTATCATTCCCATGGGGCAGAAGTTAATATTTCAGAAGCCATTTCTACCACTGGCAGTCAAGATCATTAACCCAGGTAAGGAGAATCCCACTATCATTACTAAACTTAATGATGATTATTACACTAATCAACTATATTATTAAATTACTCTGCTGTCCTCCTGTAATGTCCCCAAACACTAATAGTGAATTGATTGCAATCAGATAATTCTCATACACAATGGAGAATAAGTCAAGATGGAAGATCGTGGATGAAGACCTCCCTTGGGAAAAGAAGTTGTGGCTATTTTATGGATAAGAATGATAGTACAGAACATTCTTCTAAGGCCAAGAGTCAGTGGCCTTTCAAGGCCTGGGAAGGATGATTCTTCAGCACTGTTTAAATACAAAAAAAGAATTTTCATGTCTTTTTTTAATGTTTTGTTTGTTTGTTTTATAATTTTGCCCCCACCTTTCTTTCTTTCTAGGAAAAAAAAAAAAGTTTCTTATTTCAGGTCTTATTCCTCAAATTTTGGGTGCTCCCATCCCACCTACTTCAGATTTTTATGAAGAAGGAAAAAAAAAAACAACCAACTATTTAAATGATTCAGACACATGAACTCTATACCATTTCAAATCCATTTCAAGGTTCCGGTGTTTTAAGGTATAGAAATACAGAACACTGAAGCTGGGGATTTCCTCAGAGATTATCTATGCCACGTCAGTCATTTTTCAGATATGATTTTACATGCATTTTGGAATAAAGTTCCTGTCATTTTAATAAAACAACGCCTTCAAATAAGAAGGCCAAAAAGCCCAGGAAGGCAAAATGACTTGGAAGGCCACACAGCTAATCAGACGCAGGGCTGGACTGAGGTTCAAGTATCTAACCCGGGGACAGAAGGGACTGGTGGTTAAACAGGTGGCTGAGGAAACACGTGCTTAGTTTCTGTTTCCCAAGGCGTTTGTTCTATAAAAGCCCAGTACCCCTCAGACTGACCTGAGTGCATTGGAATCCTGAGAAACAAAAGCATGTCATTCAAAAGGAAGTTCACCTTGCAGAAATCGCCATCATAGACTGCCATGCAGACTCTGTGTGTGTGTGTGTGTGTGTGTGTGTGTGTGTGAGAGAGAGAGAGAGAGAGAGAGACCTGTGCCCTGTCTGTGCTTCTGGGTAGCTTTTTGTTGCTCATTTTTCTAACTGCCATCCTTCACAATGTAGACAAAGGTTAAAATTCCCATCCACCTTCACAGGCAAACACTTTAAAGTGCTTCTCCAAGAGGCAGGGAGTGGGGAGGACCTTTGATTTAAAGTTCAACATTTACATTTGTAATTTTGACTAATTTCTGTGCTTGCATTAATTAAATTGAAATTGTTTAATTAGAATAAAACTAAAATTGATCATTAGGATTAATTTAACCTGATAGGCTTTGTGTGCCTCTCTAGACAAATATTATGAAATATAGCAATAATGAAGCAGTGAGAGGTATAATTTCACTTCTTATAATGATTTTAATATCTGCCAGTTGTTCTCTCTGGCGTCCGGATGGTGATGGATGTTGCTCTTTGTGACATTATTGCCATTCAGCCAGGACCATGCTATATCTCTTAGTTGGCCTCATCCCAAATATTTTTTTCTGTCAAAGTCTGAAGATATACCAAATTCTCTTCACACCATCCTCCTAATAACATCACTGTTTCCCTTTCCCCCACATGCACCATTTTCCAGGAAGGCTATTTGCTTGGCTCATCCCCTGGGCTTTGCATCATAATGACCTCTGTATCCAACTGCTGGATGGAATTCCTTGTGGAATTCACTAATGCTCCCAACCCTGGGTCAGTACTGTCAAATCTGGGCTGTCCTCTTATAGCCCTTCCTGGCCGCTTGATTTGAGCAGAAACGAGGCACAGAATTAAGCTCTGTATGGTTGAAGGATTCCAGCCACTGGATATCTACTTCCAAGAGGGTGCAAGAAAGAAGCCAGCTCCTCCATGAGCCTGATTAGCTTCCAAGAAATGGCTTGCCCTCTTCATCTCCTCCGTTCCATACAGTTCAAGCAAGCCAGCATGTTTCCAAATTTGCTGCCCCCCTGTTTCTTAAAGGAAATGATCAAAGTATGAGACCACTGCTTCGCCAGAAGATTCAGTATCAACTAAGCAGCATTAGATCAGAATTGACCTACCCACACATTCACAGTTGTAAAGCTTTCTGACTTCCAAATCAACTTTCAAATGCTGTCTTCTAAATAACTAGGACTTACCTGGATAAATTAAATTTGGGGAAGATCTACACACCATTACGAGTTTCAAATTCTTCCCATCTGCCATTTTGCCATGGTTACTTTGGGGAAGTAAAAAGGAGCATTGGCTGTGAAGGATGGCAATTAGAAAAATGAGCAACAAAAAACTACCCAGGAGTACAGACAGGGCACGGGCTTCTCTCTCTCTCTCTCTCTCTCTCACACACACACACACACACACACACACACACACACAGTCTGCATGGCAGTCTATGATGGTAATATGTAGCTGATTTCCTCTAGCAACACTTCAATAGCAATAGTCCAAAGGACAATGGAAAATGACCCAAAACTTAGGTCATCAGGAAAGTCATCTTTATATGCAAATTATCATCTTTTTGCAGATTGGCCAATCCCTCCTGGCCAAAGGCTGAGAAGCTGAGTTGTGATGCTTAATCCTGCCCATTTCCCATAAGTAAACTGCTGCTTCCCCCAAGAAACATTTACTCTCTAGTTCCTCAGAACATAAATGTGGTCCACTTTAATTCACATCCTTATCCAATAGAAGAAACTTCTAATTTTCATAGCAAAGGGTTGTATTTGGAAGCATATTCACACTTAATTTGACTTTAGAAAACTCTTGATGTTTTTCAGCATTTGAGCTATGCTTAGTTCAGGAAATTGATTTAAAAAGAAAAAAGAGTTAAAAGTCCACATATACCCAATATTCTCATGCTATTATTGTACTTATCCAAGAAAAATGCCCTTTCTTTCACTAAGTCAAGAAAACACTATGAGATGTCTGTCTCCCCCAGAACAGAAAGGAATGTTCTGTCCCTTAAAAAAAAAAAAAAGTGTCAGCTCTGCCTTCCTGGGACTGTAATTACAGTACAGTCAGGAGACAAAACACTTTCGTATATTATTTCATTTCATCCATTCTTAACAGAGGTGCAAACTGAGATACAGATTCACCACAGGCTTCTAGGCCATCCACTCTCTGCTGTGACCCCCACAGCAACACTCACTCTGGAGCTGTTTATCCTCCTCCTCACATATCACTCTGCAGGGGACAGCTGCAGGCTTGGGAATGCCACAGCCTGTGGTTTTATTGGCCATGCTCACCTCTCAGGCAGGAAGAACTACTCCAGGATAACGAAGTACTAGATAGGAAACTCTCGGGCATTGCCCCGAGGTAACAGTTACGATTAGCATCATTATTTTATTGCTGCTATACCTACTTTCTTGCTAGATAAACTCAGATTCAGAGAGAAGTGAAGAGGCAGCATTGCTGGTCCTTTTTTCCCCCTCCTTTTCCATTTTCTTTTTTTGGGAAGAGGTTTTTGCAATAGGGCACATGTGCTCGCCAGAAAGACAGAGAGAGATAGAGAGACAGAAAGCAAAAAATCACCTCCCAGAGGGGATGGCCACACTGCAGTCCCTTTCTCCTCTTGGGATCTTGGGCATGCACACATATGCACCCCGCGTGAGACTCAGCCACCAGGTCTGGGACTTGAACTGCTGTCAACTACATGGGAGTCCAGCGATGTAGCCATTACGCTATCTGCTGGTCCCTCTTTTTCCATTTTCTGTCCATGAAAATCATGGCTGATTTTTCTGAACCCCAGGGTTGACTTCTAGGAGGAAGTTTGAATATTAACTTCATCAGCCAGGAAATCACCTCTTCTCTCCAGATTGATTTCCCATGAGCATCTTAGAGTCCCTACTTCTACTCTTCCTGGTTCTAAACCCAAAATAGCCATCTTCCCCTCTCTGATGCACTTTTATTGACTAGAAAACTCCCTGAGATCTTTTTGAAACCTCTTAGCTTTTTGGGTAAACATAATATGGGATTTCCTTGGTGTTAAGGACATTTCTTTTTATAATACCTTTTAACTACATTTTTTCTTTTCCTTTTTTTTTATTTTTTTTCAAGACACAGTGTTGCCACGCGGCAATCCTCTGGGTCAGCCTTCAACTTTGCCTCTGCTGAGTTATTGGGATTATGGGCACATGCTGTAACATCCAGCCTTCAGGTTGGATCAGAGTCGAACTGGGGCTTTCCATGTGGTATCTTAGCAGCACACACCACCATGGCTAAGCCTTCACTGCAGTTTTTTTTCCTCTTCTAATATCATAGGGTGTGTGGGCTCACTGGAGAGAGACATAGAAAGAAAGTGAGAAAGCACCCCATGGTGAATGGCCCTGCCACAATTCCTTCTCCATTTCTCCTCTCAGGACTTTGGGCCTGCACACACACTTTCAACCCACTAGGTCTGGGATCCAGCCACCTTAACCACCATGCCACCTGGCTGACTCTTGACTGCATTTTTAAGGCTAAAAACATAATTTAAGTAATCCCTAGATTTTGTTTGCTTTTAATTATTTAACTTTTAAATTTATTATTATTTTAAAATTTGCTATAGGGCACATGTACTCACCAGAGAAAGAGAGAGAAGTGAGAAAGCAAGCTCCCAGGTCTGGAACTGGAACTGTAGTCAACTATGTGGGGGGTCCAGAGCCTTAACCATTTTGCTACCTGCTGACCCTCAGCAAACCCTAGTTTTTATATTGGAAGAGAATAAATATGCACTGACCATTCCCACAAAATGCTGAAAATGATTGCAGAGAAATTTAAAGTCACAGCTATGGGATTCTAGAATATATTGATTTGTGGGGAAAGTCATAATGCATTTTGCATAAAAGCACAGAAAAAATACGTCATGACTTTCCCGACAGCCTAAACCATCTAGAATCCATTATCTACCCTTCAATATAACCTTCATTGCCTCTCCAGTAGATCTGAGGAAACATTTAGTACTAACTAAGGCTTGGTACTGCCCACTGTGTGAGTCTGAAATGCCTGAGAAAGCAGTGCAGATTCCAACTGTAAAACATTCCTTCTGCCAGCCTTGGAAACTCCCAGACTGAGGCCGGCAGAGTTCAGAGGGAGCACATGTAAATGAGGCTCAGTTATAAACTCCTGAGGAGTGTTTTATTTAGTTTAAACCTGAACTTGAACTCGTAAACGTGTTCCTGGAGAACAATGCAGAAAGGCTGATGCAGTAGGACAGGAAGTCATATTTTAGCTGAGACAATTCAGTTCTTTAAAAGAAAGAAAAAGTCTCAAAGCATGTTTTAATTGAACTGTCTTCTGGAGCAGCACAAGTTGGCATGTCTGTAAGATTTTCACAACGGCAGAATCAGAATGAAAGTGAGCACATGTCATTTGAATTTAACCACCATTCTTGCAAAATAAACAGTAGCATCACCTATCCATATGGTAATTAAACAAGAGAAAGGGTGACTTAAATGTCTAACAGTCATGCGATCTGTAATGGGTTTTATTAAATGATAATAAAGTGACAGTGGAGGTATGACTGTTCCAAACTATCGCTGGGTTTATGTGTTCTGAGTTTCTTCCTAAGTCTCAGTTACTGGTAGATCACTACAAGTGGGATTTATTGGAAAACAAAGTGAAAGTGATTTTGCTTGCATGCTTGGTTTTATAAAACACACTGGTGAATCTGTCTTCAATAATCTTTGCTGTGAGAGCACCTCGATCTCAAAAGTCATTACTAAAATGGCAAAAATAAAGAAAGAAGTAAATTTTCTTTCTTAGAGGAACTTCCATTCTCCAAGGAGCCTAGGTACCTGGTAAGGGAGCCAAGGTGCTCTGCCAATCACGTATGTTCCATACATGTCAAGGTCATCGATAAGGCCATTCACGCAGCCATCGATGCCATGAGATCCTCACTTTGTACACGTTGCACAAAGTCCCCAACCCGGTCCCAGCCAGGAGCTTTCCACCCACCTCCCCTTGGAAATATCCAGGAAGAATCTAATTGTTTGTAGTAATGGATATTGCTAGTTGAAATTTAATCTACAAATTTAGAAGGAAATAAATCTGAACATAAAAGGCATTTGCTGCTTCAGCATTTTAAAAAATATATATTGTCATTTGAAACTGCAAACTCCCCCATGTGGGTTTGTTTTGCAAGTCACGTCTCAACAAAGACAAGTTTTGTTGCCATAAAACCCTAAATCCTACCATGTTCTCGGAAGGAGGAGGAATACGCTATTCACAGGCCGGTTTGGGCTTTTAGGGCTATCACATAGAGCTTCAACTGTGCTCAGAGAAATTGCTCCATTCTTCCCCAGGGTTGTTTCAGAGGAAACCTCGACACCCCCTCTTTCTCCCCCACCCTCCCACACACACACACAACCCAACCATCCACATCACACCAGTGCTTCCCATAATGATGCTGCTTACATTTTGGACCAATATTTCAAGTCATTTTGTGTTTTTAAGTTTGTTATTTCCTCTCCCAACTGCCGGGATAACTGGTATAGCAGGGCCTGTTTTGCAGAAAACAGGCCTGATTTCCCACAGGCTAGGACCCAGATCTCTGACTCCACCAGTTTTTTCCATGATCAAGATCACTCGGACCTCAGCATGGGGTATGTGGAGCTTCACCCCAATGTTGCATCTGTGAATGAAGGAACGGTGACTCCTGCAGCCAGCAGAATCTAAAAACAGTTTGTTTGGGAAGGTCAAGAAAGGTACAGGATGGGGGAAGCTTTATAATCTAATCAGAAAGGCCTAGTGAGGTGTCTGGGTCCTACTGCAGGCCATTGACTGAGACTTGAACCAGGGCCCCCAGTTCACAAACCCCGACTCACTGGTTTGTGAATCAGGAGTACAGTTGCATCATACAGTACTCTCTTTTCTCAAAAATGTGGAAAGGAGGGTGCTTCGACTTCCTCCACATTCTGTCTCTCTCCTTGTCTTCTTTGGCGACAGAAATTCGATTCCAGCTGCTAAGCCAGCTGGCTGTGGTTTGCAGCTGGGTAGAGCTTTCCTCTTTGCCCACTTCTGAATGTGGCAAATGGAGTCGGAAGGCCTGTGGGTTGGGGTACAGTCTCTGAGAGAGGAAGGGTCTGCCCAAACTCCTGGGGAGAGAGGGAAGCTCAGACAGAGGTGGAGAAGGGAGAGAGGAAAAGTGGGAGGATGTCAACAATGGCTTGAAAGCAAGAGGAGGAAAACCCCGAGCAGTGGTCAGAGGAGGCTGTGTGGGGTAAGAAGCAGAGACCTGTGCTCAGAGCTGTGCATGGAGACGCCCGCCAGCTGGGGCGGAGCAGTCCAAGGGTGGCAGATGCTACCCCGTGTCTGAAGGGCTTGTTGGCTGAGAGGGTTAGTGTGGGAATTTGTTTCTGACAAAGGGCCAGATCTTTTGGCATTCTATTGCAGCGGGTCTCTGGGAGAATTTTTGAAATCACTGGACTTTTCACTTGAATGGTATTTTCCCTCTTGCTTGCTGGACTTTTATCTACCTGCACAGTCTCCATGATAGACTCGCTCTGCACCTGACTCCGGTTTGGGAAGAGCAGGGGTGAGGAAGGAAGCACACGGTGGACTGTTTGTTCTAATGTGGCCACGCTCTGCTGAACGCCGACCTCCACTCCCACGCCTCTCCTTTTAAACTAGAAAGGTTACCTCCCTGGGCCGCTATTGGGCCAAGCCCAAGTGTGACTGTCTGCACTTGTTAGACAACAGGCATTTAATTAAAACTGGGCTCCGACGTGTAGAAAACATACCTTTTTTTTCTTCATTTTATAGCTCCACAGGAAATCAGAGTTCCTTCCTTCTTCTTCTCAACACTCCCTCTGCCAAAAAAGCAAAAAAAAAAAAAAAAAAAAAAAAAGGATAAGAAAAATATTATATAAA